>NC_081566.1:21425416-21735618 GCF_022355385.1 Mustela nigripes
TTTTTTTTTTTAAAGATATTATTTATTTATTTGACAGACAGAGATCACAAGTAGGCAGAGAGGCAGAGAGAGAGAGAAGAAGGGAAGCAGGCTCCCTGCCGAGCAGAGAGCCCCATGCGGGACTCGATCCCAGGATCCCGGGATCATGACCTGAGCTGAAGGCAGAGGCTTTAACCCACTGAGCCACCCAGGCACCCGATTTTCATCTATTTTAATTGATGACATAAATGTTGCCAAACTGGCTTTATTTTTTTTTTTTAGATTTTTAAAAAAATATTTTATTTGTTTATTTGACACAGAGAGAGAAATCACAAGCAGGGAGAGAGGCAGGCAGGGAGAGTGGGAAAAAGCAGGCTCCCCACTGAGCAGGGAGCCTGATGCGGGGCTCGATCCCAGGACCCTGAGACCTGACCTGAGCTGAAGGCAGAGGCTTAACCCACTGAGCCACCCAGGTGCCCCTATTTATTTAGATTTTAATATTCATTTGATTTTTTTTTTTTAAATGAAGGATAGTTGACACACAGTGTATCTTAGTTTTGGGTGTACATAGATATTTGACCACTCTATGTTATGCTGTATTCACTGCAAGTGTCATCAGTTTTCATTTGATTTCTACACATTCATATCTGTCAGTATTTCCCCTTGTGATTTCTTCTGTTGCGTTGAAAAGGAGAATGTTATTCTTCTATATATCAGATTTATGTTCTAATTTGGATTCAGTTAAATTAATTATAATGGTTATATTAAACCAGTTAAGCCTATTGGAGTTTATTTTACTATATATTACAAAATTTGAATTAAATTGAAATTTTTTTTTTAAAGATTTTATTTATTTATTTGTCAGGGTTAGAGGGAGAGTGAGCGAGTGAGCACAGGCAGACAGAGGCAGAGGGAGAAGCAGGCTCCCTGCCGAGCAAGGAGCCCGATGCGGGACTCGATCCTAGGACGCTGGGATCATGACCTGAGCCGAAGGCAGCCGCTTAACCAACTGAGCCACCCAGGTGTCCCGAATTGAAATATTTTTTAAAATAATCATGTTTTATATATCTTGTCTTTAGATACTAGTTTGTATGTAGGTTATTAATTCTTTTCTAGTTATTATATATTTCTTTATATACCAACAGTTCTGTCTTCTTAGTTATTGATGCTGATGGCCTTTATTGTTTTACCAATTTTCATTATTATAATTGTCCATGTGCTGATCAGAATAAATTTAAGAATATTGTTGCTAAGTATTCTAAAATACTTAAAGCAAAATATGTAAATTACTAAAATACATACAAGCAAAAAAAAACTTTTTTTGAGATTTTTTAATGTATTAAATCCATAAATTATCAGAATGTATGTATTTTAATATTTAGCTTTCTTTTTTATAACAATGGTCTTTTTTTCATAAAAAATCTTTTATACTCTTCAATAAAGAGTATATTTAATTCAAGGTCTTGATAAACCTGGAATGCTTAACGTGTTGCTGGGATTATAAATGAGTATTTCCTCATTCAACCTTCCTAAGTCTGGCTTGTGTGGGTGTCGTCTAGCCAGTTGGAGGCGCCATTATATGAATTGTATAATTTGGTTGAGTCCATGCAGGAATTAAATGTTCTGATATTTGCATTTAAAACTCGCACTATACAAAATGGGGATGGATGGTAAAATCCATGCTAACAGTTTAAACCAGACTTCAGAGAAGCACAAGGAGGAGGAGAAGATCCTTCAGGAGGGATAACCCCCAGACACCCGGATACCCTTGGGCCACGTGCAGACTCACACTGGACCTTGAGGTCCTGCCTCAAGCTGCAGGCTGAGCTCAGCATTTGGCCAGATGGGCTGTGGGATTGCCCTTTCTGCCAGATGTGGGACAAGCACTGTGCTTCAGCCTGCGGTGGGGTCTGGTCAGCTGAGGCGGACATCTCTTTCCAAGGTCCCAGTCTTTGGCAGGCAGGGGTCCCCCACGGATCTTTAAACCTTGGTGCTGAGACATGCTTGGTACCTGTTAGGAAGGTATAGAAGGTTTGCCCCCATGGAGACATGGCTTTCAGCGGCCAGAGCTCCCAGCCCTCGCAATCCTCACATCCAGGTCCCTGCTGGGCTGGATGGTGGAGAGTGTCAGCTATAGAAGCAGGACCAGGATAGGGTAGGGCCTGGGGCATGCATGGTAGGTGGAGGCTGAGAATCTGTCTTCAGAAGTAGTGGCAGGCCGGACCACACGTGAGCTAAGGCTCCAGGCTCAGACTGCATGTTCTACTGTCCCATTGAACTTCACTTACAAAACACAAATTCAAAGATAAGATTATTTCAAGACACATGATTCCAAAGCATTCTCAACAGAGCAGGGACCTCTGAGAGCAGGGCCATGTGAAACTGCACTGGTCTTAAGTCCAGCCATCAGCCCTTTAATTTGAAAGGCACACCCAGACATTTCTGATTCTGCCATGTCTCTCTTTTAAAAAAAGGTTTTTTAAGATATTTTATTTATTTGTCAGATAGAGAGCATGCAAACACATAAGCAGGGGGAGTGGCAGGCAAAGACGGAGGGAGAAGCAGACTCCCTGCTGAGCAGGAAGCCCGATGTGGGGCTCCATCCCAGCACCCTAGGATCATAATCTAAACTGAAGACAAACACTTAACTGACTGAGCCACCCAGGTGCCCTTCTGCTCTGTCTCTTTAAATATATTTGCTCACTTGTACACTTCTGGTCAGTTTGAACTATTTGTTGAATGAATGAATGCAAATATTTAGGGGAAACCATATATATAATATCACATGTATACAGACATATAAATGATTCTATCATATTTTTAGCAATGTCTCTGAGTCCCATATTTTTGCCAATGAAGTGTTCCTTCATAAACATGAGTTTGGATTTCTGAATTATATTTTCCCTGGAAACGTGACCAAAGCACTACATGCATTTGTTTACTTGTGGAAACCATCATGGCTGAAGTTGAGTCTATTCTCTTAAGATGTGGACATTTTCACAATATTAGTAATTCATTTCTTAGGACTAGAAAATATATTTTTTTCTTCAACATTTTACTCCTTTTGTAATTTTTCTTCATCCCTAACAAATGTCTAGATTTATTTGAAAGACCACTAATGCTAAGGAATTGCCTAAGAGAACAACTAAAATTTTGAAATGAATTCTAATTTTATCTTAAATTTAAAAACACAATTCCTTATAAGAATATCATTATTTAAGGGGCAACTGGGTGGCTCAGTGGGTTAAAGCCTCTGCCTTTGGCTCAGGTCATGATCCCAGGGTCCTGGGATCGAGCCCCGCATCGGCTCTCTATTCAGCAGGGAGCCTGCTTCCCTTCCTCTCTCTCTGCCTGCCTCTCTGCCTACTTGTGATCTCTGTCAAATAAATAAAATCTTAAAAAAAAAAAAAAAGAATATCATTGTTTAGAAATTTAAAATGCTATTGTACATTGTATTCATTTTCTTCTTGTTTGCTTTCAGAGTGCCTTAATCACACTGGAAAGCTTATTAAATAAATTTTATGAGTATATTAAATTTTATTAAATAGCTTGACAAAATATTATATCTTTTCTTCTTGGGTATACCTTGTCAATACGTGGGTATATTTTGGGTGTTAAAATGCCATTTTTTAAATTTAGGGTTTCAGGTAAAACTAAGAGTTTGGACTTTGTTGGCCATTAAAATTCCCACACTTGTTTTCACAAGAGTGCTTGCTGCAGCTCGGCTAAGGTCCAGTGTAAGCAATGACATCCTTCCTACTTAATACACCTCAGAGTTCTGTGTCGATTACTAGGGCATTCTTCTTTGCTTCCTGTTCTGAACAGCTGTGTAACATTGCTGAATTCATGTTCACGATTTTTTCTGTATCCTGTTCAGCAGCAGGCCAAGTGAAATGACCCTTGCATTTTACAAATATTGGCTGCAGTTTCGCTAAGTACATGTATTTAATGTTATCATACAACTCATTGTTAAATGAATAATCTCTTTGGATAGTGGAGCAGAATGCTATGTAATCAATATGAGATAACTGGCATGAATTCACCAGTGGCCCAGATTTTATAAAACACACCAAATACATCACTTTATGTCAGAACAATCATTAAGGGCATTTAAGTGGTCTTCAAAATTACCTATTCTCGTGTGAGTAGCGATGTACTCAATTTAACGAGTCCTGAAATATACTTTGGCATTAGCTTAGTTCAAAGTCAGGAAACAGTTTTGTTTTCATGGATTAGATGCAGATCATTTAAAAATGGTGCTGGACAGCAACATTATAACTGAATGAGGATAGGGAAATCTGGGAAGAGTGGATTGTGGATTAAAGTGAAAAGTGAGAGTGAATATAGTTACTAATCTGTTTTTTTGTAGCATTCCAAAGCAGGAAACAAAATAATTTTCATTTAGACAACTTTAATGCTTTGTATAGATCTGTTTACTAGTAACTTGGCACATAGAAGACATTATAATTGATTTGTGTTGAATTGAGAGCATGAATTGAGAGTAGAGTTTTTAGAGCATGGAACATGTTGAGATTCAGTTCATGGGAGGGATTCTGAACAGCCCATGTCCCAGTGCCTGGAATTTCTCTGCTCTAATGCCAGCCTCTGTTAATCTGATGTTCTCTTTGTTCCCAGCTCCTTCCTCATCTCCTCCTTGATACTTTCACTGTGTATTTCCCTAGAGTTCAGGGGTCTCTATTCTCCCTGGACACTGAGAAAGTTTGCTCTCCCTTTCTGTATTACTTGGCTTTTTTCAGGCATTAAATAGACTTTCCGATGTTTCATAGCTTGCTGTAGTTTTCAACAATTCCCATTATGACAAGCTCTGTGACTTATATATATGTTTAATTCTTTTATAATGCTCTACAAATATTGTTTAGTTTATAATGCAGCTAGGGGTTCTCATTTTAACTTTTCACGTATTTATGTGTAACTGTAAATATAAAGCCAAGAACTATATATTTTCTAAAACCAAAGAAATTGGGAATACCATTATCAAATCATGCATGGGTACTGTTTAAACCCGAGCAAGCAGCAGTTTCTTTTCCTCATATTATCAAGAAGCACTTTGAGTAAAGAAAAACCGTAAGGAGCAGAAATCTGTTAGTGGAAAGGAAAAAGGAAGTGAGAAACTGGATATCGATCTTGCCAAGTGAAGCAGTGAAAGAAAATATTACCTTGTGAACTTCTTTCCATTATTTTCTCAAATACAATCCAACAACTGAGATTAAGAGAACAATGGCTGAGATGCTGGAAATAAATCCAACCCATCTGATAAGTCCCTAGGAAACGAGAAATAACAAAATGAGAAGAGGAGACTGCCTTAGGGTTTTGGACACTTTTTTTTTTTTTTTTTTTAATCAAAAATGGTCTTCTGAAGCATGACATATTTCTTATATTTGCAGTAATACATGTTGCCCTAATATTTCTTTTTCCTTAGATTTTATTTGTTTATTTATTGATAGAGAGAGAGTACATGTGTGAGCGGGGGTGGGGGGCAGAGGGAGAGGGAGAGGGAATTTCAGGTGGACTCTGTGCTGAGCAGCTGAGCATGAAGCCTGATGCAGGACTCGGTATCAGGACCCTGAGATCATGACCTGAGCTGAAACCAAGAGTCCAGTGTTCAACTAACTGAGTCACCTAGATACCTGCGATTGTTTGTTTGTTTCTTTTTTAAAATAAGCTATATGTAGAAAATGGTATCTATTGATTATGTATTCATAACTTGGTTGAAGTGAAGAACAAAACATTTGGATAATAGGGAAGACTGAAAACCTTCTTGGTTGGCTAACCAGTGTCCTATTGATCATGTCCCATGGATGTTAGCTATAGCATGGAGGTTTCATGATGTAATGAAAAGAGCAAATAATAAAAGATCTGAAGGCCTGGGTTTAACCTTTAACCTTTATTCTTTTTTTTTTCTTTATTATTCTTTGGTCTATTAAAGATCATTTCCAAGCATTCAGTAATAAAGAATTCTGGATATCGTGTGCATCAGATTAGGCATTCAAACATGGCCTGTCTTGCCTGTGGTCCAGAAGAAAGGAGGAGAAGGTTGGTAGTAACAATCATCAATAGAATGGAGATCTTGGAAAAAAGAACAGCTGCACATGTTGCTCTGTGTAGAAAACGTTTTCAGATATCTTAGCTTTTTTTTTTTTTCCTACCACCAAAGTTTTCAAGTTCATCTTCCCTGGACAGAGTTGTACCTGCTGGATGTCCTCAGAGGCTTGGCAGGGGATGAAACCAACATGAGCAAAAAGGAAGAGAAGAGGACATTGCTCATAATACAACTGGCACAGGGCTGTATGAAGCAACGAGAAAGACAGGAATGGAAGGGAGGAGGCTGATTTTGCCGAACAGTCATTACCATGCAATTCGAAAGAATTGGAAAGGATGCTTACAATTGGAGGGATACAGCAGTTCAGCAAGCCCTCACCTCTCTTTGAGTATCTCTCATAACTGATAAAAGATTTATCTCCACTGTTCAGTGTAGTTTGTAAAAAGGCTTATTAATGAACTGCAGGAGGGATTTCCTATCTTTGTTGAAAACAAATTGGTATTTGAGTCTATGGATATAAACGAAGGCTAATCAGTCCTCTTATTTTAATAGCAGTCCTTGGTCTCCACTTTTAAAGAACAGTCATATATCCAGGGCTAATTTTTAAAATCTTATTGTAGGAATTTTCTTGTATGGGTGCCCTCTTTAGTCTTATGTCATTGCTTTCCTCTAGTACTCTTTGTATTTCTTCCTAAGTCTTCAGCTTTGAATTCCAGAATTATTTCAGTATTCTGCCATGTAGGAACATAGACGTTTGGCTTGACAATGTTGCTGACAATTTATATGTCAGGGTGTAACCGTCTGGCATATTCTTTGCTATTTTGCATTCCTTTGCAAAGTATGCCTTTGTTTAGTCTTGAGGGAGTAGGCTTCTCTGATTTTCCATACACTTGGGACAAGACTTTCGCATAACTAATAACTGTTCTGCTTGGTATGGAATGCAGATGTTTGCATTTTCACCCAGTTTCTCCAGTTGCTTCTCCATTCCTTTTGCATACTACAAGGTGTCTAGTCTAATCTGTGATGAAGGATGCAGGCATAGTTTTCATGTGACTTCTAAGAAAAATTACAGGGGTTATGGCAGACAAATTGGGCTTCCTTTCCAATTTACCTCATTCTAAAATCCTACAGTCTGTTTTTGTATTATATTTAGCACATTATAGAAGGCCTAATTAATTATTATCCTTTGAAGTCATAAAGGCATTTGTCTAGCAGTGTGCTAGAAAAATG
Source organism: Mustela nigripes (assembly GCF_022355385.1). Classification (NCBI taxonomy): domain Eukaryota; kingdom Metazoa; phylum Chordata; class Mammalia; order Carnivora; family Mustelidae; genus Mustela; species Mustela nigripes. Next base: position 21,432,687 of record NC_081566.1, read on the forward strand.
TGTTATAAAAAGTCAGTGTTAAATATTTTTATGATTTTGTACTGAAGTTGCTTATTGTCATTTTGAATACAGCCTGTATCTTCATTAGATAAAATAGATTTTCATCCACCTGGGAATTTAAGGTGATATGTCTGTGCACGTGATACTCTGATGAATTTTAATCCTGTATTCCTTAAATAGATGAATGTTTCTTAAGGAAGTACTCGATACCTTTATAGGCCACTTTCCACTTGTCTATTTTACAAGTTGATGGTAGGGGCGCCTGGGTGGCTCAGTGGGTTAAGTCTCTGCCTTGGGCTCAGGTCATGATCTCAGGGTCCTGGGATCGAGCCCCACATCGAGCCCCACATTGGGCTGTCTGCTCAGCAGGGAACCTGCTTCCTCCTCTCTCTCTGCTTGCCTCTCTTGCCTACTTTTGATCTCTGTCTGTCAAATAAATAAATAAAATCTTTAAAAAAAAAGTTGATGGTTTTTTTTTTTAAGAAAATGATCTTTGTGGATTAAAATGTTTACCACAGACATACTGTATCCTAGGAAAAAAATATTGTCAACTTAACCCACCCTGGTATCTGGGCTTTTTCTCTTCCCCTGACTTTAGTCCTGCGGTGAGGGTGGCAGCAACCACAAAAGTAATTATGTTGGTCAAAGTCAGCTCAGGAGAATGGTGATAGTGACAGACAGCACCCCCAGCCCTGGGGGAAGGATGTGGTAGGGACAATATCCTCAACTTTTAATGTCCTAATTTCAGTGCCTCTCCAAGTTCTTTTTTTTTTTTTTTTTAAAGATTTTATTTATTTATTTGACAGATGGAGATCACAAGCAGGCAGAGAAGCAGGCAGAGAGAGAGGAGGAAGCAGGCTCACTGCTGAGCAGAGAGCCCGATGCGGGGCTCGATCCCAGGACCCTGGGACCATGACCTGAGCCGAAGGCGGGGGCTTTAACCCACAGAGCCACCCAGGCGCCCGCCTCTCCAAGTTCTTAAAAACCCTGTGGCATTCCTTTGCAGTGAGGCGGATGGAGCTAGAGTGTATTATGCTAAGCAAAATAAGTCTATTAGAGAAAGACAACTATCATATGATCTCTCTGATATGAGGAATTTGAGAGGCAGGACGGGGATGGGGGAAGGGAGGGAAAAAGTGAAACAAGATGGGACTGGGGAGGGAGACAAACCATAAGAGACTCTTAATCTCAGGAAACAAACTGAGGGCTGCTGGGGGATGGTAGGGGAGGGAGAGGGCAGCTGGGTGATGGGCACTGGGGAGGGTGTGTGCTATGGTGAGTGCTGTGAACTGTGTAAGCCTGCTGATTCACAGACCTGTACCCCTGAAACAAATAGTACATTATATGTTAATAAAAACGAAACAAAACAGAACACAAAAACCCTGTGGCATTGATGTTCATTTGTTTTTATGTTGTTTAATGTTAAACTTTTAATTTTCAGCTAATTTGGACTTATAGGAAAGTTGCAAACAAATTTAGTGGAGAAAACAGAATTATAGGCTGGGTAACTAATTAATGTAGAGTCCAGCAACAAAATAGGTATTCAATAAATATTCACTAACCAGTGAGAGTACAGAGGGACTGACAGGGACTGAACCTGGGGTCTCCTGACTCTGTCTTATGACATTTTTCACTGTCCCTCTGAATTTCTTAAAGCTAAAAATTTACGTAAGCATGATTTCTAGCAAAATCTAAGTTATTCGTTGGTAGCTAGCTATAAGCTGAGAAAAAGTCTGTTGTTTTGCTGGCTAAATGTTTCTTATTCATAAATAACCATATAGTGTGCAGAATGAAAGACATGTGAAAACACAATAAAGTCTTTAATGCTGTTGATTACCATTTATTCACTGGTGTTATTTTTATCTTCATAGAAATTGGCCCAGTGACAATTACCACAGATCCCAAGAAGTTTCAATATGAACTCAGAGAACTGTATGTTCAGGTAAGTGCTTGCTTTCGCTTTTTCAGTTTGTTTTAGGGGAAAGGAAAAGCATGAACTTTTATCTGATTTCCCTTATTTTTAAATCTGATAGAAGTCATTGTTGACTTCTAAATTCCAATACCACTTCTTTTTCTCACTTCTCACTTTCTTACTACTGCCTCTCTTGCGTGCTGAATAAATTGAACAGTAGATGTGGGAGTAGGGCAGATTGGGTTCACCTTTATCGATGAATCACCCATGGCTGTTGTCATGCAGCAGTAGCAGATAAAAGAAGTTTTGACAGACTATTTGGCCCTCTTAGCCCAAGATATTTACTATATGACCCTCAACAGGAGTTTACTGAATCCTGCTCTCAGGGAGTCCCTTCACTGAGATTCATAAGGAACAGTTAATTCTTTCCCCTTAATGGAAATGGTATAATTAAAATAATTTTTATATTGTGTGCTATAAATCAACTCTATAAAATTTTTGACCCTAAGTATAATTTGGTTATGAGAAAAGAAGAATAATACTGGTTTAACTGTTATTCTGAAAACAGGACTTGGAGATAGGGTTAGTCTGTACTTTCTCCTTAGTGCTGCTCTGAGATCATTGCTAAATCCATTCATTAAAAAAACGACAAAAACTTGCTCTTTGAGGCTGCTTCACTATGCTATCCTCCATGGATGGTCTCTGCTGCAGTCATTTCCAGACATTTTGACCACTCCCCATCATTCCTATAAGCTTCTGGTACCTGGCTCTTTGGCTACGTTTCCTTTTCAGGGTTGCCACTATTCCAGGGACTTCAGCATTTATGGGAGTGACCTGTCAGAACCTTCTCCCCCTCAGTTCCTTGACCTGCTAGTCATCCTCAATAACCTGTTCTTTCCTTTATCTCAGTCTTCCATGCACTTTCTGGACCTTATCATCACGAATCCATTCTACCTCTCAAATCACGCTATTTCAAGCATTAGAGCAACGGCAACCAACTGTGCACCACACTTGTTGGCACAATTGTTTACAACTGTTCTTTACCCTCACTGACCCCTGTCCTGTCGTCCTGTCTCCCAGGCCATCAGACCATCAGATCTCTCCTTTTCTTCTTTCTTTCTTTCTTTTTTTTTTTTTATTACTTTCCCCCAATCTAGCTCAGAGTCCTATCATTTTAAAAACACACATTTTTCTTTCTTGTTCATTGCTTTTCTGTTCAAAAGGCAAACCTTGTTCCCCTCTGACCCCAGTGGTCTGCATTATTCATGCTCGTCCACCAGTGGTCAAGTGCGGTTGAAGTCTAACAACAGGGCAGGTTGTTGATTCCAATGTAAATACAAATCCATCTATCTCCACTAGACTCTAAATACTCCCATGATCTTACTGTGTTTATTGGTCAATTAATCTCCCATTTTAGGATACCTGGGTGGCTCAGTAGGTTAAGGCTCTGCCTTCAGCTCAGGTTATGATCCCAGGAAATTGGACTCCTTGCTCAGTGGGGAGACTGCTTCTCCCTCTGCCTCTGCCCTTCCCCCTGTTTATGCTCGCTCTCTTTCTCTGCCAAAATAAACAAATAAGATCTTTAAGAAAAATAAATCTCCTGTTTCTCCCAATGACAATTACAGACCTTGTCTACTATTTTTAAACTTTCATCCCCTTACCCTTTTACGACTGGCTACTTCAGTGAGTTATCTACTCTGAGCAAGTGACCGCACTTACTGTTTCAAATACAGGTACATAGAAATGGCAGCCCTCTCTTCCTCATACCTCAGATCCACTGACATCCAGTACCCATTCTATTCTCATTCTTTACTTGATCTCAACTCTTTGGCTTTCTCAGGATCCTAGCTCTCTCAAGCTATTTCTCTCAGCTGCAAAAAAGCTCCCATTTAGGGGCGCCTGGGTGGCTCAGTGGGTTGGGCCGCTGCCTTCGGCTCAGGTCATGATCTCAGAGTCCTGGGATCGAGTCCCGCATGGGGCTCTCTGCTCAGCAGGGAGCCTGCTTCCTCCTCTCTCTCTGCCTGCCTCTCTGCCTACTTGTGGTCTCTCTCTGTCAAATAAATAAATAAAATCTTTAAAAAAAAAAAAAAGCTCCCATTTATTCTTTTTATTTTTTTTAAGATTTTATTTGTTTATTTGACAGACAGAGATCACAAGCAGGCAGAGAGACAGGCGGGGGTTGGTTTTTAACTTTCTAAATGTTTTCCATATCAATTGATTTCTATTTCTGTTGGTACTGCCCTAGTCCCAATTACTATATCTTCAGTCTAAACAAATTTTAAAAAAAGCTTCTAAGTGATTTTCCTGCATTTATTCTTGTTTTTATTTTCCAGCCTATTCTCTATTCTGTAAACAAAATGATCTCAAAATACATTTCTGAAATGATCTCGAAATACATCTATGCATATTTCCCCCTAATATTCTCTACTGTCATCCCCACCTCATCAAATTCTTCCCATGATTTTGAGTGACCTGAGATCTGCCTCTGTTTCAGCCTTCGATAGAGCCACTCTTTGCTCTGGGCTTGGGCTCTGTCTTAAGGGGCTCCCCTTGTGTGTATCCTCATCCATCTCCCAGTGGCATTTTTGCACATGCTCTTCTCCTTGGATGGAAAGTTCCTATCCTACATCCTGCCTTCAGTTCCATGTTCCCCTAACCCGATTTGAAATCCTGTATTCCAAGTCTAATCTTGAGTACCACTTACTCAGAGATCCTTCCTGTCCTCCAGGCTAGGTCATATATTGCTACCTCTCTCCATTACAAAGTAGTTGGGATTTCACACTGAAGAACCATGTCTGATTTAGTCATCATTACCCTAGTAAAATGCATGACATATAGAACATGCTTACTCTTTGATAAAGAAAGAAAGATTAAATATACCAACCGAGTCCAAGTTGAAGAGTTGAAATTTAATACTTTGAAGTTGAAGTTGAAGAGTTGAAGTTTAATACTTTGGTTTCACTATTGGGTGAATGACTTGATTTGTAACTGTGTATGTAACTGTGCATGATATGAGCATAACTGGGGGATAGGGTGAATAAGTCAAAGCTTGGCATTACAAATATGTATTCAGGCATGTGCCTGAATTCTTTTATTGTGCCTCTATCATTTTTAAATTATACACTAAAATAAACTATATTTCATGAGAAATCTCAATAGATTTCCATAGTTATTCCTTGGCTCTTTTTCTCTTTTACTAAATTTATTCTGATTATTTTTTCCACTAATAATCCTCCATTTCCTTTCTCTTATACCATGTCATTCTTTCAGTCTTTTCTTGATACTTACTTAGAATTTACTTTTCTATCACTCAATATAGCAAATTCTTTGCCACTTTAGGTGTCCAGATCCTCTGAAAAAAATCTTTTTTTTTTTTTAAGATTTTGTTTATCTGACAGAGATCACAAGTAGGCAGAGAGGCAGGCAGAGAGAAGGGGGGGGGGAAGCAGGCTCCCTGCTGAGCAGAGCTTGATGTAGGGCTCGATCCCAGGACCCTGGGATCATGACCTGAGCTGAAGGCAGAGGCTTAACCCACTGAGCCACCCAGGATCCCCTGAAAAAAAATCTTTCCATAAAAATTTCCATCCTGTACATGAATTATGGGAATTAGAAATTGTACTGCCCTGGTTGTTAAAATTTTTATGTTGCTTTATTCTGCTATGAACTCCTGCGAGCAAGAGCCTTGTAGCTCTCATTGGGCCTCTTGATCCATCCATGGGGTAACTGGTATATGCACTAGAGTAGACTTAAATAGATGTGGAATAAGTGGATGTTATATGAGGCTAGCCTCTTTTAAAAATACATACTTAACAGTAAAAACTATATATAATATTATATTATTATATATTAATTATATATCATTGTGTATTATGTAGAATATATAATATATATTATATATATTCCTTTACACTCCTTGACCCCTGTCCTGTATATGTATTATATATATAATATATTATCAATATTATAATTACACAATATTATATAAATATAATAAAAACAAATATAATTTAAACTTACTTGACAGTACAAAGAATGACTTAAAAACCCAGTTATCAGTTTTCATTACATAGAGATTCAGAAGGGCCAAGGAATGGAGATTTCTAGCTGATAGAATGTTAAGAAAGGATTTACTGTACTCATTTTTTTTTCCCTATGCAGAAGTGCAGCTGAGCTGTATTCTTTAATATCTGGCTAGAATGAAAATCCCTACATTCTCAATGAGGCCTGGCACTGGCACTTCCTGACTTCCTGCCTCTCCCTTTCTTTTGTTCTGAAGGATCTTCAAGGAGTATGCTTACCCTCTGTGCTCCATTTGTCTCCAGGGTGAAGGATCAGGATTTCTAGCTCATCCTCCATTGATTCCCTCCCCAGAGCAGCACCTCTGGAATTGCGCCTGACACAAGCACTCCGTAGGGTTGTATCATGTCTCTGCTCAAAAAATTAATCTTTCTTTTCTTTCCTCCTGGAATGAAAGCTGATGTACATTTTTCTGGAGGTTTTCTTTGGTCTGGCTATATCTTATGGGGTTTATTTTTGCATTGTCTTGGGATCCAAGAGGATGCTTAAGTAGAACAACCAGTTTGGGAAGAAAACAAATATTTACTTTTGCCCTTTATTCAACATTGGGCATTGTTACAGGCATTGTTACATTTTAAATGAGTGGCAAGATTTTTCATTAAGTAAGGGTCAGGTATGAAAAGACTCAAGGCTACATCATCGCTTAACCCCTAATCTGAAGAATATATTTTGTTTTCTCATCAGTGTTTGCTTAGAGAAAATTTTATTATTTCATAAGTCAATCCAGAAGCTAAACTCCACAAATTTCATGAAATTTTAGCATGAGATACTAAATTTTGTTTTGTACATAATTTCCAGACCCCTCTTCAGTTCTCCTTCTACCATTTTTAGTGACGCCCTGAAAATCACTGGTATCATGAACAACAAGAATTGCTGTCTTCTTAAAACTAACTTAGCTTTGGGTGCCTGGGTGGCTCAGTTGTTAAGTGTCTGCCTTTGGCTCAGGTCATGGTCCCAGGGTCCTGGGATTGAGCCCCACATCAGGCTCCCTGCTCAGCAGGAAGCCTGCTTCTCCCTCTTCCACTCCCCCTGCTTGTATCTCCACTGTCTCTCTTTCTCTCTGTCAAGTAAATAAATAAAATATTAAAAATAAAAAACTTAACTTTTAAAAATTTTTTTAAACTTACTAATTTTTTGCATTTTTAATAGTTTTGAAAAAAAGAAAAGTAAATTTAGTTTTAAGTAATTTAAATAATTGGCTGTTAACATTACACTAGACTTGGCTATTTTTTTAATAGAGGTATAGGTAACTTGAAAAGCAATTTAAAATTTTCCAAAAAAAACTTAGAAAAAAAAATCACTAAATTTAAATCATTAAATTTATAACATTATTTTCATTTTCCTTTGTTATCTTTCATTTGGAATACAAGGGAGTAACTTGAAAAGCATCTGAGCTTTCTCTCTGGGGAAAAGAAGGGAAGACAGATGTCAACAAATGGTATTCAAATCACAGAGCTTTGGGAATTAGTATCCCTGTAAATATGCAGTGCAAAGTCCTGTCTAAGGTCACATTCTTTATAGAAAACTCTAAACCTTTTTGATTTTTAGAAAATGGTATCGCAGCAGTATGCTTTAAAGCCTTTTATCTATATCTTCTTCTTAAAAATATTTTATTTATTTATGGGGGGGAGCAGAGAGAGAGGGAGAAACTGTCCCCTCCCCGCTCTGCGCCACCACCATGGAGCAGGAAGCCTGACTGACGCTGGGGCTTGATTCCAGGACCTGGAAACATGACCTGAGCAAGTTGCAGATGCTTTACCAACTGGGCCACCCAGGCGCCTCCTATCTATATATTTTGTTTTTGTTTTTGTTTTAAAGAACAAAAAGAAATTAGTCAAACAGTTGAAATGTAAAGAAAAAGAGGTTTTACAATAATAGAGTTATTGTAAAAAAAAAATACTTTTTTTTTCATATAGATAGTTGGTACCTAAAACGGGAAAGCTTCATGTTCCCTTTGCAAAGTCTGTTAGTAAAATTGACCTTAAAAAAAGCAGAAATGAGAGTAAAAATGCGTAGAGCGGCATCATCACATATCAACAGGATAGTCAGGAAGAAGATTACTATTGCAATTCTTTAATAGAAGCAGAAGTATAAATAGGCAAACTGTAGCAGGCTGAAGTTAAGAGGAAAAAGTGTTTTGTTGCTGTAGTGTAGGAACAGTTGATGTCAGGATTAATACTTGCAAAGGAGAGTATGAGAAACATGGCCAGACAGGCCAAAATGGTTAAAAAGAGGAGGAGAGGATAGTGCTGATTTTAGAAGAGCAATATATGATGATAATTTTATATACACTTTATCTAATTTCTAGTTTTCTAAATCATGTAACTACGTAAAAGTATACTTTTTATTTCTAGATTTATAGGAAAATCTATATGAATTTTAAAACCCAAACTGATTGTAACAGAAAGAAATTAAGAAAAAGCAAAAAAAAAAAAATACTAGAAAAGAAAAGGGAAGGGATTATAGGTAAGTGCAGATATAGACACACTGTAAAACTATGAAAGATGTGATTTTTGTTTTTAGTATTGGCCTTGATTCAACTGAAAACAGCAGCTTTTGTTTCTATTTAAGTTTTCTTTCTTACAAATGCATATATATAGAAGTGTATAAATTCAATTTTACAGGAGGAATGGCGTGTATTTAATTTAGGGAAAAAGGTGAGATATGGCTTCCAATGCATGTAACTCAGAATACATGTAAAAGCTTCAAGAATAGTAGAACCAGTGTCCCACCCAAAGTAAGGGCTTGAGGAATGTTAGCTATTATTATTACCTGTAGTACCCCGAAGTTTTTTTTAAGGGAAATAATCCCCAAAGAATCCTGCCATAAATGACCAGCAATTGTGGAGTATGTGCCTTGTGATGGTGCACATATTTTAAAGTCATTCTCTCAATTCACACCCACAAAAATATTAATATTCCTTTTTACAAATGAGGATACTCAAGCATTGAGATTTTGGTAATAAGTCTTCATCAGATCATCAAACTGGCAAGGAGTAAAGTTGGTGTCAAAGCTAGGGGTTTTTAATGCCAAAGCCAATGTCCTTTATCATGCTGCTATTTTCTAAATATCGATTTAAGTAACCTAATTACACTAACCAAATTGATATTTATTTATAGAATTTTTCTTTGTATTTTATTTCAAAGTAGGGGTGTAGAGAATTAAAGACAGATGTAAGTCTAGGTCTGGTCTCATCCTCAATGAAATGAATTTATTCCTTGAAGGTTTTGGTTTTCACTGCTGCCTCTAATCACTTTGAGTAATTGGCTCCCCTGAATTTACTGAGTAGCAAATGATAAAGTTAATTATAAATAAATTTTATTTCTATTGCTCAACATATGTTCTCATTACTTACTCTGGTAAAGTTATTTAAGTATGACCTCACAAACACCTTGGAGAGACATGAGAACAAGATGCCCTTTAAGGGACTGAAAAGTAGTGTTCATACTGTAGTTGTATTTGTAGGTGAGGTTTTGATTATTTTTGTTAGAGTTGAAACTTCTTGCAGTTTGAATGAAACCCCTTTTAGAACTTTGATTTGCTGCTGGAGTTTTCTGCTAGGTCATGTGAATTCTCTGAGGGACAAATAATCCTAAATCCTCAGAGAATAAAGAAAAGGGAGGGCCCTGAGTAGAAATACTTGGCTTTTTTTCTAGCTATGTACCCTGATACGCTATCTAGAAGCAAAAATATAGATGATTTCTTAACAATATTTTATGTGTGCACTTCAAAGGACAGAGAGTGTAGAAGAGTGTTCTGACCATTGGATTACTTTTTCAAAGCAGACTATAAGCAGAATGAGGTGGATGTGGATTATGGTGATAAAAGTCTTGATTTTCTTTTCAAAGTGTGCATGTGTGTCACTGTTCCAAAGGGTAAACATATGAGTCATTGCAGAGTCAACATTACAGTTACATGTGACAAAATAACTTTAAGAAGAGGAATTCACTGACCCATGATGCCTGGGTTCACCCCATACATGCTCCTTCCCCAACCAAAGGATAACTCTATTCCCCATAGTAAGAATTGCATCTGATTTTGACAGTTTTTAGGTGATGGTAAGGATGGAGGTCAAAATGCTTTCCGTGGGAGAATGTTTCATGATCTAAAGCCAGGACTCCTAGAGAAAATGATCAACCTCACGTTGAGCAAAATGAATGTAGAAGAAATTAAGAGTTTCTTCTCAATCCAAATTGATCAAGAGGAGTTGTCAAGAAGCTGTCTTTATTCTTAGGCCTTGAAGAAGTGTCAGGGAGAATTGTGGAGTCTTGGTTTTGGTATTCCCTCTGTTACTCGTCCAGTTATTCCATCAGATGTCTGAATCCCTTCCAGAAACGTATTAATACCTTAGAAATGAACTAACCCCAGTTAGGGATTCTATAGCACTGGTCTTCATCACCAGATGATACATGGGGGCCCTCCTCTGGAGCTGTATCCTAGAGCCCCTCTTGGTGTTGGAGGCTGATACTGGGCTTTGGCCATCATATCATGTGACTGAATTCAGGTGCAGTCACCAGCTCAGTTGGTCATATTTCCTCCTATAAACTTTAAACCAGGTCTCCCTCCTTCTGTATTCATATTGATTTTTTAAAATCCCCATTTATCTAGACTTTTCATATATATGAGTCTCCTCCTGTGAGATGATCTAGCTTTTGGTTCACTAGTCTCGTTTAATGACTACTAGCTTTGAAACAACCCATACAATTCATCTATCTCAAACTTCCCAATAAATTACAGTGTTCATAAACTATAATGATTTTATTAGTAAAAATGCAGTGTTTATATATATATTTCATAATATATATTTTATTTTTTATTTTTTATTTTTTATTTTTTATTTTTCCCCCCAAGACCTAAAAGTACATAAGTGGTATAAATGCATTTTTCACACATAAAATAAAACACACATTACACAATCACAACGTTATAATCTGCTTCCACTACCTAATAACAAAGATAATACCAAATGTGCTGGGGAGTATATAAAATCCATATGAGAGTATTAGAGTGGAAAGGAAGACAGAGATTTTAGCGGGAAGGCTGAATCTGAGGAGTACTAAGGAAAGACAGAGAAGGGTCATGGCCCAAGGAAAACAGGGAGAAAGAAAGCCTGCCTAATGCTTGAACAAGCAGATGGTGAGTGGTTGCAAGGGCCTCTTTAGGCCCACAGCCCTGCCCTCCTTTGGCTCCTTCTCTCTGGGCAGACAAGGGAGCCCTATGTTAGGAGAGATCAGGAGTCCCAACAAGGGACCTGGACAGTGTCTTAATTTGATGGGAGAAGAAAAGGTCACAATGAAAAGGTGCAGAATCCTTGAAGGACAAAGGAAGGAATTCTGTAAGTAGTATGAAGGCATATCATGTTCTGATTTATTAATCAAGATATTGAATGGCTGGTACATAGTGTATCCTTTATGATTTTTAAAATTGTGGTGAACTAATCTCCTCCTAAGATCAGACATGAAAGAAGTTCCAACAAATTGAAAGATCAGTTGTGGAAGAGTCAGATCCTTATTACCGAGAAAGGATAACCTGAAAGTCTGGAAGTGGTTGTAATTGTTACCCTTTAATACATCTGAAAGCAAGGGCAACCGTTTTTGATGCCTGGATTTGGATTCTACCTTCTCCAAACTAGTAAAGGGCAACATGGTGGGCTGCCTGGAAAGTAACATCTTTTATTTTGATTATAGAGATTTAAAGTTTGGGCTCTGAAATGCTCTGATTGGGCACCCAGGTGGCTCAGCTGGTGGTTAAGCATCTGCCTTAGGCTCAGGTCATGATCTCAGGGTCCTGGGATCCAGCCCTGTGACAGGCTCCCTCCCCAGCAGGGAAGCTGCTTCTCCTTCTCCCTCTGCCCCTCCCCCTTGCTAATTTTCTCTCTCTCAAATAAATAAATAAAATCTTAAAAAAAAAAAAAAAAAGAAATACTCTGATTATCTCTCACTATATCCCTGCTGTATTTTCTACAAGTGATGAAGACCAAATGTCACTAATGCATTAGGATTATACAGTCATTCTGATTTATTTTATACTTGCTTGGATGCATTTTTATTTTAGGTTCAATGCAGTGTAATGGTTTCCACATGTACCTTCTGTTTTCTTGGTCATAAAATCACACAACTATGTTTTAAGGAAGAGAAATGAGGTTATAAACTTTCAGCTTAAGACCAAGTTTCATTTCTAAATTTTATAGGTAAAGGGCAATGGACACAAGTAAGACATTTGAAGTAGTGGGTATTCACATGAAGGAAAAATGAAGTCTGCCTTTGAAACAAGGCTTAGTAGGTGATAGTTATGTTAGAATAAGGGTAAGTATTACAAGGCCACTAATACTTATTTTGGACTTAGGCATGAGCCTACCAAAAATGTTTCATTTATTCATTGCTTGGAGTTAAGCTTATCTGAGAAACGATTGGTATTAACAATAGTTCAGTAAAAATGGATGATGAGACTAAAAGAAGGGGTATGAGTTGACTAGAAGAGAAATAATAAGGCAGGGGTAAGGGTAAAGGCCTGCTCTGAGATTAGCCCTCCTAATACTCTGACCCGTTGTTTGATGAGCATTTTCCCATTAGGATTTGGATAGGGACCTCATTTTTTTTTCCAGCTCCTCTCAGGGTTTAAAGGTTCAATTTTCTTCAGTGCTACTCCCACACTATCTTGTATTTAGAAAAGACAGCGTGATAATCTCTGTTTTATTACTCCCTTGACTGATAAGATTTCTCTTCATTCTTATTTTATCTTACTTTTCAGGAATTTATTATTTTTTTTTTACACAATTATCACTGCAACTCTGAGGTTATAGGGGTTTTTTTCTTTCCTTAATTCCAGGAGCAATATTTACTGTAAAAGTTCACATGCTTCTGTTTTTCCACTACCCATTTTTTTTCTATCTGAAGTGTCTCTGGTGGCTTAGTAAATCATAACCATCAGTCAGATTATAAAGATAAAGTGAATATTAAAATACAGAGCAAGAATATGCCTACTGATCCAGATAAGTTATATTTCAGAGCTCAAGGAAAAACACAAAGTTAGCCAAGTCAGGCCCTTCCCGCGTTACATTTTTGTGAACGTGTGCCGGTTTCTGTGGCTTTGGGAGATACAGTTCCATAGCCATGTGTGTTTTCTTTTGTTAAATATTAAAGCTGACAGCATGCCAGGATCAAGAGAGGGTGTCAGAGGGAAAGAGACAAAGAGACAGAGATGCAGAGATAGGAGAGCTGGAGGGAGTTCGTTTTAGATGCCACTAAGAATATACTTGTACGTTTAAGAGGCTTAGCTCTGGAATTATATTACTTTGAAAGCAGACAGGCTAGGCCTGAGTAAAGCTCAGGCTGAACACAGAACGCTTGCCTAGATTGTGTCAAGATTGCTTCTTTTGCACAATCTCATTCACCCATTTCCTCACTGTTCATTTATCCCTTCATTAATCAAACTACAAAGGAACACTTACTGAGTTCCTCAAGGAACAAAAAACTAGTGGGAGGAAACAGATCAATTCCAACACACTCAACAAATGCTTCAGTAGAAGAATGAACAATACTCCGTGGGTACCTTAAGGAAGAAGAACCTTTTTTCCTCTGACAAGCTACTTGCTTGCAGTCACAGAAACAGAGGAAGGTAATAAAATGCCCCAGTGGAGTTTGCACGAACTCTCAGGCTAGGCAGAATTGAGTTCCAGTCTCTGCACTTTCACTTAGTAACTGTGTGACCCCTAGGAAAGGGGTTTTCAAGATTTAGTGCGCTGGCAATGTAATGTGCTAACAATGACACCTACCTCATCAACCATTGTAAAGACTAGATTACAGTGTATGTGACAGTACCGTCTTAGTGCTTGGCTTAGAATGGACATCTGCTGACTTAGTACAAGTAAGGTGTCTTATTACCAGTAAAAGTGTCAATTAAATTAATGAGGCTTTTCATAGATTCAACATCATCAATTCTAAGTTTCTCCATTATAGATGTTTAATAGAATACTATTTTACTTTTTTTCCTGTTTGGTATTCAAGTCAAAACATAAAATGTTAAATTTTGTTTGTTTTGTTTTTTTGTTTTTATTTTTGTTTTTTTAAAAGAAAGGACTCCTTTTTTAAAGCTTGGAACTAACGTAAAATAGTTTATGTTTAGAGTTTCGGTTGCAAGTCCATTGCCCCCAATTTAAAAATCTGTGCATGAGTTTGACATAAATCAACCTGAAAGTATCTGATTTTGTGAATTTTATTTATAAGTATGGACATTTTGGCAATGATTCCCTTTAGTCCTCTTCTGCCAAAACTAGTTTACAAATCAGATGATCAGACAGTGATTTGAGAAAGACTATTAGCAAACCTGTGGGATGAGTTTCTAATATATATGTATCTCAATATAGTTATATAAATGTGCAAAAACTTTGTTTTAAACTTTGTGTGTGTGTGTGTGTATTTAAACAAAGTCAATAACTTAGCGATTTTTGGAGTAGATTGTCATTTGATTCCTGATCCATAGTAAATCAAAGCAACTTGAATTTTCTTTTTAATAACTTCTGCCAGGAAGCAAAGTTGATGGAAGTTAGAACAAAGCAATAATCTTACAAATAACAATCTAGAATGAAGCCTATGTAACTAAACCAAGTATCATTCTAAAGCAGAGCAGTCCAACAGAAATATGATAAGCCACATGTGTAATTTTTAAAAACAGCTTAATTTTGATATTTAATTCAGTTTTGTCCAAAATCTGACCATATCAACATGTCATCAGTGTGAAAAATTAGTACTTCTTTAGTTTTTCAATTTAAATTTTAGTTCATTAAAGTAAAATAAAATATTTGGTTCATTAGTTTAACTAGCCATATTTCAAATGCTCAAAAACTACTTTAGGCTTGTTAGTGGCCATTGTATTAGCTCATATCTATAGTATTCCTTTTCTAGATAATTTTAGTGATTATTTATGATTTAAAATGATTAGAAATTCAGACTCATATATCACATAGGGAGCTTTTAATAAGGATATAACATTATATGTTAACTTCATTTGTAAAAAAAAAATTGTTTCTTTTCTAGAACATATATCCACAATGAGATAGACAAATAGTTTCACTAAGATATAAATAATTGGTTAACTTTATTTTTCGTTTTCAGTTATCCACTAACCTAGCTGAACAAAAAAGGTAATGATTTAAAGATACTGTACTATTTTGGAAAGAGAAGAGTTGTTCCTGAGGACAAATTCTGATACGTAGTCAGTATGATTATAGTATAATCTGTGTCTGCAAGTGTGAAATTCGGGGCAGCATAATCATTTTTGTTGGAAAGAATACAGTGATTTCCGGGGCACCTGGGTGGCTCAGTGAGTTAAGCCTCTGCCTTTGACTCAGGTCATGATCTCAGGGTCCTGGGATGGAACCCCACATCGGGCTCTCTGCTCAGCAGGGAGCCTGCTTCTCCAGCCCCACCCTGCCTGCCTCTCTGCCTACTTGTGATCTCTGTCTGTAAATAAATAAATAAAATCTAAAAAAAATAAAAAAGAGGGACGCCTGGGTTGCTCAGTTGGTTAAGCCGCTGCCTTCCATTCAGGTCGTGATCCCAGGATCCTGGGATCGAGTCCTGCATCGGGCTCCTTGCTCGGCAGAGAGCCTACTTCTCTCTCTGCCTCTGCCTGCCACTCTGCCTGCTTGTGTGTACTCTCTCTCTGACAAAGGAAGAAAGAAAGAAAACACTGATATACATCCACTATGAGTTTCTGACACACATGGATCAAACTGTTTCCTTTTGACTTTACATTCCCCCGTTTTTCTGGCTGCTTTGAGACTTTATGTTAATTTCTCTGTAAGAGTTAAAGACTTTGTTTTGAGGGTATGATATAAAAGAGTTTAAGGAAGAAAAAGAATGCCTTTCATTTGCAATTATATTTGTGAAATTCTCCGGAGTTACAGCTATTGGCTCATCACACCCTTTCCTTTGGGCATTAACCAGTGTTAAGCTTATTGTGTACGAGGTTCAGTGTTTCACAGAGGTACTGTTTTCAGCAGAATAAGGTGGTTCCAATATTTATAAAAAATCTTGTCGACCATGTAAGTTTTATTAAAATGTGATTTCAAACTTCTTACTGAAACTTATAGGGTGAAAAAGTACTTAAAGGCTTAGAGGTTCCATTTCAACACATGGGGCTTTTTTAGGGCTACCTTCAAGTTTTAGTATGAGTCTGAAGATATGGAGGGATCTCAGTGGGATGCATTCATCTGGAGTAACTTCCAAGGATTCTAGTGGTCTCTAGAGTATACTTCTGGGTGATGTTTTGAGATGAACTAAGGCATCCCTACATCCTCTTAGAGTAAATTTGAACACAAGTCAAGTGGCTCAAAGCTTGTCCTTTACTAATTGGACAGGGATTATCATTCTTGTCATTCCTAGGATATAACCCTGGAGATTACTTAGTTCTGATTTTTGGCCCATTGACAGAAGACTTCTCCCAACCCCTTAATATTAGGTGACAATTAGCAAAAGAATCTCTCTTTAGAATTAGTCTACCACAGAGCTAGCTTTATTGTATACTTGGCCATTTAACAAATGCTTGTGGAATGGGTAGATTTTATAATGTGATTCACATTCAGGTGGATTATGTCAAGCACATTTGAGGAATGTTTTTGTTTAAGCTTCTGAAAATACAATAGGAACCTAGTTTTTTGAGCAGTCAAGAATATTCTTTACAGATGTGCAAAGTTGGCTTCAAGTAAGAGTTATTTCTATGCAATATATTAAAGTTATTAACATGTCCAATAGCTATTTCCACCTTCTCAGCACACAAATGCTTGTTTAAGGACATTTTTTTTTTTTTAGCACATGACAATCTCTCTAAATAACTATTATGCAGAGGAAAACATGCTATATCATTGACATGTAAAGCATATTAAAGTAAAGCTGAAGAGTGAAGTATATTTGACTGGAAGAAAAGAGTAAGTTTTAAAGAGGCGAAGGCATATCATCTCAGCCTTAGAAGGAAGATAGTTCAATTAGTCAAATATTTACTCAGTGATTACTATGCCAGCAAATGTTATGCACTCAGGACTTAAGGACTTGACAAAGCACAGTTACTGCTATCAATGAGCTTATACAAAATGGGAGAATTTAGCCATGCATATACTTTTTAAAGATTTTATTAATTTGAGAGAGAGAGATAAAGAGAGAGCATGAGTGGTGGGAGGAGGAGAGAGAGAAGCAGACTCCCTGCAGAGGAGGGAACCCTGTGCAGGGCTCCATCCTGGGATCAAGACCTGAGCTAAAAGCAGAGTCTTAACCGACTGTAGACTGAACCGCCCAGGTGCCATTAGCCATGCATATGTTGGTGAGGAGTGCTGATGGTAAATGGAACAGTAGAAGGATGAATGAAAGTCCTAAAGGCATTACAGTGCAAAGAAAGGGACATATTTAAAGAATAGGAAGCAGTCTTAGCTTAAAGGAAGCAATTTATGAAGAGGGAGCAGTAGGAGATAGGAAACTAGAAAGAGCATTTGATCCAACACAAGTAGTGAAAGATAGTAAGTAAAGATGGTACTGAAAGCTCTTTACCGAAGGAAAACTTTAGTTTGTTGCTAGACAGAGCAGAAGGCAAGATGGGAGGCTATACTTGTAACAAAATCAATGATAAGAAGAGTGAATTGTGGGAAATAAGGGGGAAGGGAGGGTACTGATTCATGACAGAAGTAGAGGAATATGGT
This sequence comes from Mustela nigripes, assembly GCF_022355385.1. Classification (NCBI taxonomy): domain Eukaryota; kingdom Metazoa; phylum Chordata; class Mammalia; order Carnivora; family Mustelidae; genus Mustela; species Mustela nigripes. Next base: position 21,450,365 of record NC_081566.1, read on the forward strand.
TTAACCATTGATTAGGGGAAGGAAGAGGGAAGGAAGAGGGAGGAGTCAAGATGACTTATGTTTGAACCTGAATATGGAGGCAGGTAGTTCCACTAACAAAAATAGGGAAGACATGGTTGGGGAAAATAAAATGAGTTCTATTTTAGACCCTTGGAATTGTGAAGAGCTGTAAAACATCTAGGAGGTTCTTTTTTAAAGATTTTATTTATTTATTTGAGAGCGAGTGGGAGAGCATGAATGGGTGGGAAGGGGCAGAGGCAGAGGGAGAAGCAGAATCCCTACTTAGCAGGGAGCCCAACCTGGGGCTCAATCCCAGGACCCTAGGATCATGACCTGAGCTGAAGGTGGACGCTTAACCAACTGAACCACCCAGACACCCTTGCAGTAGATGCTTAACAGGCAATGGAAAATGTAGTATTAGGGTTGCCTGAGTGGCTCAGTCGGTTGAGGCTCTGGCTCTTGATTTTGGCTCAGGTGGTATTGTTGGGTCCCCAGTGTTGGGTCTCCCAATAATGGGTCCATGGTCAAAGGAGCAAGGCTGATACAAAGTGAAGGTCAAGCAAAGCTTTATTTCGTGCCAAGCATCAATAATCAAACCAACCGTCAAGCAGACCAGTCGGGGCTGCTCCTTACAGAGAGGACCACCTCTCTCTGCTTCACAGACTAGTTATTAGGGGCAAAGGCCATGTAGTTGGGCCTGGTCACACACAAGTGGCCAATGAGATTGCAATACACAGAAAAAGCTGCACAGTCATGCTAGGTCCTACACGGGTGGCCAATTGAACTACAGTTCACCTCATATTAGACATTTGCACTAGCCTATCACCTTGGTGAGAATTGGCACCCAAAAGGAGGGGCCCACACTCCTTGGTAGCTAGAGAGACAGTATGTGAGCTTTACTGATTGGATGTCTCCACCTGTCCCAACTCATCCCTGCATCCGGGCTGTTCTCTCTACCTGACCTGACCCACCCTTGTATTTGGGCTTTGTTACCTTGGACTGGTTTCCTGGACTTGCTTTTAAGTAAGTTCTCCTGGGGAGTCGGGGGGCAGGGTCAATTTAAGTTTTACTGCATAAACAACAAAATGGCTGTTCAACTGAGGTGGGGCCAGTCTGGCTAAATACAGTATCTCATGGGCTGTGAGCTCAAGCCCCAACTGGGGCTCTGCATTGGGCGGGGAGTCTGAAGATCCTCTCTCTCTGCCCCCATCCCAATCTCCCTCCCTTTCTCTCTCAAATAAATAAATCTTTAAAAAAATGTAAAATTGGAATTCGGGAGGTAAGTACAGTCTGAAGATACAAATATACAAGTTTTTGAGAACAGTATTATCTATTATCATTAATACACGTAAGTAATGATGGATAGGTGGTCAGTCCTGCAAGAATAGAAAGGATTGTTAACAGTAAAATTTCTGGGTGTCTTTGGCTGACGTCTTCTCAGAAGTGAAGATCAGGTTACTACAGTGTTCAGTCTGCTACCATTAAGAAAGTGACATAAGGGCGCCTGGGTGGCTCAGTGGGTTAAGCCGCTGCCTTCGGCTCAGGTCATGATCTCAGGGTCCTGGGATCGAGTCCCGCATCGGGCTCTCTGCTCAGCAGGGAGCCTGCTTCCTTCTCTCTCTCTCTCTGCCTGCCTCTCAGTGTACTTGTAATTTCTCTCTGTCAAATAAATAAATAAAATCTTTAAAAAAAAAAAAAAAAAAAAAGAAAGTGACATAATATTCCACAGGTGTCTCAATTTTAGAAGTGTTTTATAACCATTGGGGCTCTGTTCCAACTCATTTAATGAATGGTACTCCCAGACTGTAAGTTTTGAGTGCGATCCAAAGCAAGAAAAGATTCTCCAGTTTGTCCAAACTGCGGTGTAAACAGTTCAAATGCCTGACTCTTTTGACCCTGATTAGCTCTATGGTGCTCAGGATATTGTTTCACAATCTGAAACTGTTTAAAGCCTGAGAACAGCCCCAGTAGGAAATCAAGTAGAATCTCCAGAGTTTAAAGTAATAACTTTATCCCTTTTGTCAAGTAATTACTTTCTTTTTGAGAAAGAGCTCTTACTTATTGAATTCTGGTGGATTATAGAAACATAGGACTCCCCCCGCCCCCATAACCCCAAGCTCTCTTACTTTTTATTTGGTTGTCTTTTCTAGACCGTGAGTTCCTTAAGGACAAGATACTTTAGCTTATTATTCCTCTCTGTGTATCTAAATCCTAGCAGGGTGTTTAGTGGTTCTGGATTGCTCAAAACATATTGGTTGAAAGTCCATTCCCTTGGCCCTGTGGTTATTGACTTCTATGCTAAGGAAATAATCAGACATTATGTAAATATATATACATGCATATGTATATATAATATAATAGTGTATATATAATATACAATAATATAGCGTATATATACATATATATAAAATAGATTTGTATTTATATATAATAGAGGAAAATTTGAAAGAGCATTAATCAACAGTAGGGAAATGGTTAACTAAATTATGAGATACAGGCAGAATATTATGCAATCATTAAAACCTATAATTTTGAAGAACATCGATGACATGGAAAAGAGGGATATGATCCTAAATTTAAAATATAGTAAACTGTAAATATAGCATCCTTACAGTTTAATCTATAAATCCATATAATTTTGAATTAAATAAATGTGAGAAGAATTCTTCCTAGGATGTGGACTGTTATTGTTCAGGAAAATATATTGAGTCTATCCAAGTAGAAAATAAAACACAGAGACCATGTGTTAGTCGGAAAAATAAGGCAGAATGAAAAGAGTGACAGAGAATGTGTATTTTATGTAAGGTGGTCATAAGAGGCTCCCCTGATAGGTAACAGTTGAGCAAAAGCTTGAGGTATGGGAGATATACCAGTACGTTTGTTTGCTGGAGGGAATGACCCAGTAAAGAGGAATGTTTGGCAATGGAGTAGAGAGAGGCAACAGCAATAGGAGCTGTGTTTTTGATTAGGTGCATGTGAGTAGTTAGCCCTCGTTCTGCCCAAATGATTCCTTCACTGTAAAGGTAGGACATGTGGCTCAATTAATAGATACCGTGGTGGGCGTTCATGGAAGTTCTCTTCTGATTGCACTCTCAAGGTCATCATATAAGGGATAAGAAAAGAGGGATATATGAAATAGGTTAGGGAATAGAGAGTGAATCAACATCTAATTAAGTGAAAAACATAAAAATTTCTATTAGTGGGGCGCCTGGGTGGCTCAGTGGGTTGAGCTGCTGCCTTCGGCTCAGGTCATGATCCCAGGGTCCTGGGATCGAGCCCCGTATCGAGCTCTCTGCTCAGCAGGGAGCCTGCTTCCTCCCCTCTCTCTGCCTGCCTCTCTGCCTGCTTGTCATATCTCTCTGTCAAATAAATAAATAAATAAATCTTAAAAAAAATTTCTATTATTTTGTGTGTTTGGGATGAATTTATAATTTATCCATAAATATATGTTTTTCACTCTCCACATCATTTTATGTCTTTTCTATCTCCTGGTAAGCAAAGTGATCAATCCAGTGCCACACCGATGGAAGATAAATGTGAAGAGAACTTGCTCAGCTCTACAGCTTCTAAAGCAACTTGCTATAACTAAAATATTCCTTCCTTTTTTATTGATGAAATAATTGCAATTATTTTTTTTCTCTGCTCCTCAACAGGGTGGTGGCGATTGTCCAGAAATGAGTATTGGAGCTATAAAAATTGCCTTGGAAATTTCTCTTCCTGGCTCTTTCATCTACGTTTTCACCGATGCACGGTCCAAGGATTATCGGCTCACTCACGAGGTGCTCCAGCTTATCCAACAGAAACAGTCACAAGTGAGTAGGAATCAGCTCCCAAATGTTCTATCTGAATACAGCTGGGAGGAATTCAGGCATACCTTGGAGATATTGTGGGCGCAGTCCTGACCACCATAATAAAGCAGATATCACAATAAAGCCAAGTGAATTTTTGTGTACGTAGAAGTTATGTTTATACTATACTGTACTCTCTTACATGTGAAGTATTATTATATCTTAAAAATATATATATACCTTAATTAAAACATACTTCATTGCTAAACAATCCTAACCATCATCTGAGCTTTCAGCAAGTCATTCTCACTGATCATGAATCACCATAGCATATGAATAATGAAATAATGAATAATATATATGAATAATGAAAATATGAAAAAGTTTGTATATATGAATAATGAAAAAGTTTGACATACTGCAAAAATTACTAGAATGTGACACGGAGACATGAAGTGAGCAAATGTTGTTGGAAAATGGTGCTGATAGATTTGCTTGTTGCAGGGTTGCCACAAACCTCTAATTTGTAAGAAACGTAGTATTTGTGAAGCACAATAAAGTCGAGTTCAATAAAAGAAGTTGTGCCTTTATGGCATTGAGAAGTTGCCTCTCCTCTTTGACTAAACTTTGTATGGCAAATGCCAGTAATTATAACTATTGATCTGTATACATGTACTCCAATACATATGTGTCATTTAATTTAAGCATATTACATTGATATGTAATATTTGTACATATTAATACCTTGTTTATTGATACAGAGAGGAAATGATTGGGGATTAATGAAGTTCTTCTTACCATCTTATCTTTTTAACTGACAAAAACATAGGCCTATGTCTCAAATATCACATCCTATATGGAATCTCCTCTTAGTCAGTTACTTGTTTATCAGTTAGCTCTTGCTGTGTAACAAACAGTTCTACCTCTCAGTGGCTGAAAACAACACACATTTATTTCTCACAAATTTTCAGGGCTCTGTTGATCTAGGTGAGGCTTGCTCACTTATCTAGGCTGATCTCTAGGGTGACTTGGCTCTGTTTCACAGGTTTCTCACCATTTTTTGAGACCAGTAGGCTAGTTTAGACATGTTCTTTTCACGGCCAAGGCAGAAGAAGTATATATCAAGTGCTAGATCACAAGATACACAAGGTATCTAGATACACAAGATACACAAGATACACAAGGTCTTGAATGTAAGCTTGAACTGATAGAATGTCCCTTTTGCTTTGGGCTGCTGGCCAAAGCAAATCATATGTCCAAGCTTTCGTTTGAAGATGACAGATTAACTCCACCTCCTAAACAAGAGAGATTTCGAAGTCTTTTGCAAAGTGCATGGATATAGGGATGGATATATACATATATATATGATGTATGGTATTATATACATTTTTATATGTATATATGTATATGTATGTACATATATATGTATATGTATGATCTATATATAATAATGTATATATTGCACTGTACTAGTAGCATATAAACATGTAATAGGTACTCAATAAATTCATATTGATTTCAGAAAACCCTTTAAATTGTCTTCTTTTTTTAAAAATATCATAGGTGGTATTTGTGCTCACTGGAGATTGTGATGACAGGGGCCATATTGGATATAAAGTCTATGAAGAAATTGCCTCTACAAGTTCTGGTCAAGTGTTCCATCTGGACAAAAAACAAGTTAATGAGGTCAGTTTGATAAAGTGGGTCTACTTTATTACTAACTACCTTACCAAGGTATTAGTTAGGCCAACCTAGCTATGACAGATTTGATTTCAAAAACAATTTGCAAAGAGGTTGCCTTTTTTTTTCCCCCCATAGTACACAGGTCAATAAAGGCATTAAACCAATGTAGGGAAGCATAGATTTATATAATATTAGTTTCTAGATTATATTATTCTATACTGACATGTTATTTAGATTTAAGCATAAATACTTAAAATTCATTCAGAGGGAATTGGAAATTTTTGTAGTTCTTGTTTAGGAAGGTCAGTTTGTGTTTCTGATGCACAACTTTTGGATAACTGGTAACAGAAGGTGTGACAGTTCACTGAAGTAGAAAATGAAAAAATTATTGAGCAAAAGTCTGATGATGTTTGATATCTAAGATTAAAAGTAAAAAACTGTAAGTAACTGTATAGTTAATTAAAAACTTTTATGGTAATAAAATAAATAACTTAAGTACTAAGAAAATCTTGTTATTTTCTAAAACAGTGTTTGAGACATGTCTGTCACAATTCTTTCTCTTTTTTGGTACTTTCTTGGGACCTCACCGCGATAATAAAATTTTTTTATTTATTTATTTATTTATTTATTTATTTATTTATTTATTATTTATAAGTTTCTAGGGACATGCCAATACAAAGATAAGGTCTTCAGTGGGCTTAATTCAAATTTGATCCATGTGGTTACTGTATCTACACAAGTTCTGTTAATTTCATGACAGACTTCTTTGTTTTGAATGAAATGGTTCAGTAAGTCCTCTTCTACCCAAAGAGTTCTGTTACATCATGTTGGAACTCAAAGAATCTTGCAAATTTTTAGATTAATGTCCAGCAAAAATATTTATTAGCATATGATATACAAACTTAGAAGTTCATTTTATTTTACTTTTTTATTTTTTATCTTTAAAATTTTTTTTAATTTTTTATAAACATATAATGTACTATTAGCCCCAGGGGTACAGGTCTGTGAATCTCCAGGTTTACATGCTTCACAGCACTCACCATAGCACATACCTTCCCTAATGTTCATAATCCCATCACCCTCTCCCTATCCCCTCCCTCTGGCAACCCTCAGTTTGTTTTGTGAGATTAAGAGTCTTTTATGGTTTGTCTCCATCCCAATCCCATATTGTTTCATTCATTCTTTTCCTACCCCCCAAATACCCCACTTTGCATCTCCACTTCCTCGTATCAGGGAGATCATATGATAGTTGTCTTTCTCTGATTGACTTATTTCACTAATCGTAATACCCTCTAGTTCCAACCACGTTGTCGCAAATGACAAGATTTCATTTCTTTTGATGACTGCATAGTATTCCATTGTATATATACCACATTAAATTAAATACCACATGGAAAGTCATTTTAGTGCATTTAGTTGGAAGAAATACTCTTAAGAGGGTTATGGCTTGAATTCATATTTTGTCCATTATAAAGATTTAGAAATGCCAGGGCAGAGTCTGACAGTTACATAGGGAATCCTTTAGAGGTTATTTGCATAAAAATTTGCATGAGAATTTGGGAACCTGGGAAGAAAAGAGTTGGGAAAGAGTGCAAAACTTTCTCAGGAACTGAATTTCTTGTCCTATCCCTTAGGGCTGTGTTTAACCTGAATGAAGGAAAGTCTTTCCTCCTATAGTTGTTTTTAACCTGGAATTGTGTAGACTGTGGGGTACAGTCAGTATCATCAGCACAAATTAGGGCATAAGGGCATCATTTTCTGCTTAGAGTGTTTGAGGTTCTGGATTAAAAGTGACAGTGGTGTAAAGTGCAGTGAGATGGAGAAGATGCCATGCTCTATGGACGTGGTGGTTCCTGGCAGAAGGTACTAGAGAAGAGAAGAGGTAAGAAGAGACATGACTTGTACCTAGGGCATTTGGAAGAACAGTAATTCAAACCTTTAAGCAGTCAGGCCCAACTTGGAGCTCCCCAAAACAAGTTGGGTGAACTTTTAGGGAGAACCATAGGACTTTATTAGGAGTTGGGCCCTAGAGCTAGAACATAATATGGTGGAGCTCATAAATGTAACCCCATTTATATCCACAAACCCAGGGAAAACTGACTTACACAAAACTGAAAGTACTATTGTTGTCTTAAATGGAGAAAATAAGCCCTACAGAGGTGCACACTTTAGTTTTTAAATAAACGGTACCGGGGCACCTGGGTGGCTCAGTGGGTTAAGCTGCTGCCTTCGGCTCAGGTCATGATCTCAGGGTCCTGGGATCGAGTCCCACATCGGGCTCTCTGCTCAGCAGGGAACCTGCTTCCCCCCCTCTCTCTTTGCCTGTCTCTTTGCCTGCGTGTGATTCTCTGTCTGTCAAATAAATAAACAAAATCTTTAAAAAATAAAAAAATAAAATAAAAAAAATAAACGGTACCATGTATATTTTTTGTAGTCCTAGTAATTTTTTAAAAGATTTTATTTTAGAGAGAGAGCATTGGGGGAGGTGGGGAGGGGCAAAGAGAGTCTCAAGCAGACTCCATGCTGAGCACAGTGCCCCACGCAGGACTTGGTCTTACCACTCTGGGATCATCTAACCCGACTTGAGACCAAGAGTCAGATGCTTAACTGACTGTGTCACCCAGGTGCCCCCATAGTCCCAATAATTTTTAATAATTCTGACAATTACTAAATAATTGACAAAATCAATTTATAAAAATTCAAACAAATTTAACCCACTGATATTTTAACCTTCAACTTTAGCTTAAGCAGAATAGAACTAGAGAAGCATTCCTAAAATTGTCCATTTTTATAAATTGGATTTCAATGCCAACAGGCATGAGCTTTAATTTAGCTGTCAGTCATGGCAGTTCCAGCCCCTTCATCATTTGGAAAGGTCAGGAAAGGTCATCTCATTTACTTTGGGCCACTGAGATGCAAGAGGAATTTAGCTAGGGGCATCTTGGAAGAGTGCTCTTCTAGGTATTATTCTGGACTGATGTGAATCCCAGACCTAATGCAGCCATCCTCATACAGTTCCGAGGATTAAGCAAATGTAAGAGGAATTTGGATTAAGTCAACACTCAAGTCCGATCCTACTGCTAAGCCTCCAGAATTAAGGAAATGATGTTTCTGCTCATACCAATTAGAATTCAGTGTTTAGTTACCTAGAGATAAATGCATCCTATTTGATAAGAATTCCTTTGTGACATGGTTTCTGTTAGCTCCAATTTCCTCATTTGTAAAATAGAATTATCCATTTTGGAGAGTCATTAGAAGATTAAATGAGATAATGCATGTAAAATGATTCACACAAGGTCTGGTACAGGGTAAGTGCCCAATTAATGTTAACTAGTATTTTTATAATCTTTATAATGTTGTTATTTTGCTTTCAAAGTGGAGAAATTGTGCCACTATGTTTGTTAGGAACCAGATGGCTAGCTGTTGCTAGGAAATAAATTTACTCAAATGGGAAAAGGATGGAGAGATGGTTTTCTTGTTTCCTGTGTGAGAAAAACACGTAAAGGAGTTACTAGGCACTGTATAAGCCAATGTTTCCCTTATAGAAAGCCATGATGGTGGAAGATTTTATTAACTAAAACCAGAATGACAATGATAAAGTTGGATTTGCAAGATTTTTAGTATATAGTTCAGCCATTTTTCTTTTCTCATTGCTCAAAATTCTATTATATAAACATTATAAACTCTAGAAAAAGTAGACGCTGTAGAGAGAACTACACAACAGAAATGAGAACTGCAGGGAAGCCACACATGAGTTGAGTCCTTTCATTTTACTCGAGTGATTTTTCATCTCTTCCCAAAGGTAATTGTGGAGAATTATGCTTTATTCTCTTAACCTAGTTCATCAGTTTCCTAGTAGGGTATATTTTGTATCAACTCTCTCTTGAGATAACTTGAGGTTTCCTCTTTCTTCCCGTTTTTTTTTTTTTCCTTTAATAATACTTAAGTAGAGTATCTTTCATCTTTATTTAACATGAAAGAAACCAAAGTGAAGAAATTATTTGGCTGGGCATCAGTGGTCTATAAATCATCGTATGGTATTACATTTTGGAAGCACAAGTTAAGACACATCTCAAGGATGTACTTAAACAATTCACCTCTGAAGTTGGAAAAGGAACTAAAGCCTCACTCCTCCATTTCTTTGTAAACTGAGTTTACAAAGTGGATCTAGTTAATGTTTCCTTAAGAGTAAGAGTCTAACTTTGAAATCTGAAAGTTACCCACAGTTATGCTTTTGCATCAAAGAAGCTAGCACAAAAGATCTATTGTTAATTGGATAATTTACTTGTTCCGATTTTCCCCATTCTTTCTCTCTACTTCTCCCAACTCATGTCTTCAAATCTTTCCCTTCCATCTTCCCTGTTTCCCCACAAAAGTCTTTCCACCTGTACATTCTAGCCCTATGGATTCCCCACTTGTAAGTAATGCTGCATATTGGGCTGTTTTATATCAGAAGGAAGTTTTATTAAATAAAGGAATAATTGTCAAATAATTTGTTTGCTAAAGGAGTAAGTGATGATACCTAGAAGTCTCTCAGTAAATCTTACTATGTTATCTTGTAACTTACAAGTCTTTGGTGTAAGATGTTTCAATGTCCGTGTTCCTTGTGAGCACTTAGTGCTTTCTCTGGGAGTGGACCCTATGTTGCTGTGTTTGGTGCAGGCATATTCTATTCTACCCTCATTCTGTATTAAACATGGAAGGCTCCCACAGTTCTTTCTTTTCTCAGAGATCACCCTGTGATTAGAAAATAGTAATAGTACCCACTTAGAATGATCAAGTGCTTGATATGGCCGTTGAACAAGACTTCAGTTTTATTTCATTTAATCCTTACCATAGTCTGTAAGAAAGACCATGTGATCATAAGCCCCATTTCACGGAGGAGGGAGTTGAAGCATAGGGAACCAGAGCATCTTGCTCAAGGTTAAATTGCTGCTAAGTGTTTGAACTTAGGGGACATACTTAGTCTTTCTCCTTAGACAGTACTCTTAGCCACCACAAGTCCTTGTCTTTGATTTCCACTTCTATTTTCATCAGAGATGCAGTTTTTTAAATTTAAGTAAAATTAGCATACAATGTTGTCTTAGATTCAGGTGTACAATATAGTGATTTGACAGTTCTGTGCATTATTCGGTGTTCAGCACAATGAGTGTAGTTATCATCTATGACCACACAATATTGTTACAGTATTATTGACTGTATTCTCTATGCTATGCTTTTCTTCTCTGGGACTATTTATTTTGTACCTGTAAGTTTGAACCTCTTAATTCCCTTTATCTATTTTATCCATTCCCCACCCATCTCACATATGAAAGCTACCAGATTTTTCTCTGTGTTTCAGAGTCTGGTTTTGTTTGTTCATTTATTTTGTTTTTAGAGTCTACATATAAGTGAAATCATATGATTTTTTTTTTTTGGCTCTGACTTCACTTAGCATTATACCCTCAAGTCCACCCATGTTATTACAAATGACAAGATCTCATTCTTTTATATATATATATATATATATATATATATATACACACATACATACATATATATATGTAAAATACATAATAATATAGTATAATATAACACAATATAATATATATATAAATGTGTATCAAATGTATATGATAGACACCTGGGTTGTTTCTATATCTTGGCTGCAATAATTGTAAATAATACTGCAATAAACATATATTTTTTTGATTTAGTGTTTTTGTTTGTTTGGGTCCAGTAGTAGGATTACTGGAGCATATGGTATTTCTATTTTTCATTTTTTGAGGAGCCTCCATACTGTTTTCCACAGTGGTTGCACCAATTTGCATTCCCACCAACGGTGCATGAGGGTTCTTTTTTCTCCACATTCTCACCAACACTTGTTATTTCTTGTCTTTTGGGTACTAGTGATTCTGACTAATATGAAGTGATAACTCACGGTGGATTTGATTAGTGATTTTTGAGAATTTTTAATGTACCTGTTGGCCATCTGTATATCTTCTTTGGAAACTTTTCTTTTTCTTTTTCTTTTTTTAAAGTTTCTATTTACTTACTTGATAGGGAAAGACACAGTGAGAGAGGGAACACAAGCAGGAGGAGCTGGAGAGGGAGAAGCCAGGCTTCCTGCTGAGCATCTCAGGACCCTGGGATCATGACCTGAGCCGAAGGCAGACACTTAACAACTGAGCCACCTGGGGCCCCTGGAGTCTTTTCTCTTCTGGTCTTCTGTCCATTCTTTAATTAGATTATTTGTTGTTTTAGTGTTACATCACGTGAGTTCTTTATATATTTTGGACATTAGCCCCTCAAGAAGTTGTAGTTTTATCAGTAAGTTAGAAATTTCAGTCTCTTAATTTTTTCAGTTTGACACTAGTCACCACACTAACCAGTGGGGACGGCAAAGGCCAACAAGATGCTGTCCCTGTCCTCATGGAGCCTAGAGGTAGGAGAGGGGATATAATGATAGTAGAAGGTGATAATAGCTGATGAAGCCAACCCCAGCAACTCAAGCAGCCAGACACTTCACTCAAGGAGGACCATGGGGCTCATTGGCCACCAGAGCACACCATCTGTTTCTCAGGATCCTACCTGTGCCATGACTGAGAGCAGACAGGGGGCGTCTAATGCCAGAGTTTCTGAGTTTGAGCACAGTTCCACCATTCACTAGATTCATGACCCTGGGCAAGTTACTGACCTCTTTGGTGCTTCAGTTTCTTCATTGGTAAGACAGGATAAATAATAGCACAAACCACAGAAGATTAAGCCCCATTTCTCCCTGTCCCTTCTATCTCTTAACAGTGGACTAGGGCATCTGATAAAAATTTACTATCCTCGGGGCAGCTGGGTGGCACCTCGATTAGGCCTCCGACTCTGGTTTTGCTCAGATCATGATCTCAAGGTCGTGAGATTGAGCCCTGTGTTGGGCTCCATACTGGATGTGAAGCCTACGTGGGATTCTCTCTTTCCCTCTCCCTCTGCCCTTCCTCGCTTTCTCTCTCTTTCAAATAAATACATAAATCTTAAAAAAAAAAAAAAAAGTACTACCGTCTATTAGGGGCTGAAAAGGCACCGAAATACCCTTTTCTTTCTTTGCATAAGTGGCAGAGAGGTAAAAGTCCAGGACAATAGGAACCTTGGGTCCAAACCCTCCGCCCCACTGGGCAAAACTGTACCAAGAGCTGCTAAGGTCTGCAGGCTCTGGGATCTGATTATCAGTTTTCTTACAACATCAAGGGAAAGAGGGTGGTCATTTTTACTTTGGGAATGATACCAGAATGATGGCATCTATTACAGGGGCAGGGTGTCAGCAGTCATCTGGGTAGAAGAAGGAGCGCTCACTCAACTGGGGCCAAAGAAAGTTTAATGAATCATAGTTTAACAAGATGTGGGCAGAGCTAAGGGCAGCCAACAGAGAATGCTGAAGCACCAAGAGTCCAGCAGCAATGGAAGAGAGAGTTTGGGCCAGCACCCAGGGAGACCTAAGGGTGTGAACTCATGAGACATGATGGCATGTGACAGGCAAATTGCAGCCTTGGAGAGATAGAGCCAGAGGAACAAATATCCAGCCTCGCTTTCTTCATCCCTTGCAATTCCTGATGGATTTTCATTTCCTGGTGCCTTTTTAATTTTCCTCAGTCTAACTGGAAACTGGGAGACCAAGGAGCCCTATTGAAGTAGTTCGTAAATGTCAGTGTCCCAGGGCACAGAGCCTTATGGACAAGGGTAGAGAATGATCTGGAGGCGCAAAATGAAAATAAACAGCACAAGCAGTATTGTGTGGTGGTTAAGGTGGTTAAGGCTCTAGGCTCTAGGAACATGGCTCATATCCCAGCCATGTAACCTTACACAAGTTACCTGGTTTTTCTGTCTCTGTTTCCTCATCTGTAAAGTGGAAAGAGTGATAGAATGTACCTTAGATAGCTGTTGTATTTAGAACATATCAATAAATATTAACTGCTAATATTATTATTTACAGATACATGTTAGTCAAAATATTCCTTTAGCCTTTTAGAATTTTCCCTAAAACAAAGAAATATATATGTATATATATATGAATTTTTTAAAGAAATATATATTTAGTGTCCATCTGTGACAACATGGCCAAAGATAATGGGGAATTCTTGGGCTTTAGGACAGGAGGGTTTGAATGACCTCTCTATCTTTAGCTTTATGTAGCTTTATATAAATTCTCTGAGACTATTTCTTCTTGTGATAACAGGCATATTAATTACTTCACAGGACAGTCATGAGGTTTAAATAACATAAGGAATACCTAGAGTATACCGAAGGGAGACCCAGGAGAATGGAAATCACCCAGCCTGTGGGTTTTTAGGACAGGAATGGCTCCTTTGCCAAAGAGGACACCTGTAGTTTTCCTTTGATTGTTGGTCCTGGGGTACCCTTACCCTACAGAGTACTCGGAAGGACAGAGGTATTTTGGTGAGCCCCAGCTTTACAAATTAATGTCTGAAGGAGAACGGACTCAAAACTACTGTAGACTTTTGTACATTTCGCAAACTTTCACAATTTCCTTAGAGTTGTCATTTATCTTATTTTCACATCATAATAAAATGTTAAAAGTTAAAGGGCTTAACTGCTGATTTTGTGAATATAATCACATCAATCAATACTAACCTTTTTTTTTTTAAGATTTTATTTATTTGACAGACAGAGATCACAAGTAGGCAGAGAGGCAGGCAGAGAGAGAGAGGAAGGGAAGCAGGCTCCCCGCTGAGCAGAGAGCTTATCCCACGACCCTGAGACCATGACCTGAGCTGAAGGCAGAGGCTCAACCACTGAGCCACCCAGGCGCCCCGATACTAATCTTAATAATATAGGTAACCTTTACAGAATGCTTTTTATGTTCCAGGGATTGTACTCTGCATTTCTCTAAGACTCACTCACTGGGCAACAGATAATTTTTCAAACAATAAGTTAAGCATGTACTTTTTGTTTTAAGTAAACAAATGGAAATGTAAAGTACACATGGGTTCATTTAAGCATATTAGTAACCAATAAAGCAATAGTGCTTGTACGGTAATAAGCCCACTATGCAAAGTCCCAAAGAGAATAAATTCCATTCCCCTGCCAGTCATTCTGGAGTCCCACTGTGTCACTGCAGCTATAGAGAGGAGAAAAAAGCAGGCAGTGTCCCTGGTGCCCCTGCAAGGGAAGGAAAGGGAGGTGATTTGGGTCTGAGAAGCAACCTAGAGCTGAGAGATAGTCATGTCCTGGGAGTTCTTCTGGAGGAAAACAGGACACATGATCCTCTCTTCTGTCTGTAACAGTAATTAAGACTCCAAGGTAAAGAAAACACTTTTATTTTTTTTCCACTAAAGAATTTCCAGTGAGGAGGAGGAGTCAAACTTACTAGTAGGTAAGGCCTGGGAAAATGAAGTGCTGGTTTATTTAAGTTTTGTTGAGGCATAATTGGCATATATTACACTGACCATGTTTAAAGCATGCCCGTTTGATAAGTTATGACATCTGTATTCATCACCGCAGTCAAGGTAAAGAACATATCTGTCACTCTCAAAGGTTTTCTTGTATCTCTTGTCACTCCTTCCTACCCCAATGTGTTACCATCCATCCTTAGGCAACCACTGATCTTTTTTGTCACTATTTTTTATCACTAGTTTGTCACTTCTTTATCATTATGTTTTATCACTAGTTTGTCACCTTTTTATCAGTATAGTTTATCACTATTTTTTATCACTAATTTTTATCACTAGTTTGCATTTAAAAATTGTTATATAAATTAAATCATATGGTATGTACCCCTTTTTGGTCTGGCTTACTGCACTTGGAATAATTATTTTAAGGTTTGTCTGTATTTTATTTTATTTTTTAATTTATTTTTAAAGACTTTATTTATTGAGAGAGAGAGAGCGAGAGCACGCACACATTTATGAGTTGGGGGGAGGGGCATAGGAAGAGAGACAAGCAGACTCCCTGCTGAGTGGGGACACCCCCAACAGGGCGTGATCCCCAGACCCCAGGATCATGACCTGAGCTGAAAGCAGACATCCAACAAACTGAGCCACAGAAGAGTCTCAAGATTTATCTTTTTTTTGTGTTTAACAGTTCATTCTTGTTATTGCTGGGTAGTATTTTACTGTATGGGTATACCAAAGTTGTTTATTCATTCACCTGATAGTAGATATTTATATTGTTTCTAGCATTGGGCTATGACAATTGAAGCTGTATAAATGTTCATATATAAGTCTTTGCTACATGGACATATGCTTTCATTTCTTTTGTAAAATACCAAAGGGGAATGACTGGATCAGATGATAGTATTGAAGTAACAGTCTTACACCCAATCCATAAAAAATTCTAACATCTTGGCAACAAAGAGACTCAGAGATGAGAGATTACTGGATATATTTCTCTTGCTAGTTATATACTCATTTTCACAGGTTAATACTAGTATTAGAAAGATTATAAACGTTGCTGAAGTGTGAATTCAACAAAGCCCTTTCCTGCTGCTTGGTCAAAGAACCCTTGTGACTAGAATTTAGGCCTAGAGCTTTGTGTATATACAAGCTCAAGGATGAGACTCTGAAACCCAAAGTTTTGAACAGTTAATACTCTGGAATGAAGTATCTGCCATTTTGTTTTTCCATCTTCTGAGTTTTACTCCAGACATTATTTCAAAAACATAACCTTACTGCTGACCTTAAAATAAGCAAAAACGGGTGTTTCCTCTGAAATTTGAAAATGTATCAGAGACAAATATAACATTCTAGAAAGCTACAGGAAATGTTTGAAAACAATGCATAAATGTTTCCATTTATTCATTCTTTGAATTCACCTAATTAAATGCTGAAAATGAAGTGGAGAACTCAGAGCTCAAACTTCGAAAAATACGAAGTCTTTACATCCACAAACATGTGCAAAAAAGGAATAGTTCTCCTCGTTCCAGTAGAATGCTTGCTTTCTTTATTATGCTAAGATTGACATGTTATCTTCATGGATGTGTACTGGCAACTCTAGTATTCCAGTCACATAGTTTATCACTCACACCTGGAGTCACTGTTTAGATCACTGAAATGGTGGAATGAAGCCATGTGTACTTTTTTTTCAGAATAAATAAAACATAACATACTTAATTTATTGTTGAAAAACTTATTTATTGCTCATGGACCTCTGAGCATTAATCAGTATTTTAAAATCTTATTTGCAGTGTAGATAAAATGTAATATCTTTGCAAGTGGAGGAAAAAGATTGCTCTTCTCAATAGTATCTTATTTAGGTAGAAGTTACCAAGAGTTAAGCAGGGCCCTCCAGTCGTGTGAAATAGTGGGGAATGGGACGTGGGGCATGCATTGTTTAAAAGGATAAGCCTATAAAAAATGAGAATGACTACTTTTCATTTCCTGGTTTCATGTATTGGCTTGGGGAACTATTTGAAGGACTAATTCCAAGCTGTGGCACTGTATTCTGTGAGGGCAGTGGGAGTCATATCTACAAAACAAAACTCATTGTCTATGTAGGTTTCAATGTGAGAGTGTTGTCCCACAGCCCTTCATAAGACAATCATAATATTAGGTCCCTGGTTATTGTCTATAAAACTGAGGCAACAGACTGGATATCACTTCTCTCTAAAATACCAAAAAGGAGGAGGATGCTTATATAAATGACTCAAAGAATATTTCTGGAAAGTAAAGAAAGAAATGTTATTTAGGGGCAAATGGTAGCCATTAGGTTTCATGCATTCAGTAAAACCAGAACAACAGAAAAAGAAATAAACCTGTTTTCTTACCTGACTTTATTTTAATTAGAAGCTGAAACAAAATGTTTATTTTGACTACGAGATGTCAACTTTAATGGAGTCAGTCAATAACAAGTCTTAACTATCAAGACATTAAACTCCAACTCAAAGTCTTTGAAAATTTATTCAAATACACACTGGCTTGAAATAAGTGACGTATTTGAGCCATTTCAAGGGCTTGCTCTTTATTTTTGCTGGAGTTACAGTAGAAATTAAAGATTTGAATTGAGAGGAAAATGTCCAGGTATTTGATATTTAAAATTGAAACAACCTGATAGTCAACTGAATTCACTGACCATACTTTCTTTAAGAATTTACCTGTTAGGATTCACCAAGGAACACAAAGGAATGAAAAACATCTGCAGTGTTGAAGCAAATAAAAGTCCATTGAATTCTCATTTTCACAGAGCCTGAACGATTTGGATAATTCCTTTTATATTTTATCAATTTAAATTTTGAAGTTTTCTTTTAAAACTTTTTATTTAGAGACGGCAAGTGTCTACGGTGAAGTAATAAGCATGCCTTCCTCTCTCTACACACACACACACACACACACACACACACCCTAGAGTATATCTGATTTAGGAATTCAGAAATAACAAGAGAACTAACACATTTAAGAGGTTATATACCTGTTGTTTCAAACAATATTGTATTTTGTAAAGATTTTAAATTATTAAGAAAGCAATTATGTTTGGTATCTAATCTAGAAATTATTAAAGATATATATATAACAAGGATTTTTGGTATGTAAAAATCAAGTGAGATCATGTGTTGAAAGCATTTTTAAAGGGACCTAATTTTGAATCTTGGGAAGAATAATTTTCAATTGTAGTTTCTTCTTTCCCCAAAGACTCCTGAACATCTAGGCTGATTGGTCTAACTGACCAAGAGATTTGTGTGCCCAGAAGACCAAAGGTAGTTTTTTGTTTATCACAGAAGAGGGAAATATAAAAAGGTCTGACTACTTCATCTTTTCTCTAGATCAAGAGGTCCCTACTACTGGGATTTTCCTTTAATTATGATAATTAAATAATCTGGTTCAAGGTTAACTGGCTGTTCTTAATTTCTAAACATAGAAATGCTGATATAATTTTTAAATTTTTTCTTTTCAATTGCTTATCCAGGAATTCTACTATATAATTGCTATTGTTCTGGAAAAAAGTTATAATTTTTGTACTAAACACAGTAGATTAATATTATTTTAACATTGCAAGGATGTACTTTGTTAATACCTTTGACAAAAATATCAATATCAAATAAAAGTGGCTTAATACATTTGGAGAACACATAAATTTTTTTTGAAAAGCAGTTTAAGGGATTTCATATGCAAAGAAGAAAACTCAAGACCTTATTTTTAATATTTCTATTTAATATAAATCAACAGAGAACTTTGAAAACAGTAGGCCTGTCTAATGAAGTGGTAAGCAGTTCCATGAAGATATTAGGTTGCAAATGCTAACTAAGTACATGTCATGATTTATCCTTTTTTGTACTTGGTTCCACATAAATAAAAACACTCATCAGGGACAACCTAAATTTTGCTTTTTATTCTGCAGTAGCAAAGAGGAGATGGAAGAGTTGAGAGTCAAAGCAAAGGAAGTTTTATTTAAGAAATTTATGACCTAGGGTAAATACCTGGAAATAGAGTCTATGCTCCATATATTTTCCAGGTTTCCTTATGCATTCCTAGAATGAACCAACTGTAACAGGTGATAAATGCAAAATCTTTTGAGAAATGGTATGAGCTACTTTTGAGAGCCCCCTTGTAACATTTTGGTCATGATTTGGCTTTGTGACAAAAATTACAAATGTCTTTTCTCTTTCTTGCTAAAGGGCCCGGGGGAAAAAATGCCTTGAGGTCATTTACCGTATGATTTAAAGAGCTTTGGTGTAAGTGAATGAATAAAGAAAAGGGGGGAAAAGATCTTTCAGAATTAAAAAAAAAATTTATTTGACAGAGGGAGAGAGATCACAAGCAGGCAGAGCAGCAGGCAGGGGGTGGGGGGAGTGGTAGGAAGCAGGCTCCCGGCTGAGCAGGGAGCCCGATGCGGGGCTCAATCCCAGGCCCCTGATGTCATGATTTGAGCTGGAGGCAGAGGCTTAATTAACCCACTGAGCCACCCAGGGGCACCAGAATTCTTTTTTTTTTTTTTTTTAAGATTTTATTTATTTATTTGACAGACAGAGATCACAAGTAGGCAGAGAGGCAGGCAGAGAGAGGAAGCAGGCTCCCTGCTGAGCAGAGGGCCCAATGCGGGGCTCGATCCCAGGACCCTGGAATCATGACCTGTGCCGAAGGCAGAGGCTTTAACCCACTGAGCCACCCAGGAGCCCCCAGAATTCTTAATTGTAATTTTAAATGAGCACAAATAATGTAGTTACTTTAAAAATATCATTGTTGGGTTATTTTATCACTTTTTAAATTATGATATTTGAAAAAAAGACATGGTAGGGTTAAATCACTTAAAATTTGGCAATTAGTTTCTGTGAGCAGGAAGAAAGTTCAGGGATTAGTGAACCTGTTTACAAAAATTTGTCCATTGTTCATTCAAATAATATTTATTAAATTGATAAATTCACTCAATAATTTATATAGTAACATTAAAATTATAAAAGCAAATAGAATTATTATTGCTAATGATGTTTTAAAATTATGTATCTGGCAAGATATTTATTTACATATATATGCATATTTCTAGAAAAAATGAAAGGTCACACCCAAATATGTTGATGACAGTCACTGGATATTATAATTCTAGGTAATTTTAATATTTATTTGTTTTATGTGCTTTATTTTTAAAATAATGGGTATGCATTATTTTTAAAATAAAGAAAAAGAGTGAAGGCATTTTCACTAAAAAAGAAAATTTCACTTGTTTTTTTTCTTAAATCCACATATGAGTGAAATCATATGGTATTTGTCTTTCTCTGACTGACTTATTTTGCTTCTCTAGCTCCATCCATGTCATTGCAAATGGCAAAATTTCATTGTTTTTTATGGCTGAGTAATATTTCATTGTATATATGTATCACATCATCTTTATTCATTCATCAGTCGATGGTCACTTGGGCTGTTTCCATAATTTGGCTATTGTAGATAATGCTGTTGTAGACAAATGAGCAAAAGTGGGAAAAGAGAGAGAGAAAGGCAAACCAAGAAACAGACTCTTAACTAGAGAACAGTTGATGGTTACCAAAGGGGAACTGGGAGAGGGATGAGTGAAATAGGTCATGGAGGTTAAGGAGTGCACTTGTGATGAGCACTGGCTGTTGTATGGAAGTGTTGAATCACTGTAGTGCACACTTGAAACTAATATTACACTGTATGTTAATTAACTGGAAATTAAATAGAAACTATGAAAAATAAGAAAATTTCAATATACTCCACATACGTACAGAACAGGTTTATAAGCAAGGCTCTATGCTCTGTGCTGTGGGGCTGCAGGGATGAATTGCTCATAGACCTTGTGTTTCAAGATGCCAGCTTCTGGAATCTAGGGGAAAGATCAAGTCTTCCCTGTCCAAAAGCAAAATCAGTCTTTTTAGCAGCAAAGTCCACAAGAGCCAAACTGCAGAAAGAGCCAAGATACCTTTCCACAGACGAATGGATAAGGAAGATGTGGTCCAAATACACAATGGGATATTCCTCAGCCATCAGAAAGGATGAATACCCAACATTTGCATCAACATGGATGGGACTGAAGGAGATTATGCTACATGAAATAAACCAAGCAGAGAAAGACAATTACTATATGGTTTCACTTACTTGTGGAACATAAGGAATAGCATGGAGGACATTAGGAGAAGAGAAAAATGAAGGGGAAGCAATAGGAGTGGGAGACAAACCATGAGAGACTATGGACTCTGGGAAACAGTTTTAGAAGGGAGGGGGATGTGGAGATGGGTGAGCCCGATGATGGGTATTAAGGAGGACATGGATTGCATGGAACACTGGGTATTATATGCAAACAGTGAATGATGGAACACTACATCAAAAATTAATGATGTAGGGTCATAGGGTAGTTCTATTTTCAACATTTCGAGGAACCTCCATGCTTTTTTCCAGAGTGGTTGCACCAGCTTGCATTCCCACCAACAGTGTAGGAGGGTTCCCCTTTCTCTGCATCCTCGCCAGCATCTGTCATTTCCTGACTTACTAATTTTAGTAATTAGATAGCACCTCATACCATTCTGACTGGTGTGAGGTGATATCTCATTGTGGTTTTGATTGGTATTTCCTTGATGCCGAATGATGTGGAGCACCTTTTCATGTGTCTGTTGGCCATCTGGATGTCTTCTTTGCAGAAATGTCTGTTCATGTCCTCTGCCCATTTCTTGATTGGATTATTTGTTCTTTGGGTTAAAAACTAGTTTTTTTAAAATTAAATATGCAGAGATAATATAAAGCTGTTGGAAATCTGTTATATAGATTTAATTTGTATGTAATAATTTATGTATAACAAAGATGGACCTTTTGTAGGAATATCTACATTAGCATAGCCTCTTGGAGTAGAGGAGTCAGTGGATCAACTAGGAATGTCTAACACTTTAGTCTTTTATGAAATAGTGTTGTCTTACACAAAATATTTAAGTAATCAAATCATGCAAAGGACTAATTTGATTTGCTAATAAATCACTTAGTTCACTTTTATGTCTTCTTTAAGAAAGGAGTCACTTCTCTTGAATTTCAGTTATTTTGTAGTATTAGAAGTGTCACATGAATGGGTATCCTGATCTAGGTTCTTAGATTTTTGATTTTTGTTTTGTTTGTTTTATAACGTTCTCCATTTTTATTAGAAATGTAGAAAAGGACATAGGGCTCAATACATGAATTTAGACAAATGTCATTATTAATTCAGCAGACAGTGTCAAACAGAATAAAGTTTATTTGCAGATGATGTCTCCTAAGTAAACACAATAGGAATAGCCAGGTTTTACAAAATAAAAACCAGTTTGTACTTTTCCCCCAAAACTTACCCTTGAATATTTTTGCAGCTTCAAAAATATTTGGATAAGTCTTTTAGTATTTTTTCATTTCACTCACTCCTTATACTACCTCTTTTAAATGAGGCCTGGAAGTTAAATTCAGAATTTCACAAGAGAACTGTTCTTATAGAAATTTCTAGCCTTAACAGATGTAGAAAAAACTAGGATCCTAATGGAAAACCACTTATTACATATTTGAAGGTTTGTCAGACTCAATGACTTTTTATTGAGAAGTTTAAACTTATTTTTGTTTTAAAAGATTATTATTTAAATGTTATTTTAAAGGACACATAAATTTACTTGGGTAGCTATATGGACCATAGATTTTCTAAATACACATTGATTTATGCAACTGTGGAATGAAGCAAAGCTTCCTTCCAGCTGGAGAGTATGAGCCTTCATTGAATAAGCTCGAATGGAATATTTACAGTTTATTATTCCCTACTGTAAAGAACAATAAGCAAACTAATGTAATGTCCTTGTGCCAAATTCAAAGAAGTGAATCCATTGTTTTGGGGTTATAATGTTATTTTTTGGTTATGCAGCTAAGTGCCTTTAAATTGTGCCTCATAGGGCACATTTGGGGTAGGTCTTGGGGGTTCTAAGGTAGACTCCACTTCTACAGCTTTCTTCCTGTTTTCTAAATTTATTTCTGCCTAAGATTTGATTTGGTAATATTGTCCAGTTAAAAAAAAAAAAAAGACATTTGGAAAGCAATGATATGGGTTTTTTTTTCTAGTTTTATTGAGATGTAATTGACATAATAACATTGTATTATCTTATGGTATATGACATAATTATTTGATAAGCCTATATTGTAAAATGATCACCACAATAAGTTCACTTAACATCTATCCACCTCATGTAGTTCATAGTCACCATTTATTTTCCTTGTGATGAGAACTTTCCAGATCTCCTTTCTTAGCAACTTTCAAATATACAATATGGTACTATTAACTATAATCAACATGCTGTGCATTATATCCCCAGAACTTATTTAATGACATATGTTGTTAATTACCACTGAAAAATGAAATTGTTTGGGATTTATTTATGTAAAACCACAACTCTCAAAGTCACTACTTCCCCACTTCAGAAATTTGAGTATAATGAATAAAAAAATAATGTTTAGTTTTGGGGATTCAGATATTAACTGAAGTTTATTTTATGATTGTTTTATTTTTTCTTTTCTTTTTTTTTTTTTTTGATTTATTTATTTATTTGACAGAGAGAAATCACAAGTAGGCAGAGAGGCAGGCAGAGAGAGAGAGAGGAGGAAGCAGGCTCCCTGCTGAGCAGAGAGCCCGATGCGGGACTCGATCCCAGGACCCTGAGATCATGACCTGAGCTGAAGGCAGCAGCTTAACCACTGAGCCACCCAGGCGCCCTGTTTTATTTTTTCTAATGCCAATGCTAGCATCAGCTTGAAGTCTTCAACTGTAAGAAATAATTATTTATGATGTCAACTCTTCAGAGATTATCAGAAAAAAATCTGTGCCCGTATTTGGCAAAAGTCAGGGACTTAGAAAAATATGCTCTATTTATAGCTGGTAAAGGAGAGCATTTACAAAGATGTCAAAATTTTGAATCCTCCTTCCGCATAGCTGCCTCTTGAATCCTTGGGCCTACTTGAATTAATCATTCTTTCCTTGATGTGATATTTTCTCACTTCTTTGATCCTATTAAAATGTTAACCATGAGCTCTTAGGGGTAAGGGTTTTGTCTTAAACACTTTTAACATCTTATCTTACTGTGATGTTCAATTACAATTCTTTTTGAACAATGAATGAAAGAGTGAATCACAGTGTATGTGTGTATATGTGCATATACACATTTATACATGTGTATATGCATATATATTCACTTTACCCCATGTGAACACAGAAAAGCATGCTTATGACATATTTATTTTTGTATTCTTATGATAGCAACCATATTTCCATACATACTATATACTTAGTACTTTTTAACCAATATTGTTGATTTGGAATTTGCACAAACTAAAATGTATCTATATTTAATGTACATTTTGGTGAGGTTTGGCAAATTTATGCACTTGTGTGACCGCCTCCACTATCATGATACAGAACATTTCCACCATCCTTTTCGTTCATGTGATGTGTGTCATTAGTTCATTCCTTTCCTTTTTGTTTAGTTCCTTTGATTTTATGGCTATACCACCATTTATTTAACCATTTCCCTGTCATCAGGCAATTGGATATTTTCCAGTGTTTGTTTACTTACTTTGGTTAGTGCTGCTTTGAACATTGCTTTATGGTTCTTTGTGCAGACATAGGTTTTCATTTCATATAGCTGGATCATATGCAAATATATATTTTAGTTTATAAAAAACTACCAGCCTATTTTCCAAATGATTGTACAATTTCACATTTACACTAGCAATGCATGAGTTCCAAATAATCCCCACTGTTGCTAACACTTGGTATTTTCAATCTCTGTAATTTTAGCCATTTTAACAGTTGTATTATTATCTCATTGTGGTTTTTAATTTTCATTCCCTAACTAATGATATTGAACATGTTTTTCTTTTTTTTTTTTTTTTAAGATTTATTTATTTATTTATTTGACAGAGAGAGAGAGAGAGATCGATCATAAGTAGGCAGAGAGGCAGGCAGAGGGAAGCAGGCTCCCTGCTGAGCAGAGAGCCAGATGCCAGGCTCTGTCCCAGGACCCTGATATCATGACCTTAACCGAAGGCAGAGACTTAACCCAATGACCCAATGAGCCACCCAGGCACCACTTGGACATTTTTTTCACGAGTTTGTTAGCCATTCGTATTTCTTGCTTTCTAAAGTGTCCAAATTTGTTGCCTATGATTTGTCAGGCTGTCTTTTTTATTGATTTTCTAAAATTTTGTTAAGGATTTTTCTACTTAATAAGAGATATTATTCTTGTTTTTTTTTAATGCCAACTTTGAAATTAGAGTCTCAAAAAATAAGTTAGGAAGTGCTTCCACTCCTGTTTTTCTTTTTCTTTTTCTTTTTAGATTTTATTTTTAAGCAAAATCTATGCACAACGTGGGGCTTGAATTTACAACTCCAGTATCAGAAGCTGTATGCTCCACTGATTGAGCCAGTCAGGCACCCCTTCACTTTTATTTTCTAAGAGTTTATATAAAATTGATGTGTAGTTTTTTTTCTTTATTTATTTAATATTTGTTATAACTGAAGCAAACTAGGCTTGGAGTTTTTGTGGGGGAAGATTGTTTGTTTATTTGTTTTGAAAGAGACTGTGTACGTGAGTGGGGTGGGGTGGGGGGTCAGAGGGTGGAGAGAATAAGTAGGCTCCACATCCAGTGTGAAGCCTGATGGGAACCCACTCATGACCCTGAGATCATGACCAGCTGAGCCATCCAGGCATCCCATGATTTTTAATTATGAATTCACTTTTTTTTATAGACATGGGCTTATTCAGAATTTTCTTCTTTTTCTTGAGTTAGTTTTGGTAATTGTCTTTTAAAAGCTATCCATTTCATCGTAGTTACTAAATTTGTTGACAACTTTTTTTAATAGTATTTCTTTACTATTCTTTTGTTTGGAGAACCAGTAAAGATGACATTTTTAAATTTCTGATATTGGTAATGTTTGTCTTTTCTTTATCTGATCAGTCTAGCAAAAGGTTATCAAACTTTAAAATTTATTTTAAGGAAATAGTTGTGGATTTTGTTGATACTTCTGTCTCTCTTTCTGCCTTTCTCTTTTGTCTGTTTTATTCTTTTCTGTTCTTTCTTACTTTGTGTTTAACTTAGGCTTCAGTTTTCTGAAGGTAGGAGCCTAGGTCATTATTTTACTCAGAGACTTTTTAAGTTTTTTTATGTCAGCATTTAATGCTATAAATTTTCCTCTAAGCACTGATTTAGCTATACTTCAGGAATTAGGATCTATTGCATTTTCATTTTTATTCAGTTTAAAATATTTTCTACTTTCTTTTGTGCCTTCTTCTTTGATCCATGAGTTATTTAGTAGCATGTTGTTTCATTTCCAAATATTTGGAAATATTCCAAATACCTTTCTCTTATGAATATCCAATATAAATCCATTGTAGTCAAAGAACATGCTTTGTATGACTTTATTTTAAAAATTGCTGAGACTTGATTTATGGATAAGCCTAGGTCCACGTGTGCTTGAGAATGTGTGTTTTTCTTTTGTTGGCTGGAGTGTTTTATAAATGTCAGTAGGTCTAATTGTTTTATAATGTTTTTCAGTTTTATATGCATACCAATTTTGTGTCTTCTCTAATCAAAAGAGAAATGCTGAAGTTTAATTGTATATTTATCTACTGTCTTTTTAGCTATGTTACATCTTGCTTTATGTATTTCAAGGTTCTCTTATTGGGTGCAAACATAGAATTGTTACATATTTTTGTTGAATTGATCCTTTATCATTTTGAACTCCCTTTTTTATTCCTGGTAATATTTCTTTTTCTGAAGTCTAGTTTTTCTTATGTTAATAACACAATTCCAGTTTGCTTATGTTTAATGTTTATATAATAAATCTTTTTTTGGTCATTCTTTTGCTCATAGTCTATTGGCACCTTTATATTTAAAGTGTGTTTCTTGTACACAGCATAGGATTGGGTCTTGTTTTTTGTACGCTGAGTGATACTGTCTTTTTAAAAAATTATAGTATTTAGACCAGATTATTTAATGTTATTATTATTGTGAATGGGCTTAAATATATCATCTTACTGTCTGTTTTTGTTCCATATGTTCTTTGCTAAAATTTTTTCCTATTTTTTTCTGTTCACTTTGCATTAATTAACATATTTTGTCTCTCCTTTAATTTCCACTTATCAACTATAGCTCAATGTTTTATGTTTATGGTGGTTGATTTAAGCTTTAATATCAATTTTAAATTATCACAATATACCTGCAGTAATATGACTGCACATACTTTAAAAATAACTTTTGTAACAGTATATTTTCATTTTCCTCCTTTCATCCATTGAACTATTGTCATCATTAATTTTTTCTGCATATATTATGAAACTCACAGTACATTGTTCTTCACTTTTAATGTTTTAAGTGGTCATTATCTTTCAAATGAATTTTTAAAATAACATTTTATTTTTTACTTTTTATTTTTTTGAAGATTTTATTATTTATTTGAGAGAGAAAGCATGAGAGAGAGAGAACCTAAGCACGGGAAGAGCAAGAGGGAGAGGGACAAGCAGACTTCACTTTAAGCATGGAGCCCAATGTGGGGTTAGATCCCAGGACTCTGGGATCATGACCTGGGCTAAAGGCAGACACTTAACTGACTGAGCTACCCAGGTGCCCCTAAAGTAGCTTTTTATAATTATCCTTATATATGCCATTTTTGACTCTCTTTATTTATTACTTTAGGGGGTTCGAGTTTCAGCCTGGCATTTTTGTTGTTGTTCTTGTTGTGTTTTTGGTGTTTAAAGTACTTCCTTTAATATTTCTTGTGATGCCCGTTTTTTTGCTGGTAGCAAATTATCCTAGCCTGCCTTTCTTTCTTTCAAAGTATTAGTTTTACTTTTGCTATATTCCCTGTATATGGAATTCTAGGTTGACTTTTATTTTTCTTAAAACAGATTTGCTTCGTTTTTACTGAGAACTTTGCAGTTATTCTTAGATTTGTTCCTTTGTGGGTAATGTGCTTCTTTCTGTTTGCTAAGATTTTTCTTTTTATCACCCATTTTTATCAGTTTGATTATGGAGTTTTTTCGGTGTTTTTCTTGCTTGGGTTTTTAAAAAATTATTTTTATTAATATATAATGTATTATTTGCCCCAGGGGTACAGGTCTGTGAATCGTCAGGCTTACACACTTCGCAGCACTCACCATAGCACATACCATCTCCAATGTCCATAACCCAACCACCCTCTCCATACGCCCCTCCCCCAAGCAACCCTCAATTTGTTTTGTGAGATTAAGAGTCTCTTATGGTTTGTCTCCCTCCTGATCCCATCTTGTTTCATTTTTTCCTTCCTTACCCCAAACCCCCAACTCTGTCTCTCAAATTCCTCATATCAGGGGGATCATATGATAATTGTCTTCCTCTGACAACTTACTCTGCATAGTATTCCAATGTGTGTATGTGTGTGTGTATAATCTTTATCCATTCGTCTGTTGATGGACATCTAGGTTCTTTCCATCTTGCTTCAGTTTTGCCTTTTGGATGATGAACTTTTTGGATCTCTGGATTTAGTTTTTATCAAATTTGAAAAAATTTTGACCATTACATCTTCATATATTTTTTCTGTCCTATTTTCCTTTGAAACATCAGTTACATGTATTATAGACCATTTAATATTAAGTCACAGGTTATTGAGGTTTGCTCATATTATTTAATAATATGAATCTTAAGCAGACTTCATGCCCAGCATGTAGCTGGATGTGGACTTGATCTCACAAACCTGAGACTACAACCTGAGCTGAAATCAGGAGTCAGATGTTTAAGTGACTGAGCCACACAGGTGCCCCATATTTTTTGTTTTTAGAAGTTCCATTTTTTATTTCTTTTCTTTTTATGTTCATGTTTTCCTTTATATCCCTCAGCATGTGGAGTGTATTTATAGCAACTGTTTTAATATTGTTGTTTGCTGGTTCTATGATTTCTGTCATTTCTGTGTCTGCTTCCTTGACTAACTACAGGTCATGTTTTCTGGCTTCTTTTCCATCTAGTGATTTTGGATTATAGGCTAGATATTGTTGTTAACTTCGTTAACATTGTTGTTAACTTTATATTGTTGATTGTTGGATTTTGTTGTATTCACTTAATTAAAGATTACCAGACTTTATATAACAGGGAGTTGAGTTATTTCTGGATTGGGTTGATCCTTGAGGCTTGTTTTTAAGCTCTTATAGTGTGAGTAAAAATATGCATTGGTTCTAGGGATAATTTCGTCCCACTTGTTAGGGATGGCCCTTTTGGGGTCCCTGGTATTTTCCCCATCAATTCAACAAGGTCTCTCTGCTTTAGTGAAAAAGAACTCGTGTTATTACTGGTCCTGTGTAATCTTTAGGGATTTTTATTTTATTTATCCCAAGTAATTTTTCTTTGGTGGAAAGTGGTTCTCTCTTGTCCTTATGGGATGTATCCTATGCATGGTGCAGATTGTTACTCAGACAAAAAATTAAGAGGTCTCCTGTGAAAATACCTGGATCTTTTTGTCTTCATAATTCTCACTTCTCTTTCCTTAAAATTCTAGTTACTTCAGCCTCTCCAAATTCAGGTATCTGTCTCTGAAACTCAATTTGATGTCCAGACTGGAAGTTGCCCCCAGCTAGAAATTCTGGACTCCTCTCATTTGTTTGTAATCTCTTAAGGATCACAATCCTTTGTTATTGTTAGATTATGGGGTTTTTAAAAAAGATTTTTATTCATTTATTTGAGAGAGAGAGATCACAAATAGGCAGAGAGGCAGGCAGAGAGAGAGGGGGAAGCAGGCTTCCTGCAGAGCAGAGAGCCCAATGTCGGACTCGATCCCAGGACCCTGGGATCATGACCTGAGCTGAAGGCAGAGGCTTTAACCTACTGAGCCACCCAGGCGTCCCTGTTAGATTATGTTTTTTGAGAAGCTATTTTCTCTATTGCTTTGTGTTTTAATTATTTTGGGAAGGGTAATTCCTATCTTGGTACTCCCTCATGAAACAAAATTGATTTGAAAGTGTTTGAAGCAGGTTATTAAGCCAATCATTTAAACTTTATGTCTGTTTGGGAAAGCAGGTAGGGCTTTTCAGAGAATGTTCTATAGAGAAGGCATGGAGACAAAATGAGGAAATTGCCAAGGGCATGATACCTCAGAATCAGAGCAGATTAACTTTATCATGTCATATAATGGTCATTCTGCAATGAACAGCATTTGTTATTTTAAAGAATTCAACAGTACTGATTTGGGGGAGACAAATGCAAAGCATTATATATAAAGTGGTAAAATAGGCTAGTTATAGAGAGCAGAAAACCCAAAATCTTACAGTGTTATAAAGTTGAGCATTAATGATTAAAAAGTAGTTTTATACTCTGTGTCTTTAGAAATGGTTCATAATAATCTATGGAAAAACACTGTCCTTGGAGAAGCCTTTAGTTTGTATTTTGTCTGGTATCCATCCTTGTTTGACACAAGAATTGTGAAAAACTTGAGAAATTGCAGAGGAGCAAAAGTTGTTAAAGGAGTTACAGATTCATTATGTTAGAAAAGATTTCTCATTATTCTTAAGAGTGAAGATATATTACTAAGTGACTTTAAAAATATAGAAGTAATATATAGAAAATGACAATAACTCATATGAGGAAGAATAAGAATTACTATCATTTGCTTACATAATGACATACAGATGTAAAGATCATGATTATATAGTTTTTGAAAATCATTTAACAGTATTTACCATCATCTCCTTAGTTATAGACATGACCACAGCAGGAAACTGGGTAATCTGATTCCATCATTTTCTGAAATTATTATGCTCTGTAAGTAAATAGTAAGTCTTTCATTGTTAGCTATGTTAAAAACTACCTTTTTACTTTTAAGTTATCGCTAAAGTTTTTCTTTTTTCTAAACTATCAGCATGATTATACTACATGATTATGCTACATTATACTACATGATTATACTACTTGTCACTACAATGTCACTACATTAAAGGACTATATTCAGTACTCTAAATTAGGTCTCTTAAGCTTCTATTGCTCTGTTACTATGATTTACAAATAAAAGTATATGTCTATAACTAGGTGAATCAGAAGATTTTGAATGAGTGACACATTATCCCCTTTAATTTTATCTACTTTGAGTACAAGAAGGACAATAGGTAGTCTTCTATCCTGCAATCTGTAAAACTTCTAAGATTTCATTTCTTTTGATGGCTGCATAATATTCCATTGTGTATATATACCACATCTTCTTGATCCATTCATCTGTTGATGGACATCTAGGTTCTTTCCATAGTTTGGCTATTGTGGACATTGCTGCTATAAACATTCGGGTACACGTGCCCCTTTGGATCACTACGTTTGTATCTTTAGGGTAAATACCCAATAGTGCAATTGCTGGGTCATAGGGCAGTTCTATTTTCAACACTTTGAGGAACCTCCATGCTGTTTTCCAGAGTGGCTGCACCAGCTTGCATTCCCACCAACAGTGTAGGAGGGTTCCCCTTTCTCCGCATCCTCACCAGCATCTGTCATTTCCTGACTTGTTGATTTTAGCCATTCTGACTGGTGTGAGGTGATATCTCATTGTGGTTTTGATTTGTATTTCCCTGATGCCGAGTGATATGGAGCACTTTTTCATGTGTCTGTTGGCCATCTGGATGTCTTCTTTGCAGAAATGTCTGCTCATGTCCTCTGCCCATTTCTTGATTGGATTATTTGTTCTTTGGGTGTTGAGTTTGCTAAGTTCTTTATAGATTCTGGACACTAGTCCTTTATCTGATATGTCGTTTGCAAATATCTTCTCCCATTCTGTCAGTTGTCTTTTGATTTTGTTAACTGTTTCCTTTGCTGTGCAAAAGCTTTTGATCTTGATGAAAGAAAAAATGGTTCTAGTTGTCTCTTTTGCTATGTGGTCAATACTGTACTTTTCACAACATTGTGGTTCAAGGGAATTATTCTTTTTTTTTTAAAGATTTTTTTTATTTATTTATGAGAGAGAGAGAGATCATAAGCACAGAGGAAGAGGGAGAAGCAGACCCCTGCTGAGCAGGAAGCTCTATGAAAGACTTGATCCCAGGACCCTGGGATCACAACTTGAGCCAAAGGCAGATGCCTAACCAACTGAGCCACCCAGGTATCCCCAGGGGAACAACTCAATCTCATGCATGCAATACCACATTTAATTCAAAAGTAGTCACTGCAGATGTGTTGTCATTCAAGAAAGGATTCACCAGTTGGAATTTTTTTTTTTTTTTTTTTTTTACCTTTTGTTAGTTCTGGTGTAGAATTTCATCAGTTGCATATAACACCCAGTGCTCATTACATCAAGTGCTCTCCTTAGTAGCCATCACCCAATTACACCATCGCTACCCACCCTCCCACTTCCCCTCCAGCAACCTTCAGTTTGTTCCCTATTGTTAAGAGTCTCTTATGGTTTGTCTCCCTCTCCTTTTTAAATTTAATTTTATTTTTCCTTACCCTCCCCTATGTTCATCTCTTTTGTTTCTTAAATTTCAGTGAGATCATATGGTATTTGTCTTTCTCTAACTTATTTTGCTTAGCATAATACACTCTGGTTCCATCCATGGCATTGCAGGTGGCAAGATTTCATTCTTTCTGATTACTGAATAATATTCCATTGTGTATGTGTGTGTGTGTGTGTGTGTGTGTGTGTGTGTGTGTGTGTATATCTTCTTTATCCATTTATCTGTTGATGGACATTGAAGCTCTCTCCATGTTTTGGTATTGTGAACATTGGTGCTGTATACATTGGGGTGCATGTGCCCCTTTGAATCATTTTTTTTTTTATCAGAGAGAGAGAGGGAGAGAGAACTCTGAGCTAGCACAGGCAGACAGAGTGACAGGCAGAGGCAGAGAGAGAAGCAGGCTCCCTGCTGAGCAAGGTGCCTGATGTGGGACTTGATCCCAGGACGCTTGGGATCATGACCTGAGCCGAAGGCAGCCACCCAACCATCTGAGCCACCCAGGCATCCCTGAATCATTATTTTTATATCCTCTGGATAAATACCTAGTATTGTAATTACTGGGTCATAAGGTAGTTCTATTTTTAACTTTTTGAGAAAACTCCATACTGTTTTCTAGAGTGGCTGTACCCTTTTGTATTCCCAGCAACAATGTAACAGGGTACCCCTCTCTCAAAGTCTTCACCAACATCTGTTGTTTCCTGATGTTACATGTTGGAAATCTACTTTTTTAAGTTAAAGAAGTGCCTAAAGGCTTATTGTGCACTTTAGATTCTGACTAAAGACATAATCATTTGCATAACTTATTAATAAAAACCACACAGATTTTTACCCCATTTCATTGAGCAAAACACTTTACTAAACATTCTAAGACTTAATATTAGTATAAAGATCATAAGCACTTGAGATTCTGTGTTCTGTTGGGGGAAAAAAAACTAGCTAGAGGAGAAAAAGGGATATAGAAATAGAGGGAGTAGATAGACAGATAGATAGATAGACCAACTGACCCAACTGTTACATGCTAAGTAGCTTATAATCATTCATGATGTAAATGAAGTAAACATCTAACGTGCATAGTACGTAAATACCAAACATTTTTTAGTTAGGTGTTTGGAAACTTTGGGTCTTAAAAATATAAAGTTCAAGTGAAGTTCCTTTGAAAAGGTTGGGGATATTTATTTCTTGTGTAACTCTTTTTTACTCCTCTTTATTATTTGCACAAAATATATTTCTAGATCAGACATGTGTTCAAGTTTCTAATCTTAAGTCAGATGTTTCATAAAAGAGAAAAGCATGCAGTTTCTTTTTTAGGTAGCTGTGCTCACTATAACATCAAATTTAGTTTTACATATGGAATGCATCATAAAGTTACACTGTGGAAATTTTTATTTAATGTGCTTTGTAATGTCAGCACTCCAGCCCAAGTCTTCATCACCTCACACCTGTATTACTGCAATAATTTCTTCGTTCTCTACTTCTAGTTTCCTTAATCCAATAGAGTAAGATAAGCTTCCTCAAACATCACTGCAGTCACTTCTGGCTCATGTTCTAAAACCCAACCCTTGCTGCCAGTTGAATGGTATCCAAATTGTTTCCACTGGAATCCCAATCCCTCTATAATCTAGTCTCACCTTCCCATCCAAATATGTCTCCAGATATTTCTTAATACTCCATTCCCCACTCTAATTAGGTTATCTCCCGTCTGTCTCCACAAAGTATAAAGAACTTTCCTGCCTCTGCACTTCTGCTTCTAAAGCTTCTTTAACTTGAAGTAACTTGACCTTCCAGGTTTAACTTCTTTCCTTTCTACCTTTCAAGGACCCTCTTCTATCCCACTTAATACATGAATCCTTCCTGGAGTATACCTGCCATGTGAATGCCTCCCTGTTCTGACTGTCTGTAATACTTGCCATCTGTTTTGGCACATTTTTCATCCATTATAAGAAGCACTTAAAAAAAAAAGCAACTTAATGTATTTTAGAGGTATTCTTTTTTTTTTAAAGATTTTATTTATTTATTTGACAGACAGAGATCACAAGTAGGCAGAGAAGCTGGCAGAGAGAGAGAGAGGAGGAAGCAGGCTCCCCACCGAGCAGAGAGCCCAATGCAGGGCTCGATCCCAGGACCCTGAGATCATGACCTGAGCTGAAGGCAGAGGCTTTAACCCACTGAGCCACCCAGGCACCCCGCAACTTAATGTATTTTAAATGGAATTTATTTTGCAATCAGTGGCGTGTCAAAGATTGATTAGAAGTGTTTTTTTTTTCTTTCTAGTTAGCACACAAAATAATAGTCAATCTTATATAGTATCTTAAGAACTGAAAAAAATCAGTGTATATATTATTACTTACTGTTTTCTGATGGTTTCCTTTGTGTTCAGTGTGTTGCCCAGCATTATTATAAATTTTGCTACCATGGGAATCTTTTTTCTTTCTTTCTTTTCATCTTACATCTTATGAATACCCTATAATTCTAGGTGTACAGTTGGACTTTTTGAGTTTAATTAATGAAATTTTATTTCAATTAAGGTATACTTAATAAATATGAATATTCTTGATTAGGGATGTGCTTTTATAAATAAATTATTAATTTTTAATTTAAAATTTTCATTGAAGTATTATATAGATACAGAAAAGTGCACATACACATGCATTTTCACAAACTTAGTATGCCCAGGGTAACCAACACCCAAATTGAGTAACAAAACATTACCAGGCTCCCAAGAAACCCTTCTTTGACCCACATTTCAGTTACAGGCATTACTCTTATTCTGTCCTCAAAAAGCACAGATTAGTTTGGCAAATTCTGTCCTTTATATAAATGCAGTTGAACAGTGTGTGGTTTCTAGTGTTTATCTTCTTTTGTTCAAAAGTGTATTTGTGGGATTCTGCTGTATCAGTGCCTGTAGATGATTTGTTTTCATTCATGTGTTGAATTCCGTTTTATGAGTGTACCACAATCTATTTATCCGTTCTGTTGTTGATACATAGTTGGATAATTTCCAGTTTTGATCTAATGGACATAGTACTGCTCTGAACATTACAGGAAGTATCATTTGTTGTACATATGTATTAATTCCTTTCGGTTAAATATTTAGGAGTGAGAACGCTTGGTTGCAGAATGTAAGCTTACCTTCAGTAGATGCCATCTGTTTTCCATATTTAATTCAGTTTATACCCAAAAATAGTATATAGGAAAACATTTGTTGTTTTCTGTCTTTTTCATTTTAGCCATTCTGGTAGATGTGTATGGTATCATTATTATTATTATTAAAAAATGCTTCCAGCAAAATCTTTGGAGTTTCCTTCAGAAATATGGTGACAGTTATTGCATATGAGCATGTTAGGTTGAAATATAAGGATTCACATGAAAATTATTACTGAAACTATAAACATTATTCATTTTGGGTAGTTACCTATCATTCAATGTCTGTAAGACTAATAAACATTCTTTTTTTTTTTTTTTAAAGATTTTATTTATTTATTTGACAGAGAGAAATCACAAGTAGATGGAGAGGCAGGCAGAGAGAGAGGGGGAAGCAGGCTCCCTGCTGAGCAGAGAGCCCGATGCGGGACTCGATCCCAGGACTCTGAGATCATGACCTGAGCCGAAGGCAGCGGCTTAACCCACTGAGCCACCCAGGCGCCCCACTAATAAACATTCTTTGGGGCTGTTTCTGGTGATATATTTCTGTTGACATTTAACTATTACTAAATTTGTCCTTGTGGAAATTTCTTGACCATTTCATTTAGTCTCCAGAATTATCTGTTTAGTTCTCCTAACTTCTGAGTCAAGGATTAGTTTGCTCTAATTCCTGGGCATTGGGGACAACTTAATTAACATTTTGTTGATTACCTCCTAGGATTAACATAATCTGTTTGTTTGTTCACAAATGTGTCTGATTAATACCAGCATTATTTATTGGGTAGATAAAATTAGAAATAAAATATTTGAGCTCTACTGATGGTATAACTGTTATTTATTAGGAATTTATGTTTTAAGTAAAAGCCGCAATTTGAAATCTGTGCGTTAAATTTCTAATGAATTAATACTTCTCATTGATTTTTTTTATCTGTTCCAAGACACTTTTATATGCTCAAAGTATTAGCTAATTAGCCTATAATTCCATTTCTCTATCCTATGATTGCTGAGAGAAACACTGTGGTCATTTCTCTTGCCAACATTGTTTCCTATTCATGTTCAAGCCAAGACATTTGATTTCTTACTAAATCATAAAGCCATATTCTTTTTTTAAAGCCATATTTTTTAATTGTACTAAAGTCAATGATGCTGACTTCAGTATATATAAGTCCAGAGGTTTGTACAGATTGTGTGGCTAATTACCATAAAATTAATTATGACTTAGAAATGAGAAAGGTATACTCACTCTATCACAATGTTGCATTTATAAACCAAGGCCTTAGAAAATAAACAAGGAATCAGTGCTATAGATTTATGGAACCATGGTGAATTTCCAAGTATTTCTTTTTGTGGTGTAGGAACTTGAAGTGTTGAGTTCAACCAGTCCATGCTGGATTGCATGCAAAGAGCCTCTTACTAAAAGAGCACATGTAAGACATTTCTTACATTGTCACTGAGTAACAGGTACCTAGTCTTGGGATTTGCTTCTTTCCCTGGGAGGCTGGACACTGATTAGTTCATTACTTATAAATTGCTGCATTTAGTTTGTCTCCTAACTCCAACCTATAATATCTAATTATAATCTCATTTAATAATCAAAATCTGCTTCAGGACAGAAGTCGAATTTCTTTTGTATTTTCAAATGTCTATAGATAGGTGGGTATATAATAAATTCTCATAATGTGTATTGAAATAGATCCTGGATATCAACCTTTTGTCTGTACTGTCATTTGCAAATATCTTCTCCCATTCTGTGGGTTGCCTCTTTGTTTTCTTGACTGTTTCCTTTGTTGTGTAGAAGCTTTTGATTTTGATGAAGTCCCCAAAGTTTATTTTTGCTTTTGTTTCCTTTGCCTTTGGAGACATATCTTGAAAGAAGTTGCTGTGGCTGATATCGAAGAGATTACTGCCTATGTTCTCCTCTAGGATTCTGATGGATTCCTGTCTCACATTGAGGTCTTTTATCCATTTTGAGTTTATCTTTGTGTACGGTGTAAGAGAATGGTAGAGTTTCATTCTTCTACTTATAGCTGCCCAGTTTTCCCAGCACCATTTATTGAAGAGACTGTCTTTTTCCCACTGTATATTTTTTCCGGTTTATTGAAGATTATTTGCCCATAGAGTTGAGGGTCCATATCTGGGCTCTCTACTCTGTTCCACTGGTCTGTGTGTCTGTTTTTATGCCAGTACCATGCTGTCTTGGTGTTCACAGCTTTGTAGTAATAAGAAGTATACAAAACTATATGTGGAGTATGATCCTAATTATGTAAATAATAAGTGTATGTGTAAGTGCATGCACACACACATGTACAAATATGGAAAGAAATACCGAAATACTGAGTCATTATTTATAGGAAATACAATAGTGGTATTATTTTCTTCTTATGTTTGACTCTTTTCCAATAGCATATGTTAGTGTTATGATAAGAAAAAGTTTCAATATAAAACTTGAAGACAAAAATGTAATATAAAATTATTTATGTTAGATACAGAAACAGCAGGACTTTTAGAACTGATCCCTCAACACTTTTGGTCAAATTGAATTTCAGTGTAAAGTCATGCAATTGATAGAGACCAGGTTTCTTCTAATTGTTTCAATACATAAATCATTTTAATAGTCATGAACAGAACAGTTTTATAGTCATTCTGTTCCAGTGAAGGAATCCAAAACTAATTAGCTTACTTGCTCTTTGAATTGATAGGTACACTATTACTTAAGAGTTTTTTCTCATTCTTTATAAAAAGTAGTCACTCCTAATTGGTGTAACATTTTGTGTTTGTAGTATATTTTAAATATACTTTCATGTTGTTTTAGTTTTCCTTTTTCTTCTTACCAGTTGAAGTATTCACCTTTTGATGTGATGCCTCTTGAATCACGCTTCCTTTCAAATTTCTGATCATAGTTAAACAGCATCATCATTCTTGCTTCTCAAGCCAGAAATCTGAGTCATTCCAGACCTTCCTTCTTTTTCATGTCTCACATTAAATTGCCACTTAGGTAATGTTGAACCTAAGCTATCTTTGGCACCTATTTCCTCTTCTTCCTTCCCACTATCTACTGGGTTCTTCATTATTTTTTAATTTCTCTGTTTAACTGCTATGATCCCTCTGCTTCCAGTCTTCCCTGAACCTACCAATTCATACTTTATATTTTTCCAGTAAGATCCATTTTATGTATAGTCTTAATTGTGATCCTCTCTTTCCAACTTCCTTCTGCATTTCCTATAGATCTTCAGGGTAAGGTCTGGCATCTAGCATGGGATGTAAGGTCTTCTATGTTCTTCTCACTCCTTCCCCACCCCCCTTCTCTCTTACCCCTTTGTATGCACACCAGTCACCACAAAATTTTGTACCTCTCAGACACGCCATGTTGTATCTTACCTCCATGTCTTCAAACTTGTTTTTCCTTCTGTCCCAAATGCTCTCCTCCTGTTTGTTGATTTGACTCCTGCTCATCCTTCAAAACCCATCTCAAGTACGGATGGCCACCTTTCCAGACAAAGCCAGATTCAATCTTCTGCACAATCATACCTGACATATTATTTTATTATTATACCTCTTAGAGTTCTATTGTCGTTGATTCACATGTTTTGGTTCTCCACTAGACTATGAGTCCCCCCATCAAGAGTATATTCATTCTCTACCGCTCTTGACTCTATACCATGAGATCATGCTTCTGTTTTCTGCCTGGCTTTTAAAAGATAAGGTCCCCATTTTTATATTTAACTCCTTTCCTCTTGTCCAAGGTATATGCATTCCCTTTTCCATTTTATAGGTGTTGAAGGTTGTAGGACAGTACTCATCCACCCACCTGCCTACTCCTCAGTTAATTCTGTAAAATGGGAAAGATACACAGTTATTGTTCAATAAGGATCATAATAGTAGTATTTATGGAAAAGCTGAATGGGAAATGAGAGAAGAGCCTTCTACTCTTGTTTCACATTTACCCCACACCCAGTCAAAGACCCAGTTGACAGGTCTTCAAGCAGGAAAAAAATCTGACATTGATGGTTCCCATTTGATTGGTGTAATAAGTGGGCAGGGACATTGCAGTTAATGTGTCCTTCAAAGAATGGGAGTAGAGGCAAGATTATAGTGAAAGTAACAGAACTTAAGTCTAAGGAACTTTGTTTTCTGTGAATTCCTTCCAAGGCTCTGGGAAATGAGCTGAAATGCTTTCACAGAGTTCAAAAGGTATGGGGAACAGAGCTGCAAAAATAAGATATTTAAACTGTGATTCGTTAAGACTGCCATATCCTTCAAATCTGACTTCCCCTTTAACACATATGCCCTTATTTCCAGTGACATTGGGGTGACTGTGACTATTTTTTTTAAATCTGTAGTTCTAAGAATGCTACAAGAACCAAGTGTGTCAGTGTATGAAGTTGAATTTTTAAAGCATCCCAGATAAGAGTTTAAAAATGCTTTTAGATGAACAGTGTTAGAGAAAAGATTGAATTATCATTCTAGTCTCTCTTTAGAAAATATTACACATTATTTTGTTATGGGAATAGATAGTCAAAGACTATCAGTCAAAAATGCAGGAAGACCATCATAGTCTCTTCTACATTAATAGTAACAAAATTGCTATTAATTTCTAGATTTGTCAGTTTTAATAATTTGAAATGTATATGTCTTATTTTTTATTGCAGGTAACTATTTTTGTTCCAACTTTTGTAGTTGTGACTTTGTATTTTTTTTTCTTAAGTGGGGCCCCCAAACTGAATACACTTTAGGTCAAATTTGGGTCATTCCCTAAATAAGAGGTTTGGGGGAGCATCAGTGTTCTGTTGTCTTTTGCTGAAGAAGCATCTTTCCATTGTTCCTCTGAAGCTCCTTCAGAAACCCAGTACCGACCCCCTGCTCAAAAACATGAATTTGCCAGGGGTGAAACAGAGAGGATATTTTACCCTAGTTTATGATAGCAAATGGCAAATAGGTGTGCTCTCTGTTGCTTAAACTCTGGCCTTGTAAAACTAACATAGGCAGGAAGCATACTTTCACCCTTATGTATCTAGCATAGAACTACTATTTGGTAGAATGACTGTGCTTAAGTGTTTGTTGACTTAATATCAAATCGCTTTTTAAGCCATAAATCAGTTTTATTCTTTCTTCAGTTGTTAATTTACTGTGATGATTAGGTTTAAAATAAATAAGAGATATTATTTAGTCCCTAATAGCCTATGGGTTGCTTTTTCTACCCCTCCTTCCAACCCCCAGTGTTGAAATTGTTCTCCTGCCTCTGTTGTACCTTTACTTTGCAATCTATTCTTTTTCAGACTAGGGAACCTATTGGTATCCTGATGGGTCTTTCTCTGACTTAATCCATTGCTTTCATTTGCTTCCCAAATTCGATTCTTGCTTTACTTTTCTCTTTTACTCTTAGGACCTCCTAAGATTTGTATAGTTGTTTCCCACTGCTCTCTCTGGAGCCATGATTTAGTTGTAGGAGCTAATAAAGTTTTACTGTAATTTAAAAGGGAGACTGAAGATGCTTGGCAAGTGCTGAATATTCACCTATATTATTACTAACGTTACCAGTAAAATCCAGACTTGTTGTATAAATGGAAGGGTCTTTGCTAAAGATGAGAGGGAGTCTGGAAAGAGTTAGTGTTACTGAGGTTTTCGTGCATGCTGCCAGATTTTAAAAGCTGTATAATGTTGAAGTTTTACCACATCTATAAAGCATTTCCCAATAACCTTAGTCCACATTGATGGCTCCTCTTCCTGACTGCTTAAAGCACACATTGTTACTAGCTTTTATGCCTTGTGGAACCTTTGACTAACTGGACCTTTCAAATCCTGCAGTTTATCTCCCCATTGAATGTACTTTGAGCTCTACTCTATGACATTTGAATGTATAAACTTGCTAAAGCTTTGTTTTTGAGTTTGTTAGTAATTCTTAAGAGGGTGTTTGGGAATATGGAAACTATGATGAGATCTTGAGTTTACTTAAAAATCAAAACATATTAGAGCAGACGTATGCAAAAGGCCTCTTAGTGATGTATGGCCTGGGGACAAAGAAGCTTGTCTATAACTTGACTGAATGTTAAAATATCTAAATAATGTATGAATCAGGATCGGTGCTAATCAATGTGACAACCTAGAGACAGTTAAGTCGCTAAGGTAAACAGTGTCCACCCAAATTCTGTCTAAAAGTGAGGGATCTTCAGCCATCTGAGTTAGGGGCTATTTGGTCCAAGATGGTTATGATTAGGGAAGCAAAGAACTATAGTCTATAGCCTGTAAGATTTTCCCATCTCCTTGAGAAGAGCATTTGGTATTGTGAGATTAATCAGCCAAATGCTATTAAATATTTAATATATCTAAATCCCTTCCCTCGTCTTTTTCCGAAACTCAACAAGCACATGACAGAAAGGTAGACTTAAAAATTTAAGTGTGTATGGAGGATGTCACTTTAAACCAGGACATAATTTGAAAATTGCATAGAGTCAAAATTATGCTTGAAATCCATTCAGTCACTTCTAAATTACTAGGACATAGGCCCTTAGAAGCTCAGAATCCAATTTATTTTTTTTCCTCTCTCCCCTTCTCTCTCCTTTCCTCCTTTTCTCTCTCCCTCCTTACCTTCTTTTTCCTTTTTCCTTCCTCCCTCCCCCTCTCTCTCTTCTTCCCTGGGTCATTTGGAATCTAAGATTTCTTTCAAAGGTAGGAATATGAGGGGTAATGGGCACGCTGTATTATAATCTTACAGTGGCTAGTAGCATGAGGTTTAGGGTTCTTTGCCTTTTTTGGAATCTTATATCTTATATTTACTGGCAATGTGTTACATAGTACAAAATGTAAGTAATTAGAGGTTATAGAAAACATTTAATGAAGTAAAATTTATAAAGTTCTTAGTACAGTGCTTAGCATACAAGTGCTTTTTAAATGGTAGCCATTATAGAATACATACATACATACATACATACATACATACATACATAAAATGGTAGCTTTCAAAACAACCACACAGGTATGATTTGGAGCCCAGAATAAGTCATCCTCTACAAGCCAACAGAGAAGTCATGTGGTCATAAAGTGTTCTGATTCCTCTTTGTAAATATATAAGTTGGTATTATCAATATTGGGAGTTCAATATATGTATGTCTGCCCCAAAGAAGTAAATCCTCTACCCCAAATTGATTTAGTCTCAGTTGAAATTAAGTTCCTGAACTTAAGAAACCGATCTTAAGCCCTAGTAAATTCTTCTTGGGAATGAATTCTGTATTTCGTGTGGTTTTTTTTTTTTTTTTTTTTTTTGAAAATATCTTGCTAATTTTCATTTGGTGTTTGTTGTAAGGGACTAATAGGATTTTTACATGTCAAGTAGAAACCAGATGATTTTATATTTTAGCTTCCTTTCAGTAAAATGGGGGTGGGAGCTAGATCAACTACTGTTCTTAGTTGTTATAAATTAAAATTTGCTCTAGTACTTGGGAATACTTTAGCTCATAGTCTCTTCTCTTAGTCATTCAATGACTATTAAAAAAAACACTTGAAAAGAGTCCATTTATGAAATACAAAATTTCTTTGCAGTGTGAATTATTTTATGCTCTAATTTATCTTGTTTAAGTAAGAATTTCAGATACTTCAAAAAAAATTTTTTTTGTTTAGTAATGTAAAAGACTGTTCTGTAGAAGAGACCGTACCTCTCTAAAGTTGTTTTTAAAAATTCTCCTCCTATCTCACTTTGAGAATCTGATGAAACTATGAACCCTCCTCCCATGTATTATGTCCATATACTTATACAATTCTGCATATCTAGTCGAGTGAAAGGCTAACTTTAATAGTACTCAAGTATCTCTTTAATTAGGGTGATTTTTGTTACTCAAAAAGAGTTTGAAGTAAGTTTGGACTTTTTCCTGCTTTGCTGTAGCTAGGAGTGAGAACACAGCTACTCTCTATATATAAGCATACACACATTTATGTATATATGTATAGACATAGCATATATGTCTATTCACAAAAGCATGTATTTATGTACTTATGTATTTCATAATTTCTTTAGCTTGAATAAATAGGAATAGTTTTTTTTTTTTTTTAAATATAAATAAATATTTATTTATTTGTCAGAGAGAGAGAGAGAGAGAGTGAGTGAGAGTGCACAGGCCAGAAGACTGGCAGGCAGAGGCAGAGAGAGAAGCAGGCTCCCTGCTGAGCAAGGAGCCCAAATAGGGACTGGATCCCAGGCCGCGGAGATCATGACCTGAGCCGAAGGCAGCGGCTTAACCCACTGAGCCACCCAGGCATCCCTCGAGGAAGAGTTTTAATGAGAGAATTGAATTCAGTGAGACTTTTCCATTCTCCAATAGAAAAAAAAAAAAGAAACAAATAAACAAACCAAAAGACTCAGGCAAACACAAAAGGAATCAATGGGAGATATGAATGAAAAAAAAAAATTTTTTTTTTTTTAAAGATTTTATTTATTTATTTGACAGAGAGAGATGACAAGCAGGCAGAGAGACAGGCAGAGAGAGAGGAGGGAGCAGGCCCCCTGCTGAGCAAAGAGCCCGATGCGGGGCTCGATCCCAGGACCCTGAGATCATGACCTGAGCTGAAGGCAGCGGCTTAACCCACTGAGCCACCCAGGTGCCCCCCAATTTTTTTTTTTTTAGTTTTACTAAGGTATAATTGAGAAAACTGTAGGATATATGAAGTTTAAATTGTGATGACATGATATACATAGACCTCGTGAAAAGACAGACATCCATCAACTCACAAATTTATCTTTTAAAAAATTATTATTATTAACATATGTTACTATTTGGTTAGAACATTTAAGTTCTACTCTTTTACTAAATTTCAATTATATAATACAGTGTTATCAGCATGCTATGACTCCTATGTAGAATCTTAAAAAAACAGAAGTCACACTTATAAAAGCAGAGAGTAGAAGAGTGGTTTCCAGGTCTGAAGAGTGTGGGAAATAAGGAGAGGTTGGTAAACAGATATGCACCTTCAATTAGAAGATGAATAAGGCCTGTGGGTGTAAGGTATAAAAGTTTATCTTTTATATTTTTACTATTTTAAAGTGTATTTTCTGGCTAAGTTTCCTTCATCATTTGTAACACATTGAAGTTGTGACACATAAGAATTTTATGAA
The DNA here is from genome assembly GCF_022355385.1 of Mustela nigripes. Classification (NCBI taxonomy): domain Eukaryota; kingdom Metazoa; phylum Chordata; class Mammalia; order Carnivora; family Mustelidae; genus Mustela; species Mustela nigripes. Next base: position 21,494,949 of record NC_081566.1, read on the forward strand.
GATAAATTAATGAAATATACTTTGACACTTTCAAATAACCAGCAGGAATGACTTCACTCTTCAAAAATGTCTGAAATGTGCTCTTATTTTTTCAGCTGTTGCACATTAGAGAACTTCCATCATGTTGAAGGTTTGGTAGTTTCATACACATTTTAGGTGTTCATAGAGTTGAAAGTTGAGGGTCGCTTTTGTCATCAGTCCTCTGTAGTGTCCCCACTGAACCCAAACTTCCTAGTGCTCTTCCCATTTGGAACCCTTCCTCCAACCTGTATTCTCTCTATGACTTGGGCAAAATTCTCATTCTACCGGAAAGTCTTAAAAAAAAAAAAAATCCAACAACCTTATACAAATTATTCCTTATTTTTCATACCTCTAGCACAAGCATTATATAGATTTGTCCTATAAATCACCAGTCATACTCGTTTATGAGTCCTTACTATTAGAAAAGCTCATTGCACGATTTTCCAAAGTAAGTATTAGAAAAAATAATACAAATGGGTGTTATTAGCAAAAAACCTTTTCAGATCTCAAAGGGTGACATCTCAAAGTGATTTGCTAAAATTTGCAAACTGTGAAATTGGGTTGGCCAGCACTGTGTAAGTGTACCCATCCTCAAGAAGAGACTCACATTAACCAAACTCGTAACAGAGTTGTATAAAATCAGAAGGCCAACTCATTCAACTATGATGAGAAATCTAATTGCCGTAAGTCTAGAACACTTGTGTGGACACGGCTAGTGCATTCACTCCCTGCAGGCACATATACAAGGGGGGCAGATTATCATCTGAAGGTTTCCTGGAATCAGAACAAGGGGAAATTTGTTCCAAGGCTCTATTCCAAGCCATTATGTATGGATATCCAAGCTCCTTATCACAGGATGATGTATTTCCTCCTTTGTGTAAGTTCTTGGTGGGAAGGAGCTCTAAGGGAAATGTCATGACTTTAAATTCCATGATAATCTGGATCTTTCAACTGAACTCCAGTTCCACAGATCCAACTACCTCCTTTGTACTTCCACTTGGATGTCTAATAAATAGAGGTCTTAAATTTAGCATGCCCCAAGCTGAGAGCCTCCACATCCAGCTCATTCTATCAACCTATTAAATCCACTCTCTCTGCAGTCTTCTCAGCCTTGGGTAATGGCAACAGAGAGGAATCAGCCTCAATCCCCATGTCCAGTCTTCAGGATACTTTGTCAAGCCTGGCTTCAGTAAGCATCCAGACCAGGTCACATCTCATTGCCCCACTGCTGCAACCCTGATCTGGGTCACTCTGGGTCATCTCTCACCCAGATTATTGCAGTGTTCGTATCTGATCTCCTTGCTTCTCTCCTTGAATTCCCTAGACTCTAATTTCAGCACAAAGGCTGGAGAGATCTTTTTAACACATGTCCTCTCATGTAACTCCTGAACTCTCCAGGCTTAGATCAAATCTGCTGTCCAAACACAAGAATATGTAGGCTCATAATACTATATACTTACTCTAGAAATGAAAGTGAGTAGCATACCTGTTGTATAATGGGAGTTCTCTGAATTAATGTCTCTGCAGAACACATTTCTTAAAGGGAAATTAATAAAATGTGCTATTTTGAAGCTTATGTGTATTATTAATACTCAACAATAATAGGAGCAATTGTTTAGATTTCATACCAACCAAGATTTTTTTCCAAAGAAGAATTTTTGATTGACATTGTTTACTCTGACATGGAGATATTTAAAAAACAGACCAACTTTTAGTAAGTTTTATTATTATTTTCCTACAGACAGTACACTTCTTTATTGCCTCCATTTAGGGTGACTGCTGACATTGTCAGCTTTTAGTATACTTTTGGCTTGGACTTTATCCCAGATGTAACTGAGAATCATTAAAACGTTTTGAGTAGAAAAGTGCATCACAGTTTGGGACTATATACTGAGTGTTTGTATTTTCATCTTGCTTACTTATTACTAGAAAGTAAGCTAGTTAATTTGTTTTTAATGTCTGTCCTGTTTATCCAACTAGGTTGTCATGTCTTATAAGGCAGGAAATATGTTTCTATTTCTTTGGTGTTCTTTATAATATGCTGTACTATCCTTTATGTTCAGTAGATGCTCAATAAGTACTTGGTGACTCTAAGAATATTCCGAATTATAGGCTCCATGCTATGCTGCTCAGTAGAAATGAACTTTGGCCTTGGGGCAGGGCAAGGGGGGTGAGGAAGAGGCTGTCCTGGTTATCCCAAGGATCAGCTCTGCTCTGGCTAAGAGAGAGATGATCTCTGCCTACCTCTGCTATGACATATATGTATATATCATATAGTATATATCATATAATATGTATCATATATATATATATATCTCATATATATATACATATAATGATAGCTTCATCATATGTATATACATATGATATATGTATATATCATCATAGATGAAGCCTGCCTCAGCTATTACATAGGGTCTACCACAAAAATGTAGCAAGTCTTTCTCACATCAAATACAATGTAGATTTAAAGACTTTAATATTTACATATAATTTAATTCTTGATAATTTGTTGCCCAATGGTGATAAAAACATACAGCTAATCAGAATACTGTTTTGCTTGCCACTTCTCATTAAAAACACCTGCATTGATTGTTGTTTTTCACTACTTATATTTCTGATTTATTCTTGAAAACTACCAGTTTTTTCTTTATTATACTTCAGAAGTGTACAAGATTACTGAGATCAAAAGGACAGCCCTGCTTCTTTCTCATTGTATGACTTACAGACTTTGGGATCTATGCCTCCATTTTTTTTTTCCATCTATAGAATGGAGATAACCATAACTGTGTTGAAGAGTTTTTACAAATTTGTTGGACCTGGCATGTAATAAATACTGTAAAAGTGCTTACTATTATTAGTAGTAATGCTACACCAATCTTTTTTGGAATGGGTTCTGATTATTAGATGGGTACATTTACACCTAACTCAGCCTTTTACGATGCTTTTGCTTTGTTGAATTCATTTTCTGACTAACTTTCTACATTTCTGAACTTGAAAATCTGCATCCAGTGCTACAGAAAAGCATACATGTTGGCATTTAAATAGGAAAAAAACTGACTTAATTTTAGAGGTTACTCCATTGGATTTTTAAATCCCAAGCTAACTATTCAAATAAAGAAAAACTTAAGAGAGCTTGGTGCTCACATTTTAGACCACACATGCAAGTTTGTACCCTATTCAGCTTCTGTCTTGAAAATTCAGCTGAAAATTCACCTGAGAGAGCGTTTGTCACAAATGAATACAGAGCCAAATGCTACCTTTTCACACACTCTTAAGTCTAAAAGTAAAGATCTGCCTTACAGTTAATTTCTCCTTCACTTTCTACCTCCCTCTTCCCATTTCCCCCTCTCTCTCACAAATGTTTATTAGGAATTTATTATACCCCATGTATGGTATTGGCTTCAGGAGATACGGTAGTGACCATGTCTGCCATGCTCTGTACTCTCTCTCATGGGACTTAGAGTTTAGTAGGGAAGAAAAACAATAAGAAATAATAACAAAATACAAATATATGTGTAATTTAATTACAAATTTTGTCTAACACCTTACCGTATTTCTGTTTTTCCAGTGAATGGAGAAAAGATATTCTGGGGAAATTCATTTGGATATAATTAATTACATTAAAAATCCTTCCAACTTGAATCAAAAAGAATAAAATACCTAAGAATAAGTTTAACCAAGGAGGTAATAGAAGTATATATTAAAAACTGTAAGACTTTGATTAAAGTACAAATAAATAAAATTGGCACAGAATCTGAATAGACATTCTCCCAGAGAAGACATCCTGGTATGTCATACTGGTTAACAGCTGTATAGAAAGATGTTCAGTATCACTCATCATCAGGGAAGTGCAAATCAAAACCACTATGAGATTCTACCTCACACCTGTTAGAACGGATCTTACCAAGAGGACTAGAAATAAGATCTAGAGAAAAGGAAACCATTGCACTCTTGAGGGCAATGTAGCCCTTATGGAAACTAATGTGGAGGTTCCTCAAAAAATGAAAAGTAGAACTATCATATGATCTGTTGATTCCACTTCTGAGTTTTTATCCAAAAAAAATGAAAACAATAACTTGAGAAGATATATGCACCTCCTTGTTTATTGCAATAGTATTTTCAATAGCCATACATGAAAGCAACCTGAATTTCTATAGACAGATGAATGAATAAAGAAGATGTGGTATATATGTACTTGGGAATATCTTTCAGCCATAAAAAGAAGGAAATATTGCCATTTGTAACAACATGGATAGACCTTGAGGACCATATTTCATTATGCTAAGTGAAATAAGTCATGTAGAAGACAAATACTGCATGATCTCACTTATAGGAGAAATCTAAAACAAAACCAAAAACAAAGCAAAAACTTAACTCATAGCTACAGAGAACAGACTGGTGGCTGCCAAATGTGGAGGGTGGTAGAGGTGAGAGACATGGATGAAGGGGGTCAGAAGGGACAAACTGTTAGTTATAAATAAAGTAAGTCTTGGAGATATAATCATTAATAGTGCTGTAGTATATATTTGAGAGTTGCTAAAACAGTGAATCTTAAAACTTCTCATCAATATATCCTGGTTTTGTGCTTTGAAGCAGTACTTGCATCTCATTCCAGAGTGGAACAGACATGAACTTAAAAACTTTTAAATACTGATCATTACATAGGATGCAAAATGTTTATACTAAGAGAGTATCTTCAGGAATACAGGGACTTATATTAAATATAATTATTGAGTTAGAATCTGTCTGGTTAAGTGTTTAAAAGGAGTAAGAACTCTTTTGAATATCAGTTTCCTCATCTATAAAATACAGGAGCTGTATTAGATGGTTTCAAAGTCCCTTTGAGTTATAAACTGGACAAATCATTAGAGAAACATTTTTGCATTATATAATTGTATAATTAATGGTTCCGTAGTGGTTTAAAACTGTTTTTAGGTTGGTAGAAATGCACCAATCCAAAGATTCTCACATTATTCTGTTCAATTTGTCATTAAAACAGAAAATCATTTCCAATCTCAGGAGTACATTTCTCATGGTTAGACAATTAAAGATTTTTTTTCTTATATGTGACAATGTAAGAGGCCAGAAACCCCACTAAAGGTGATAACGTAGCTTGCAGGGATCTACTTGTATTCATATGCTGGTAAAATCTATATTTTCTAACAAAATGGATTGCATCTGTTTTCAATTTGATTTTTCTTATAAGAGGATAAAAAAGTGATTTTTCAGAAGTCTGTACTGTATCTTTCACAAGTAATGTTATGATATATAGTAATCCCTTTGTGAAAGCCTCGTAAATGTTGATGAATTGGAAATGGGATTGAGTAAACCCAAAAGTGGTTATATTCCATTCCATTTGAACACATTTACCTTAGGAAAATGCAACTAAATTAGAAAGTCTTCCATTTTTATAAGAATGCCTAAAACTTAGTGATTTCTGTGCATATCTACTAGACAATGGATATATATCCAGTGATAGATTATAACCTCCCTGCATGGAGTTTGAAGGAAAGATATATTTGAGGAGCCACCCAGAGATAATACAATGCATTTAAAGAGGATGGGGAAAAAAAAAAAAAAAAAAAGAAGAAGAAGGATGTGTAAAAAATTTCTTCCATTTCTGTTGCATTTCATTGTTAAACTTGAGGTAATATGCAATTCTTGTTTTCTAATTCTTCTTTTCCTATTCAGTTGAGAATTATTTATAGCCACGTTATGTGTCTTGCCCTTAAAACAAATGTTCTATTCATTTATTCAATTTTTTCTTGTTCTCTTGCCTCTTTTGTCTCTATGCCAGACATTACCTCAAACTTTATTATCAGTCAAATTTATCAATTGCTTTCTGAGACAAGAAGCCAATCTTTCCCATTTCCTTGAGTTAGGCAGCCATGTTCTATGTATAAGAAATAAAAATGTCAACACTCTAATTATTAAAATGTGTTTTATTTGTGGTCAAATATTACAAGTCTAATCTCTGCAGCCATATGGACAGATTTGATGACCAAATGATCCATACATTTCTGCTCAATCAAGAACACTGAGAACCCATTTTTCAAATATAGCATCTGTTTCTTTAGACAATTATGTTGATATATGCTTCACTTCATATGTAAAATTCCTGGTGCCTTATCAAGTTAAAATTTGAGGAAGTATATCATTTCATTTTAGAGGTAATTAATTGTAATGAATTTGGTTTTTCTATTCAATTTGTCTATGACACCACTATAAGGTGTTTTTGTTTTTTGGAAAATACCACTTCAGTGTATTAGTCTTCTGCTTTGACCCCTTCAATAATTTTTCACTGGGGTGTTTAGGATAAAATCCAAAGATCATATCCTGACTTTCTGACAATACATAGTCTGCCCTTGAAACAAGCTTCCAACTTCATGTTCTGCTGCTTCTTCTGAACATTGAAGTAGCCACTTGGCTTCAATCATGTTCCCAACATATTTGGAATCTGTTTTTGTGTGGTTTTGTTTTGTTTTGTTTTTTTTTTTTTTTTTTTTTTTTTTTTTTTTTTGCCGTCCTCTCTTCTACCTGGAAGGACTTTGCCTTTCTTTTTTCATTTACAGAATTATTTTTTTTCCATTTTATTTTATTTTATTTCTTTTCAGTGTTTATTTGATGTTTATGCATGATTTTTTTCACTTGGCTTTTGAAGCCATTGTTGAAATATTCATTTAGGGGAAGGGAAGGGAATTGAGATATAGTGGGAAGGAAACCTGAATATGTACTATGTGGCAACTATATGATAGGCACTTTATATATGTCATTTCAACAAGGGATCCCTGTTCCCATAATATTCTTTTATCTAAGAAGGCATCATTATTATCATCATTATGACCAACTTCATGCACATTAGTGCATATCCCACTTTCATCATGTGTAGAGCATGTTACCAAGTGGTAACTTGGTATTGGGTATAACAAGATCAAAGAGATGTGGGTGGTTCTTTTTTTTTTAATATTTTATTTATTTATTTGACAGAGAGAGATCACAAGTAGGCAGAGAGGCAGGCAGAGAGAGAGAGAGGAGGAAGCAGGCTCCCTGCTGAGCAGAGAGCCCGATGTGGGACTCGATCCCAGGACCCTGAGATCATGACCTGAGCCGAAGGCAGCAGCTTAACCCACTGAGCCACCCAGGTGCCCCGAGATGTGGGTGGTTCTTGACCCTAAAGAAAAGACAGGAAGATTTATTTTAAACTAAACTAAACTAAACTAATTTATTTTAAAATAAAATAATATATAATAAAATAATAAACGTGCAAAAATCTTAGTGAACACTAGCCCAGAGAAGAAGGGAGTTTACTAAATATTGATTAAAATACTTGCTCAGTACCTGGAGAAGTACCTTGAACCATAAACTTTTGTTTTATGAATGAATACAATTGCCTTACTGTTGTTACTTATATGATAATATGTGTTAGCCAATTTCCTCCTTCTAGAGGACAAATATCAAGGGATAGTTTTTATGGAGAGTGAAGTTTTTGCACAGTATTTGTTGTTTCCTTAATTGTTTAGTGAGTACTGTTAATGTAATTTTAAAATGTTTTTATTTTGAATAGTTAGGCTATAGCTTAATATTCAGCTCTGTTTAGTGTTTCATGAATAATTACAAGGAAAATTATTCACAATAGGATATAATCTTGAAAGACATATGAACCAGAGAAAGATCTGAGGTGGGTTAAAGATTACCATGATTTAGAATTAATTGTAGTAAGTTTAATTAAGCAATACCTATCCAGACATGCTCTATCTGTTTGATGAGAAATTGCATTTGCTATTGCAGAACACTTCTGAGAACCAGAAATCAGTCTTGTTCACAGTGAGGCATTAACACGTTTTTATAATCCAATTTCTTAATATTTTCCCTAAGACTACTTTTCAAAATACACTACTTGAATTGGTTCTAATCTGAAATATTTTTCTATGATTTTAAAAATACAGGGATCATTTTTCCTATTGTTTTTGGTACTTATTTATTTTATTATAAAAAATGAATATTTTGCTGGTCTTACAATTATTTTTCAATATTTAATATTCTATATATAGTATAATATTCTATATATAATTAATGTATACTATATCCCAATAATTCATAGACCCAATATATTGAAATTGGATTAGATAGCTTGCTAATTATCTTTTAAAAATTGGGTATTAAAAGAAATCCAGAAAGAGAGAATGGTGGGAAAAGGGATCTCCAATATTGGCAATACCATGTTCTTTTTAAAGGTTCTTTCCATTTCTTTTGAAAAATATGAAATGTCTATAATATCTCTGCATACTTTTTAAAATTTTTTAAAATTTATTTTCAGCGCAACAGTATCCATTGTTTTTGCACCACACCCAGTGCTCCATGCAATCCAAGCCCTCTCCAATACACCACCCAACCTCCCACCCCCCACCCCTTCAAAACCCTCAGATTGTTTTTCAGAGTCCATAGTCTCTCATGGTTCACCTCCCCTTCCAATTTCCCTCAACTCCCTTCTCTTCTCTAACTCCCCTTGTCCTCATAACTGTCTTTTGGACACCACCATCTCATTTTGAATATATTATTGCAAGTAGAAAACCTGACATCTGAGCATGGGTTAAAGTAGCATTTTATTCTGATGCTGCTACAAGAACTAGAGGTAGGAAAAGGTTGCTGTTCACTGTGATGAAAAGAAACCAGGACAGGGAGTGCCTAAATTATGGGACTCACCAAAGCAAAATACTGCATCTAGAAGTCGAGGCTGTGTAAGACTATAGATGTTCCCGACACCTCTCACACTTCTTCTTTTCTCTTCTAGGTATTAAAATGGGTTGAGGAGGCAGTACAGTCCTCTAAAGTTCACCTCTTATCAACAGATCATTTGGAACAAGCTGTAAACACTTGGAAAATTCCTTTTGATCCCAGCCTAAAAGAGGTTACTGTGTCTCTGAGTGGCCCTTCTCCAGGGATTGAAATTCGCAATCCCTTAGGTGAGATATATCAAACATCATATGATAAAATACAAAAACCATAAAAGGTAAAAGTTTTTTTGTGCACTTATTTATGTCAGGTTAATTCTAACTTTATGAATAATTCAGCAAATGCAAAAGTGACTAGGAAAGATGTTTAAAAAGATGAAACTGTTTTAGTCGTAATTATTAATTGAATTACCATGAGATTTAAATAAACCTGAAACTCCTAATAATTTATATAGATATTGAGTCACTTAATTGTAGCTAAACTGCTTAAAAGGAAAAAAATTAAATTTGAGCCTAAAGTTATATTTTCCTAATTTATGTATGAGGAAATATTTCACAGTAACACGTTCTGTAAAATTCAGTATTTTATGTATTTTTAATGAATGACATGAAAAGTCTCCTTTTAAAACAACTGCCTAGTTCATTTTCTTTCTTTTTTTTTTTTAATTTATTTTCAGCATAACAGTATTCATTATTTTTTCACCACACCCAGCGCTCCATGCAATCCGGGCCCTCTATAATACCCACCACCTGGTACCCCACCTCCTACTCCCCGCCACTTCAAACCCCTCAGATTGTTTTTCAGAGTCCATAGTGTCTCATGATTCACCTCCCCTTCCAATTTACCCCAACTCCCTTCTCCTCTCTAACTCCCCATGTCCTCCATGCTATTTGTTATGCTCCACAAATAAGTGAAACCATATGATAATTGACTCTCTGTGCTTGATTGATTTCACTCAGCATAATCTCTTCCAGTCTCGTCCATGTTGCTACAAAGGTTGGGTATTCGTCCTTTCTGATGGAGGCATAATACTCCATAGTGTATATGGACCACATCTTCCTTACCCATTCGTCTGTTGAAGGGCATCTTGGTTCTTTCCACAGTTTGGCAATTGTGGCCATTGCTGCTATAAACATTGTGGAGAAAGGGGAACACTCTTATATTTTCTTTTTTAAAAAGATTTTATTTATTTATTTGACAGAGAACGTTCAAGCAAGATAGAGAGCACAAGCAGGGGGAGGGCTGAAGTAGGTGGTGTGGGGTGATGTGGGACCCCGACATGGGGCTCCATCCCAGGACCCTGGGGTCATGACCTGAGCTAAGGCAGCTGCTTAACCCACTAAGCCACCCAGGTACCCAAACTGCCTAGTTTTTTACCATATCATATTCTTTGTAATATTTAATTTTACAGAAGACAATTAAAGACCACATTCATGCTCTTATTAAAATAATATTTTGGGGTGGTTGGGTGGCTCAGATAGTGAAGCATCTGCCTTTGGCTCAGATCATGATCTTTAGGTCCTGCGATAGAGCCACGCATTGGGCTCCTTGCTCAGTGGGGAGCCTGCTTCTCCCTTTCCCTCTGCCTGCCACTACTCATGCTTGGTCTCTCTCTTTTTCTCTGTCAAATAAATAAATAAAATCTTTTTTTAAAATTTGCTGTTAAAAAAAAATTTACTGTTTTTCCAATTACATGTTACAAACCTAAGAATTGGCCCGATTTCATTACTAGTTAATATTATAATAAGACTTACATTGAAAAGTAATCTAGTAAAGATAAAAACCTAATTTCCCTACTGGTTGCATTTAGAAATATTTTTCTTATCTGTTGATGTTTGCAAAGTATTATTATTTCCATTGTGGTTTTAGTGTGTTACTTTTTTTTTAACCTATCTGTGAGGATTTATACATAGAAAGAGGGTAACTAGCTTTCTTATTTATTCAGTCTGAATCTTAGAGAATAGCTAATCCCTAAAAGAATACAGCCAAGGAAATTGTCTTTAAGGCATTCATACTACCAATCAAATTGTAATGTGCAAAACAAGCAAAACCTATCTTTCAAGACTCTTCCAGGTTTAGCCAAATAAATGAATTTGTCCATAGAGGTAGCATTCCCTTCTAATATCCATGCTACCCAGGAAAGAGTTGTGGTTTTCACAATCTGGATAATTAAAAATGCCCATATCCATTACATGATGGTTCTACTACTTAAAAAAGTCATTGATATTGACACTGATATTTTAAAAGTTATGTGACTGTAAAACTTTTGATGCAAACATGGGATTCTTTTTTTTTTTTTAATATTTTATTTATTTATTTGACAGAAATCACAAGTAGACTGAGAGGCAGGCAGAGAGAGAGAGGGAAGCAGGCTCCCTGCTGAGCAGAGAGCCCGATGCGGGACTTGATCCCAGGACCCTGAGATCATGACCTGAGCCGAAGGCAGCGGCTTAACCCACTGAGCCACCCAGGTGCCCCCAAACAAGGGATTCTTATAATTGATTAGTATTTTAACTGTAGAAGTAGTCCATAGGAGAGCCAAGAGTGAAGTCAATAACTAAACTATGGCTTACTTCCAAATTTGCTTTTCCTCTTCTCTAGGTTCCAACTATTAGATACTTGAGATAAATCTCAGGTCAGTAGGAGATGGTATCATGCTACTTCCTTCCACTGCCTCCTTTAAATATGACAATAAAAGCCTTCTCCTGTGCTCGCTGGAAAACAGCTTAACATTCTGTGCTTTGTGCACAAAAAGGCCCAAGGCTCTCATGTTAGTAATACCTTGAGTGATCTCCAAAAAGACATTTATTCTGGTTTACTGTTCTTGCCATCTATTAAATTAGAATGTCTCTAGTGACAGCACCTAACTTCTCAGTAGCCATAATAATTGTTATCTAATTTGGCTTTGGCAAAATGATTATTCTGTCAATTATTATTCTTATTTTTAGACCAAATCCACATGGCAAATGGGAATCTGATACTCCAGTGTCAATATCCAGAAACCAGAAATTAAACCTATTTTAGATTTAAATAATGTTTTGAGCTAAAGGCACAAATGTCCATCAGGTAACTTATATTAGAAATGTATACAGCTAACACACATAGCTGAAATAAAGATTGTACTTGTTACCTTTATGTCTTTTAGGGAAGCTGATAAAAAAGGGATTTGGCCTGAACGAGTTATTAAATATCCATAACTCTGCCAAGGTGGTGAATGTTAAAGAGCCAGAGGCTGGAATGTGGACAGTGAAGGTACGATTATCTTACAAAGTCTGTGTATTTTACTTTGTTGTTGGCATGTTTTATAAAGTGTATACAAGTTTATGTATATATCTTCCCTTGCAATCATGGAGAAAGCTTTTACTAAAGAGCAGTATATATAGTGCATTTGTAAAGGTGTTTTGATCCCTTGAATTTGGTAGTATTAAGTTTTAGTGGCCATGAAATGCATTGATGTCACTGCAGAGTGCATTTTTTTTAAAGATTATATTTATTTATTTGACAGACAGAGATCACAAGTAGGCAGAGAGGCAGGCAGAGAGAGAGGAAGGGAAGCAGGCTCCCTGCTGAGCAGAGAGCCCGATGCGGGGCTTGATCCCAGGACCCTGAGATGATGACCTGAGCCTAAGGCAGAAGCCTTAACCCACTGAGCCACCCAGGCGCCCCTGCAGAGTGCATTTAAATTTCTCAGGTAGTTTTCTGATGATTGGACCTGGAGATTGATTTTATTATACATTCCTACCTCCAGAACAGAAAGAGATAGAGCCTTTAGAGAATAATGGTTAGGGGCATCGACTCTAGTACAGGGCTACCTGGGTTGGATTCTCAGCCCTGCCTCTTAAAAGCCACATTTCCTCAAGACTGTTAAGTTCTCTGTGCCTTGCGTTCCTCCTCACAATGTAGAGATGGCAGTGATAGTTCTTTACTTGGTAGAATTGTGCTGAGAATAAAATTAAGATCTACAAATGAAATACTTAGTAGCATAGTTCCCATTACAAAGGAAGCACTCAAGTTCTGTTGGCTATGGTTATTTGGTGGATCTGCATTCCTAGTTTATTTTAACACCAACTGGTATTTGGATCCTAAAATACACTCAGTAGTGTATGTTCACTGTAAGCCTTGTGTTAGGGTGATATGAAGGAGAGAACATACACCCAGAATTCAGGATACGACATGCTGAAATCCAGTTCTGCTGCAAGTGGTACATGGGACCTACTGGAGTGGATATTTGAGTGACTTGTCCATATTTCCCAGGGTTTTCAGTGTGCTCTGGCCTACTTCCAACTCCCGTATCTGCATTACTGTGCCCAGGAGGATTTTTTTCTTTCCCCCAGAACAGAAGAAGGCTGTTCAGCCAGAGAATGAGACCCCTCAGGAACAGTTTTCAGTCTCTGCAGGAATAAGCTCCTGTTGTCCGCATGGGAGCAGGGTTAAAAGCACACTTTTGAGGATGCATTTCTTTTCCTGTATCATTTCTCCTCTTCCTATTAGCATCCTTTGTACCTCCAAAATAAACAACGTGCTCTAGAATCCTTCTGGGATAACTCAAATGAAGATACCCTTTGCATCATTTACTCTTGCTATCTCAGCTTCCCTACATTTAAAAAAAAAAAAAAAAAAAAGTGAATTCATGGACTCCTGGTTGAAGGGGTAGAGCTGTTGTCAAAGTGCATTTTACACCATAGCAAGTTGAGGCACCATTTTTTAATGCCAGTTTTTTTTTTTTAATTTATGTTTTAATTTCTTTTCAGTGTTCCAGAATGCATTGTTTATGCACCACACTGAATGCCAGTTTTTTTTGCTTTTTCCTTTTTAAAACAATGCCTGTATTAACTTTCCCAACTTAATGAAAGTTTCCACCATAACTCCATTCAAGCCCTAGAATATCGGTTCTTTATTCTCAGAACTCTCAGCCTTGTAGGAAAAGTAGAAACTGTATTATGGATGTTTTGGAAGGTGGATATTATGGGGTAAGAGTATAAGTGAAAATATAGTGAAAGTGAAATATAACGGTTCATCTGCCTGTTTTACTCACCCAGCTCCCTGCCAATACTAGTTACTCAGTATTTACTAGGTGCAGTAGATTGACAATGATGAAGACTTTACTGCTCTGTTTTAAATAAAAATGGCCAAATTTGATGTTATGGTTATTTCAACCAACTTGCCCACAGTATGACTAGTGTTGAGTCTGACTTTTTGTGACCACAGTTGGAAAGAGAATAGAAGGTTCTGAGTCTCTTTTTTCCTCAAATACTTTAAGCATGACCTAAGTCCGCAGTGTCTTGAGCTAGCAGGTTCACTGAGGCAACTTGTTCTTACTTTCTGATTAAGACATTGGTTATTGATTGTGAAATATGTACAAGTGACGACATTTCTTTTGCATTATTGGCAATTTATTGCAAAGTATTTGAACCACATCTACAGGTGATTTGGATTGCTACCAGTGGTATTTCTTCTAGTAAAACTCTTGCTTAGAAGAATAGGAATATTGCATGGCTGTGGTTTTAGCTCGTGCCTAACACACCTACCCATTCAGTCATCCATTCAATAAACATTTAGGGTGTTTCTGCCCTGGGCCTTGTTCCCCAGTATTTAATGGGCACTAAGCACCTTTTAATTGATAATTAAGAACAGAGAAGCACTGAGGATTACTCTGTGAGTGAGGAGGGAGATGCTAAGGGGATGAGGTGATGGGGACTCTGTTTAGACAAGTCTCTAAGCTCAGTCTCCTATAATTAAGAAAACAATAAAAGGACACAGTATCTATTATCATATTATCTTAAATTCATATCTAGTTCTCACCCCAAAAGCCTCTGGTTTTGCCGTTACCCCATTTCTAGAGTACAATTAGTGGCAGCTGAACAAAGGACACACATTACAATGGATTTTAAAGATAATAAGCTTATTTTGCTCCTAAACGAAATGCCAAAATAACATGTCAGGTTGATGCAAAGGAAATTGAGCTGAACCTACTGATACAAATACCACTGCTGACTTTGGCTCTCCCTTTCAGATGGCTAATGAGTGATAATGTTTTACATGTGCACTTTCTCCAGAAGAGAAAGGTCTGAGATTAGATAGTATATCCCTGGTGTTATCTCCCATGCACTCTGCTACCTGGAAAATGTCTGCTCTATTAGTAGAATTAATAATGGCTTTTTGATTATTTCACAAAGCAGTTTTTAATCCCAAGTACGGAGAACAATCCGTCTATTATTTGACCTTAGCATGGTATTCAAAGGCAACCAACGAGCCTCAACCAATCCTGCTAGCTCCTGACCATCACTAGCCTTTATACTCTAGTCAAATATAACTTTATACTGTCCCTCTCCCCATCTCCTACCACATTCTCTTGCCCCATGATTTCTCTTATGTTGCTCCTTTTCCTAGAATGCCCTTGCTTTCTGTCTGACTTACAACTTCCACAGCAAATGACAACACTTTTATCAAGCCTTTTCTGACTTTTTCCATCTGAAAGGCTCTCCTTTTCCCTCTGGATTTCTAATGCAATTTTTCTGCACCTCGCTCTTTGATGATTTTCCCCCTTAAATATTTTGTTAAATATTTATTGATTTATTTATTCGAGAGACTAGAGCCAGAGAACAAGAGAGAACACCAGCAGGGGGAGGGGCAGAGGGAGACTGTGTACTCAAGCAGACTGTACTGAACAAGGAGCCCAGAGAGGTGCTCAGCTCCATGACTCATGAGATCATGACTTGAGAGGAAATCACCACTTAACTGACTGAGTCACCCAAGCACCCCATGATTTCTGTACAGATTTTCTCTTTCTATTTTACTCTAGACCATATTTTATCACTGGCATATGCCACAATGCCTGGAAATGAACTGTATAAATATTCACGAATAAAACCTAACACATTTATTCTGATGATATCCAAGGAAACAGGCTGAGGAGTTGATTTTAGCCTCTAGTTGATGTGCTAGTACGGAACACCTTAATTTGTCTGTGATTTAATATAATATATAATATAATATAATAAAACGAAAAGTAAATAAATCAAAAATAAAATAAAATGCTATGACAGTGGTAGTTTCTTTTCCTCTGTAGTTTTCCTTTAAAGCCTTGGTGATTACATTCCTGTGACTTATTAGGGCACTCTTACCAAACAGAGACAATGACTCAACTCCTCCATATAGGTCGTATAAATGACTCGGGTGTCTGCTGCAGACACCTCTGATGCTGGTGAAAACCTGTTAAAAAGAGGAAAGTTAGAATGTAAAGTTTTATTAAAAACAAAAGGGAAAGTCATCTTATGTCCCTAAATTTCCATTGTAGGGAATCTCCAAATCCTGGATATTATTTCTGAGCAATACAGATTTTCCATTCAGGGAGCTGTATCTATATATAGAATATTTGAATATAACCACAGAAACTCTCGGGCCAAATTTTGTCGTCTGTTCCTTCAGGGACACTTCCTACAAAGACATCAAATAATTGTCAGCACCCTTGGGTTTTTACATGGTACAAATTGCTTCTATTAGTCCAGGATTATCAGTGTGATCATGGAATCTAACACATCCCCTGGGTCACATTTCTGTTAAGTAAATTTGGATAAATTGTCCTTAGATAACCTTCCACGTAGAGAAAGATGTGTATGCAACCACATGATCATATTGGGATTCTGAGACTAATAGAAAATATTCTGGTTTCAGATGGCTATGCTGGTTGCCAGAGACTACTAATGGGTTTTCTAAAGATAAGAATATTTTGGAAATCATACTCAAGTGGCATAAACTTGTTTAGGAATCATAATTTTAAAAAATTCAAGTCTACAATGGACCACACAAAAAGATTATTATGCCTCCAATTATTCTCACCTGGTGACTCTTAAATAAGCATGAAGACTATACCAGGTGTGTTATTTAAAGGAATTAGATACATCCTTAATTCAGATGTTTTGGGTCAATGGAATGCTTTATAGTGGATTTTTCCTGGAAAATTTCCCAGTTATTTTAGTGTGCTGATATCAGGTTATCAACCAAATGGAATGTTTCCTTTAAAAAAGAAATCTATAGGGCGCCTGGGTGGCTCAGTGGGTTAAAGCCTCTGCCTTTGGCTCAGGTCATGATCCCAGGGTCCTGGGATCGAAGCCCTCATCGGGCTCTCTGCTCAGCTGGGAGCCTGCTTCCTCCTCTCTCTCTGCCTGCTTCTCTGCCTACTTGTGATCTCTGTCTGTTAAATAAATAAATAAAAATCTTAAAAAAAAATCTATACACTTGTGTTATATATAAATGCATATGTTTATCTATATGTATATATTGAAATAGAATTTATTCTGTGCTTTGGGTACATTTCTCTCCCTGTATCACATTTCTTTAAAAATACAATGCTTAATAAAATGATGGTATTTAAATCTAGCTAACATTATTATGTTTTGTGGCTGGCATGATACTTAGTCCATAGTAGGTTCTCAGTAAATATTTGAAACCACAATATTTCTTTAATTTCTGAAGAACAGTATGCCCTTCAGGAACAAATACTTCGAAAAGAGTTGGGCATCTTTTTTTATTATTTTATTTTATTTCTTTTTCAGTGTTCCAGAATTCATTGTTAATGCACCATACCCAGTGCTCCATGCAATACGTGCCCTCCTTAATACCCACCACCAGGCTCACCCAACCCCCTACCCCTCTCCCCTCCAAAACCTTCAGTTTGTTTCTCAGAGTCCACAGTCTCTCATGGTTCGTCTCCCCCTCCGATTTCCCCCAACTCACTTCTCTCCATCTCCCAGTGTCCACCATGTTATTCCTTATGCTCCACAAGTAAATGAAACCATATGATACTTGACTTTCTCTACTTGACTGATTTCACTCAGCATAATCTCTTCTACTCCTATCCATGTTGATACAAAAGTTGGGCATTCATCCTTTCTGATGAAGGCATAATACTCCATTGTATATATGGACCATATCTTCTTTATCCATTCGTCCATTGAGGGGCATCTTGGTTCTTTCCACAGTTTGGCGACTGTGGCCATTGCTGCTATGAACAGATGGCCCTTCTTTACACTACATCAGTATCTTTGGGGTAAATACCCAGTAGTGCAACTGCAGGATCATAGGGCATCTTTTTAAATTTAAGATCCACTACTTAATATTTTTTGACCTTAATGAAATTACCTTATTTCATGAGTCTGAGAAAAATGGGAAAAATAATACCTACTTACTAATACATTAATGGTATAATTAGTTTTTCTTATACTCTTGAATATGTGTAAATTGAAAATTATTTTTATACTTTCATTAATGCAAATTATATGTGACTTTCCCCCTCTACTTTGGGCTTTTTTTTTTTTTTTTTAAATATAACATTGAAACTCTTTAGGAGGGCTCCTGGGTGGCTCAGTGGGTTAAGCCGCTGCTTTCGGCTCAGGTTATGATCTCAGGGTCCTGGGATCGAGTCCCGCATCAGGCTCTCTGCTCAGCAGGGAGCCTGCTTCCTCCTCTCTCTCTCTCTCTGCCTGCCTCTATGCCTACTTGTGATCTCTCTCTGTCAAATAAATAAAATAAAATCTTAAAAAAAAAAAAAAAAGAAACTCTTTAGGAAAGAAAAAGCAAAGCCAGCTCTATCAATCAGATTTTAATTCAACTTATAATAGGACAGGTTTCACATTTAGTAGTAAGTAGGAGGAATTCTCACAAGACAGTAATTCCTTAATACAAGACAGTAATTCCTTACTAATGTTACATGCCCTTTGGGTGTTGACAAGATGCTCTACTTTACACAGTCGCTTGGGAATCCAAGCTGATGGAGGCTCCACAATAATTTAGAACATTTGGCCTCTTCAGTTATTATAATGAGGGAAAAGACTGGAGGATGTGCATTGAATTTTTAGAAAAAGGGAGTTGTGTCACTTCTGGGATGACACGACATCTCTGTGAATGGTAGACATACTTTACTCCCTATTTTCATGGCCTAGCGATATACTGGATCTAGCTTGTAATGGCCCATAGAGGAAATTACACACTTTTCATTCCTACCTCTGTATTCAGTAATGTCATGTGGAAAACTTGAAATCAGCCTTGGTGGTATTATTTACACCAGCAAATGCCAAAAATTAAGGCTTCTCCCCGCCTCAGAAAGCAGTTTACTAATACACCACTAACCTGTCCTAAGGGAAAGCATATTTAGAACTATGTAACAATGGTAGGGGCGCCTGGGTGGCTCAGTGGGTTAAAGCCTCTGCCTTCAGCTCAGGTCATGATCCCAGGGTCCTGGGATGGAGCCCAGCATCCGGCTCTCTGCTCAGCAGGGAGCCTGCTTCCCCTTGTCTCTCTGCCTGCTTCTCTGCCTACTTGTGATCTCTGTCTGTCAAATAAATAAATAAAATTAAAAAAAAAAAAGAAAGAAATGTAACAATGGTAAATGAATAGGTGAAGGGTATTATTGTCTGCTACCCATATACCCAGATCAGCCCAGAGATTATTATCCTAAAATGCTGTGCATAGACTTAGGTCCTACGGAAAGAACACTGAACTTGGAATGGTTGCCATTGAACTTGCTATCTAAACCTAGGCAAGTTATCATTTATTTGAACATCAGTTTATTTTCTCTGTCTTTTTTTAAAAACCTTTAAATTCAATTAGCAAATACACAATTTTTGATGTAATGTTCAATGATTCATTGGCTGTGTATAATACCCAGTGCTCATCACATCACGGGCCCTCCTTAATGCCCATACCCAGTTACCCCATGCCCCCATCCATCTCCCTTTCTGCAATCCTCAATTTCTTTGTGGTGCTATAAAGTCATCTTTGGATGCAGTAGGATTACATGAAATAATGTGCGAACATACTTAACACAATGCTCCTAGAAAAATTCAAGATTCTTGATGAATCTGGCATTCACTAGTACTTAAGGAATCTAAGGAAAATTACCAACATTAGGCATTTAGATAGCTTTAATATCATTTGTTAAACCTACACTTATTAAGTACCTATTGAGTAATATTTCATAGATGATGAATATGATATAGTTACTGCCTTAATGGACTTTCAGTATAGAGAGGTACTTAATAGGCCTTTATGCTTAAACTAAGAAGTAGATCCATGTGCAATAGAGCTGACCAGGAAGACAGCAGAAGAGTAACTAATGTTTCCTGGAGCTCTCCATGGTACTTCACTCTGTCCTTTTTAACTGCTCACAGACTCCAGTCCAGAAACCTAGACGCTGGTCTACTCTGCTCCTTCTTTTCTCTTACTCCTTTGTGGATCAAGGCTACTTGTTGACCACCTTTAGGATGCCAGTAAATAACAAATATAATTTTATCTTTGCCTCTGCTCTGCTCACACTGCAAGCAGCCTGTGTATTCCTGACTCAGACCCTTCCATGACTTAACAAACATGACATTTACAATTCAGAGCATTAATGAATTCAGAGTAATTTTGAATTCATGACTTTGAATTCAGAGAGTAATTTACTTTAATTCAGAATAAAGTTCATAATAGATCTTTATGAACTTAAAAATTGTATGAGTAAATATGCTTTATGAAATACTCTCAGAAAAACCCTCTGTATGAAAAACTATATGAAAGACACTCAGAGGTTCTAGCCCATACAAATCCTGTTTGGTGTCTAGTGTCTAGAAATGTTTTTGTTAAGGTTGGAGCTATCATGCTGTTTCTAGATTTCCCTCTTCTTTTTATTTTAAAAGATCTTATTTATTTGGCAGAGAGAGAGAAATCACAAGTAGGCAGGCGGGAGGGGGGGGGGGAGCAGGCTCCCTACTGAGCAGGGAAGCCAATGTGGGGCTTGACCCCAGGACTTTGAGATCATGACCTGAGCTGAAGACAGAGGCTTAACCCACTGAGCAACCCAGGCGCCCCTAGATTTCCTTCTTCTTAACTGCAGAAGCAATGAGGTTAGGGTGGTTCTGTGCAGAAATGATACTTCAAGATATTCTGTGGTAGATAGATGCTTTTTGGAGTCAAATTCAAATAACTCACATGATCTAAATCTACATGATTTAAAGACTGAATAGAAAAATATTAAATCAGTAATTGTGGTCTTACTAATTTTATTATACATAAAGAAAAATGACACTAAAATAGCTAAAATAATTTGGAGGGGGGAAAAAAAAGAAAGAATATGCAGCTGGACTGCCTCCCAGACTCAGTTACGAATTAGCTGAATATTCCTTGTTGCTCCAAGACCTTCATATGATTATTGTTCCTCCAATCCTCTTGTGTCCATAACATGTGAGAATCCAGAGCCTTCTCCCAATATTTCTGGAGTTTCCTGAAAGCTTTGTATGTTCATTATAACTTCTGTACTTTGATGCAGGGCAAAGTTCAGCTTCATTAAAAAATATCCCAGGAAATCCATTAATAACAAGACTTTTGTGAATTTAGCAGGTTTAACTGTATGTAGGTTTGGTGTTCTGTCTTGAAGCAACTTGTCCCCTTCTGCTCTTTCCATCCCTTCCTTCTTTTCTCTCATATGCCTCTGCTTCTCTCCTCTGAATGGTCTTGGAAGTTTCACAATACTATTTTAGTGTAATCTCTAAAACCAGCATAATCAAATCCATTAAGATAGACATGAGAAATGCATGGGGTGCCTATAAATGTTGGTTTCTGGAGCCTCACTGAGTTCATATCACATCTCTGCCCCCTGCTGTATTTATGACTTTGAGAAAATTACTTAATCTCTCTGATCTGTGAAATTAGGATAACATACTCCTGTACAGGGTTTTTGTAAAGACCAAAAGTGATTACTTACACTGTTTTACAGTACGCATTTTTTATATGTTAGTATTTCTTTCTTTCTCTTTGTCCTTTTCCTGGTTCATCTTACCATCATCATACATAGGACCTTTTGTTCTTCTTTTTTTTTAAAGATTTATTTGACACAGAGAGAGAGATCACAGGTAGGCAGAGAGGCAGGCACAGAGAGAGGGGGAAGCAGGCTCCCTGCTGAGCAGAGAGCCCAACGCGGGGCTCGATCCCAGGACCCCGAGATCGTGACCTGAGCTGAAGGCAGAGGCTTAACCCACTGAGCCACCCAGGTGCCCCAAGGACCTTTTGTTCTTATTAACACTAATATTTGAAAAAGGGAGCTCAGCTAAGAAACAGACTAAAATAATAGTTTATCTTAAGAAAACAGACTTAAATTATCAAGTAAACTATGGTACTTTTTTCTTAAGATATGTTTATTTATTTTAGGGAAAGAGAACACATGAGTTGGGGGAAGGGGCAGAGGCAGAGGGAAAGGGAAAGAAGCAGACTCCACACTCAGTGCAGAGTCTCACATGGAACTGATCCCAAGACCCTGAGCTGAAGTCAAGAGTCAGCTGCTTAACTGACTGAGCCACCCAGGTGCTCCTATGGCACTTTCTTATAAAGACATTTTAATGTGATGTTGGTGTTCCCACAATATTATCAAATATTATTGTAATTATTTTAAGAGAATGATTAAAGAATGATAAATGCATACATGAGTGCCAGAGGTCTTTTTTAACTTAGTTTAAATCTCTTCCCTTTATTATTTTTAAACCATAATTTTGATTTATTTGTGATATCCTTTGCTCCCAGTTGGATATAATTTTGCATGAAAACTGACTTATTTGAAAGTATCTTTTATTTACAAAGCCTTTTAAATTCTATGCAGATATTCCTACTATTTATCATATAATATAGAAACATGAAGTTAAAATATTTTGTTAACTTATTATCCTTCATATTTTTGTCATTGCTCAGAGAATAGGAAACCCACATTCTTATTTCAGCATACTTTGTTAAATAGTGTATTTTAAGGATGAAAATTAATTTATTTTACACTAAGTCTATAGTGGTTATAAGGAAGCTCCCTATTCATCAACTCTGCTTTATTTTTAATGTATTGTTTAGTAATGGAAGATGCTGTATTTTCAAGCATGGGTAATTTCTAATTTTCTCACTGAGATATAAGTTATGTATATTATATATATTATATATTATATATATAATATATAGATATAATATAGAAATACATATTTTTGCTTTATTATATGGAATTCATGACATATTTTCCTTTAGAGATAATAGAGTAAGTGGTGGTACTGAGACCCCCACACTTAAATATACAGTCTTTTTTTTTTTTTTTTTTTTTTTAAAGATTTTATTTATTTATTTGACAGAGAGAAATCACAAGTAGATGGAGAAGCAGGCAGAGAGAGAGAGAGAGAGAGGGAAGCAGGCTCCCTGCTGAGCAGAAAGCCCGATGCGGGACTCGATCCCAGGACCCTGAGATCATGACCTGAGCCGAAGGCAGCGGCTTAACCCACTGAGCCACCCAGGCGCCCAAATATACAGTCTTTTTAACCCTTAGGAAAGTGAGCTGTAGTCATTAGCAGCGTCCTTTATACTAGGAATACAACAAACCTGTTTTTATGGAGATGTAGGTTTTTTTCTTTTCTTTCACTTTTTTTTTCTTTTGGGGATTTTGCAGGTCTTGCTCAATGACAAAAAAATATGATAGCAAAAGGGACATATCTTCTCATCTTTCCTCTCCTTGTTGCTAAATAACAAGGAACCACAGTGATTTCAGGAAGGCTTTGTAGTTTGCAGACCCCTGGGGATGGCATGTTTTTAATCATGGTGTGGGCTTAATCTAGCTGCTCACCAGATTAAAATTTTTTGTATGGTTATGTATAATATAGGCACATATATTTCTAGTATATTCTATCAATGCTACTATCATGTGGTCATTTTATCTTGAGAATCTTGATAATCAATGTAAAAAAAATAATGGTGAACTCTTATTCATAAATGTTGGGTGGATTTTTGAAATGTAGATTCCTAGTCTCCACTCACCAAAGATTCTGATCCAGTAAATCTGGACTGGAGCCCAGAAGTCTGCATTTTCAAGAAACAACCTGAGTGATTTTGTGTAGCTATAGATAGGTGTTCCTCAGATCGTAGGTTGAAAGATACTGAGATGGAGGCTAACTCTGACTTATCTTGCCCTTGGAAGACAATGCAGCACTTTGGGGAAGACCCTGGAACCTGACCTTTCCATTAAAACCCCGCTTCTATAGTTAGAATGCCTTGTGAACCTGGGAAACTACTTAAAGTCTCGGTGCCCCCCCTCCTTATCTGTGTGATGATGATAATGACGATATATATCAGATAAGATTGTGATGAAAATTAAATAATCCAATGTATTTAAAGAGTCTGGACATACAGGAAGTACCCTATAAACATTAATGTTTATCCTGTCGTTCTCATCCAAATTACATATGATTTTTACACATGGGAGTCACTTCAGTGCTGAGTTATCATTCAATATTTAATTTAGCCATCATCCTCTTTTTTAAAATTTTTAAATTTTTTTTATAAACATGTAATGTATTATTAGCCCCAGGGGTATGGGTCTGTGAATTGCCAGGTGTACACACTTCATAGCACTCACCATATCACATACCCTCCCCAATGTCCATAACTCCACCACCCACTCCCTACACCCCTCCCCCCAGTCACCCTCAGTTTGTTTTGTGAGATTAAGAGTCTCTTATGGTTTGTCTCCCTCCCGATCCTATCTTGTTTCATTTATTCTTTTCCTACCCCCCAACCCCCTATGTTGCATCTCTACTTCCTCATATCAGGGAGATCATATGATAGTTGCCTTTCTCCAATTGATTTATTTCACTCAACATAATACCCTCTAGTTTCATCCACGTTTTCACAAATGGCAAGATTTCATTTCTTTTGATGGCTGCATAGTATTCCATTGTATGTATATGCCAAATCTTCTTTATCCATTCATCTGTTGATGGACAGCTAGGTTCTTTCCATAGTTGGTTATTGTAGACATTGCTGCTATAAACATTCGGGTGCATGTGCCCCTTCGGATCACTACGTTTGTATCTTTAGGGTAAATACCCAGTAGTGCAATTGCTGGGGCATAAGGTAGCTCTATTTTCAACTTTTTGAGGAACCTCCATGCTGTTTTCCAGAGTGGCTGCATCAGCTTGCATTCCCACCAACAGTATAGGAGAGTTCCCCTTTCTCCGCATCCTCACCAGCATCTGTCATTTCCTGACCTGTAAATTTTAGCCATTCTGACTGGTGTGAGGTGGTATCTCATTGTGGTTTTGCTTTGTATTTCCCTGTTGCCGAGTGATGTGGAGCACTTTTTCATGTGTCATCTGGCCATCTGGATGTCTTCTTTGCAGAAATGTCTGTTCATGTCCTCTGCCCATTTCTTGATTGGATTATTTGTTCTTTGGGTGTTGAGTTTGCTAAGCTCTTTATAGATTTTGGATACTAGCCCTTTATCTGATATGTTGTTTGCAAATATCTTCTCCCATTCTGTCAGTTGTCTTTTGGTTTTGTTAACTGTTTCCTTTGCTGTGCAAAAGCTTTTGATCTTGATGAAGTACCAATAGTTCATTTTTGTCCTTGCTTCCCTTGCCTTTGGTGATGTTTCTAGGAAGAAGTTGCTTTGGCTGAGGTCAAAGAGGTTGTTGCCTGTGTTCTCCTCAAGGATTTTGATGGATTCCTTTCTCACATTGAGGTTCTTCATCCATTTTGAGTCTATTTTCATGTGTGGTGTGAGGAAATGGTCCAATTTCATTGTTCTGCATGTGGCTGTCTAATTTTTCCAGCACCATTTATTGAAGAGGCTGTCTTTTTCCGTTGGACACTCCTTCCTTCTTTGTTGAAGATTAGTTGACCAGAGAGTTGAGGGTCTATTTCTGGGCTCTCTATTCTGTTTCACTGATCTATGTGTCTGTTCTTGTGCCAGTACCATACTGTCTTGATGATGACAACTTTGTAATAGAGCTTGAAATCCGGAATTGTGATGCCACCAACTTTGGCTTTCTTTTTCAATATTTCTTTGGCTATTTGAGGTCTTTTCTGGTTCCATATAAATTTTAGGATTATTTGTTCCATTTCTTTGAAAAAAATGGATGGTATTTTGATAGGGATTGCATTAAATGTGTAGATGCTTTGGGTACCATAGACATTTTCACAATGTTTGTTCTTCCAATCCAGGAGCATGGAACATTTTTCCATTTCTTTGTGTCTTCCTCATTTTCTTTCATGAGTACCTTATAGTTTTCTGAGTATAGATGCTTTGCCTCTTTGGTTAGGTTTACTCCTAGGTATCTTGTGGTTTTGGGTGCAATTTTAAATGGGATTGACTCCTTAATTTCTCTTTCTTCTGTCTTGTTTTTGATGTAAAAAAATGCAACTGATTTCTGTGTATTGATTTTATATCCTGACACTTTACTGAATTCCTGTACCAGCCATCATCCTCTTTAGGAGGTTTGAGCCAAACTATAGTCTAATCTGTTCCTTTTATGTATTTCTAATACTGTATCATATTAAAGATTTCTATTTCTCCATCTGTCTTCTTCACAAGCCATGAGCTCTTAGAGGATAGGGACCATGTTGTACTCACATTTGTGTCTCCAGCACCTAGTGCCTTGATAGGGACACTGCTGACTGAGCTGGGGATGCTGGTTGGCTCAAATCTGGAGAGTGGTCAAGAGTGCTTGCCCTGGCTGTGTCTTCCCAGAGGCAAATAAAAAGGAAATATTTTCCAGAATCAAACCTGGATAGTAAGGGGAGAAGAGTTAGTCATTCATTCATTTCATCGATACTGCTAAACATCTACCATGTAAACCAGAGTATACAAAACAAAGATTTGTATCCTTGTGGAGCTTTTACAGATTAACTCCAGGGCTATTCACTGGTGACTGAACACCTGTATCTTTTAACATTGGCTTGCAGTGTATTACTGAATTTTATTTTAGGGCAGTCCTCTGGGATATGTATTATAAAACTTGCACTTAAGGTGTAGAATCCTAGTTAAGTTTAGAACACCCAGATCAGAGCTTCAGTTATTGGACATCCGTCCTAATTAAACACTCTATAGTTTCCCATCCTGGTTAGTGTTTATTGTGACTGGTAACCTGGATCAACTGATGGGATTTGTCTTTCAACATTTTTCAGATTTCGAGCAGTGGAAGGCACTCTGTTCGCATCACTGGACTTAGTACTATTGATTTCCGAGCTGGTTTTTCGAGAAAGCCCACCCTGGACTTCAAAAAGACAGTCAGCAGACCAGTGCAAGGTTTGTATGTACATACTACCAAAATCGACATAGTAGATACCCAAGCGCAAAATATTTCTCAAACTCTCTGTGATTTTATAATTCTGTTGTATTTAACAAAATTGGGAAACATAGCATTTGTACTTTAAACATAATTGTATTCTTGGCATAGTCTTTTTTTTTTTTTCTCAAAGTCTAGTCCCAAGACCAGTGATACTGAAATTACTCAGAGAGCTTGTTAAAAATTAAGATTCCCGGGACCCACGCCAGCTCTCCTAAATTAGAACTGAATTAGGTTGGACACAGGAATACACATTGTACCAAGCACTGCAGTGGATTCCTAAACTTACTGAACCTTTAAAACTACTGATGTAGGTCTTGAGATTTTTTACTGACATGTATAAATTGCTGTGTTGTTAAGGTAAAAAAATGTGGATTTTATGTGTCTACATAGCTAAAAAATTAAAAGACATCATGTATTATTGTGAATTCAAAGATAAAATTCCTGCTGCTTCTTAAACCTGTTCTTCTTATTTTATTCATGCAGGATCTATTCATTTAGTTTTATAGCTAAAAAATGCTTAATCCTACTGTGACTCTTCAAATTTCCTTTTTTATTGTTTATTTATTTTATGGCTGTAGTTACTAGAGAGATACAAAGAGTGAGTCTTTAAAAATAAATATTCATGTTATTAAACATCATGTAACACAGTATTCACAATTCTAGTTTTTCCATGTATAAATATTGTTAAAATAGATAAAAATAATTATTAGGATTTCTAAAGTTTCTGTAAATATACACTATTTATGTAAAAAAGATTCTGTAATTAAGCCACAATTTATAGGAGAGTTTGTAGTACTCATGATACTTATCTGTTATTATTATGCAAGAATTTATTTGATATATATAACCTCCATTGCATGTTACTTATAAATAATAACAAATCTTTTCTCCTGTAGGAATACCTACGTATGTGCTGCTCAATACTTCTGGAATTTCCATCCCAGCCAGAGTAGATCGTCTTGAACTTCTGAGTACCTCAGGCAGTTCTCTTAAGACTATTCCTGTTAAATACTACCCAGACCGAAAACCTTATGGCGTGTGGAATATTTCTGACTTTATACCACCGAATGAAGCTTTCTTTCTCAAAATAACAGGCTATGATAAGGATGATTATCTTTTCCAGAGAGTATCAAGTGTTTCCTTCTCTAGTATCATCCCAGGTGAGACACCATGTTACTGAACACTGGAGTGTTAATAGTTTCAGGGAGTGATGTGGTCCTAAAAGGATGAACTCTAATGTAAAAAAATAATATCTTCACATTATTACTGGATTATCAAATTGATGGGCATCTACATTTAAGTAGCAGAATTTTTCTTGATCATAAAAAGCACATCCAAAGTTGCATATTATGTCTTACTGATTGCAGATCTGAAAATTCTGATTGCTTCACTCCGTGTGAGAATGGAAACTGGGAAATTCTGGTGCTCTTACTCCTCTCACCTCAAAAAAAAAAAAAAAAAATGTCTGGCACACATGTGTAATGTTTGATCAAGCTACCTAAATTGGCCAAATGGGTTAAATGTTTATATTGATTGTCAGAAACCTACTTCGTGAACAATAATTCTTTGTACACATCTGGTGATGATTCTGTCTTTATGTACTAAGTGGGCAGTTAGTTAATTGGTGAACCAGGTTACTCATATACTTGTTATTATATAGAGATAAGATCACAGATTAGGGATTATTTAGAGACATGAGATAACATTTCTATTTTTATATTTGTGCTGTTTCTCTAGGCTAATGGCAACTCTGATCAAAATTTAGAACTGTAGCTAGAACTGTGGATAGACAAATCTGTATTGTTATTAATATTGTAGTATTGGATTGAGGGACAGCAGTTTATCATTTATTCATAAGTTTGTAATTTGGGAAATTCAGAAACAACTGTGTAGCTGTTCTTAAATCATTGTCAAACAGTGAAATAGAACTGTCAGTATTTCCTCATATACACTATTCAAAGTTAGTTGTCTTCACCCTAAACTGAATACTACAAAATCTATTGGATTCTTTTTTTTTTTTTTAAGATTTTATTTATTTATTTGACAGACAGAGATCACGAATGGGCAGAGAGGCAGGCAGAGAGAGAGGAGGGGAAGCAGGCTCCCTGCTGAGCAGAGGGCCTGATGCGGGACTCGATCCCAGGACTCCAAGATCATGACCTGAGCTGAATGCAGAGGCTTAACCCACTGAGCCACCCAGGTGCCCCTCTATTGGATTCTTAAAAATCAGCTTTTCCCATTATTTTGGGACAAAAACTACCCTTTGCATTCAATTCTAAGGCATGTGGGTTCTTTTCATATATTTACATTTTTGAAATAAAAACAGGTTCTACAGATAATGAAGTATGGTAACTAATTTGGTAGCTTTTTCTTTTTTTTTCTAGCTTGGTGGCCCAAAAAATAATGTGTCTTAAAAATAAATGGAGACTTAGATTTAATGAATACTTTAGTAAGGGGTCCATGGAGATATCAAAAAATTAATAAGGTTTGAACAAAGAAAGATCATTAAAGTGGGTTTTAGTCATTTAGATTAACTGGAACGCAGAGGATTTACTGGAATGATTGAAGTAGGAAGCTTTTGAACGGATTAGCAGGAAGTACACAATGTCATTGTGATCTTGTTGCCTGTGTTCTTTTCTTCCCAGATGCGCCCAGAGTTACAATGCCCAAGAAAACCCCAGGATACTACCTGCAGCCAGGCCAAATTCCCTGCTCTGTTGAGAGTCTTTTACCATTTACCCTGAGCTTTGTCAGAAATGGAGTTACGCTTGGAGTAGACCAGTATTTAAAGTGCGTGCATGTTTTTATTAGCAATTATAGACAGCTTTAAACATCTAAATACAAATTGATACACCTTTTAATGTGCTTTTTCATTGGAAATTCCCACTCATTTGTTCCCTCATCTTGGAATATAGCAGTGAACAAAACAGACCCAAGTCTTTGCCCTCATGAAGCTTATGTTGTAATGGAGAAAAATAGAAAATAATATAATATAATATAATATGTTAATTTAATAAGTGCTAGAATCCATGCAAAGGTTGATTCAAGTTTTAAAGAGTTTGAATTTTATATAACTTAAGGGTCGCTTGTTCTTTTTTTTTTTTTTTTTTTAAGATTTTATTTATTTGACAGAGACTATAAGCAGGGCGGAGCAACAGGCAGAGGGGGAGGGAGAAGCAGACTCCCCACTGAGCAGGGACCCAATGCAGGGTTGATCACAGGACCCTGAGATCATGTCCTGAGCCAGAGGCAGACACTTAACTGATTTGAGCCGCCCAGGTGCCCATTAAGGGTCTCTTGTTAAGATGAAGAATACAAAATTATGAACACAAGGTTAGGGACCACATTTTGGAAGAGTCCTTGCAAAAGAGAAAAGTTTAAGCTTTGTTGTCCTTGGGGCAAACAAGCTCTGAACACAATTTAAAGTGTTATGGTAAGTGAATCCAATTAAGTACTGTGGCAAAATGTAGAGCAGATTAATTGGGATGAGATTAATGTTGGTAGATGGGATGCATGTGTTTTTGGCTTAGTTGCAATCTGAAAATTCAGGATAAGGGACATTTCAGCATAGACCTAAACGTGGTGAGAGGTGGTCATGCGGATATCTAGCGAAAAGCATTTGCATTTTAGGAACAGTAAGTACAGATGCACAAAGGCTGAACCTAACTGGCATGTGGGAAAGACAGACGGGAAGGAAGCCACCATGGCTGGAGAAGAAGGGTGGGGAGAAGGTCAGGGGAGGGGAGCTTGTTGGGGGCAGCAGGGAGAGTGGGAGTATGTGCGGCCACTGCATTTAGCAGTCAGAGGAGGTGGGCAAGAAGGCACTGACTTTCCTTGTGAAGGTGGTTCGTTGTTTTTAGATAAGTATAATCTATGATAAAATTAAGTAGACCTTGAAAACTGGCGGATGATTTCTGGAAAATGTTTCTCTTTTTTTAACTTACTAATGAAACAAACTACATGTTGGTAAAAACTCAAGGAATTATTTTACAGAACTTCTATGCTGTTAATTCAATACTAATATATATATAACTTCTATAAGATGCTAAATATTTGACAGTATTAACCCATTTAATCTATTAACCTAACTTGGAAAAAAATTCTACTATTTAAAGATTGAACTGTATTATTTTCTGCTACTTTTTTTTTATACTGTACAACTTGATGATTTGCCTTAGCTCCATGTTTAATAATTAGCAGGATAACTGACCAGGGTATCAAATGTTGAAGCTGCATAACTTCCTGATGAAATAAAATCATTCTGCTTCAAGTTTAAATAGTAATATATTTCAAAGACACTTGAGATCCTTTGTAAACATTAATTCATTAATTCTACACAATTCCTGGGAGGTAAGCCACAAGAATTCTTTCTCTCATTTTTCCAGCTCTGTGGTCCAGAGATGTGACATGTCTTGCTGACATATATTAAGCTCTTTGGTTGTGAAAGGCTAAAGACAGAATTTGGCCTGGTGCTGATGGATTGATACTCTAACCCTGATTCACTCACATGTCCCTGCCCTAGATTTCCCAATAGCTTGGGGCATGTGACTTCATCTTTGTTATGTGAGTCGCGATGGTCACTAGGGGATGTAAGAGAGAATTAGTTTGCATGCGCAACAGGACACATTTGAATTTGACATGTTCTTTCCTTATTCCAAAGGCCATGCCCTCAAAACTTCTTATTGTGGCCAAATAATTTTAATGTTAACTGAGACGACAATATGATAAAAGAATTATTTTCATGTCCTATGTCCTAAATAAGAGAAGAGAAAGTATCACTATAAAGAATATTCTTCAAGCAATCTGACACTGGTTATGTGCCTTTGAACAAAATCAGTTATCCTTCTTCCTGAATCTCAACTTAATTGTTTCTAAAACAAGGGACTTGGGACTGTAAGAACTGCTACCGTCTGTACTAAAATTTCCATGTGTCTAAGTTTTTGATGAATCCTAATATATGCTTGGCTGTGAAGTAGGCATTGGAGAAAACATGAATGACTCTATGTATTTCAAACTCCTGCCTTCCTGGAACTTCCCAGTACCTCCTAGACAATGAGAATCATAAACTTGGACTCAACTTACTGCTATTAGTCACTAAAGATATAGTTTAGATGATCACTAGGACTTATAGTCAACTCATAATCCTGTTCCTTCTGAATGTGACAGTAAGGACCACTGACACCTAATGCATACACAACTGAAAAGAAACTAACTAAAATGAATATTCTTGGTTACTAAAATGTATGGAACAATGACTTTGCTCATTCTCTCACTTTTCTGATGACAGGAACCCATGACTTCGCTTTCGCTTACAAAGTCTAATGTGCTAAATACACATTAAGACCTCAATAAGTTCTTCGTGATTTTTTGGTGACAGGTATGGTCTGTCTGCATAGCAAGAGATCTGGAGTCATTACTGTGATATTATATCTCACAACACTTTCAGACTCCAGTGGAAGGTGTCTTGACTCTGCAGTAGGCTTTTCATCTCACCTGTGTCCAGAATGTTTAAGGTTATAAATAGCTATGGATGAATGTAAGAAAAAAATTATGAAAATAGTTTTGATTTTCAATTATATTTTAAATTAATATAATGCTTGTTTTGTAAATTACTAGAATCTTATAAATAACTTGCTAATATTAATTAGTGATTAAATATCTATTATTATATATTAATTAGGTATTAAATATCTATTAGAATTAAATATCTATTACTAAGACACCTCCAGTGAATGAGAAAATTTTGAAGAGTGTTAAAGGACAAAAAATAGTGTTTATTAAATGAATGGATAAGTATTATAGGGAAGGAATTTTTTTTTTTAAGATTTTATTTATCTATTTGACAGAGAGAAATCACAAGTAAACAGAGAGGCAGGCAGAGAGAAAGAGAGGAGGAAGCAGGCTCCCTGCTGAGCAGAGAGCCCGATGCGGGACTCGATCCCAGGACCCTGAGATCATGACCTGAGCCGAAGGCAGCAGCTTAACCACTGAGCCACCCAGGCGCCCAGGAATTTTTTTTTTAACCTAAATGACAGGTTCAATAATAAAACTGATTTTTTTTTTGTCTTTTCTTGATGTATGCGCAGATTGAACCAGATAGTTCTATAGCCTTACATGAAGCTTAAACATAAGAAAGTTAAAGAGTACTTATCTTTTTGGAATTTTCTACTTTCAAACTTAGGAATTATGTGGCTGAATTGCTTTGGCTAAGAACCCCACCCCGAACATGACCCAAAACTGGAAATAATGTGAAAGGAGAGAGGATTTAAGGAGTGTTTCTGTATTAACTCATTATCTTATATTTCAAAATAGCCAGAAAATGTTTCCTTAAAGAAATGCACAGAGTCCATATCTTATTACCTTTGTTGTGACTT
Source organism: Mustela nigripes (assembly GCF_022355385.1). NCBI lineage: Eukaryota > Metazoa > Chordata > Mammalia > Carnivora > Mustelidae > Mustela > Mustela nigripes. The sequence goes on from NC_081566.1 coordinate 21,528,202, forward strand.
TTGCTCAGAGAGCATAATGTTCTAATTAAAAGGTATGTCATTTTCAACTATAAAGAACTCTGCAGTTTAATCCGTTTATTTTTACATCTTTCTTTTGAATGAATACTTTAAAAAAATGGAATTTCTGCTCTCAGCTTTGCCTTGTTTTTATCATAACTCAAAGGCTTCTATTTTGTTACCCCCAGAGAATCTGCCAGTGTGAACTGGGAGATTGAAAAGGTCACTTTGTCTGACGAAGGCGCGTATGACTGCATCGCTGTGAGCAGTGCAGGGACTGGACGGGCACAGACATTTTTTGATGTGTCAGGTAATTATCACTAATTGCTTGGCAGTCGCCTGCATATTAATGCATCTGTGGAAATGGAGTGTTTGCTAATCCTGGCTTCCCCACTCGTAGTTACATGACCTCCCTTGGGCCAGTCACTTAAGGACTCAGTGCCTTGGTTTCCCAAACTGTAAAGTGAGGATATCTGCAATGGTCTCTATCTCATGGAGAAACTATGAGGATAAACAATAGCATGTATGTCAAGCACGTAGAAGAGAGCCTGGCACGTGGAAACACTTAATAGACCTTAGGTATTATTGTTGTTATTGTCGTACTGTTATTATTAACATAGGGGCTTCAGTAAATATTTTTTGAAATGAGCATATAGCATTTTAAGGGAATTTAGAGAAAGGGAGGGATAGAATTTTAAAAAAGTAAGCCTTCTATTCTGGGAATAAAAGGTTAAAACTTTCCCTTTTCCTCTCCCATATTTATAATAAGCAGTGTGCTTTTTATGAATGGATTCTGACATTAAATTAAAGGCTATAACAAAAGTGATCATGTTCAAGAAACATAGGGCTTCAGTGGCTACAATACTGGTATTAAGAAGAGTGGAAGAAATGCTGATTATATTGCTCTTAGATAATATGTTTCTGATGAATAAAGGGGGGTCAAACTCATTGCTTTATAAAGTGGAATATATTTTAGTGAAAAAATAACTTTTTCCTTCAATCTCCCAGAATTCTTAGGATACAAAAAGACTATCATGTTTAACCAATGATTTAAGGATTTAAGGACCAGGATTTAAGCCGCTTACCATAAATCTAGAATTTACTGGGAAGTTTGTTTCAATTGAATCATTTTCTACCTGCCTTATAGATTAGTGTTGCTCTGTGTTTAATAGTAACCCTATTCTGACCTAAATGTAGCTACTGAGTTTTATAACAATGTCTGTATCTGCTTTTAGTACCGATGTGCCTTTTCTTCAGACAATTAAAGGCAAAAGAAACTGTAAAATTGTAGAGCTGCTTAGAAGTCTAGGATTTATGTTTGTTATCAGTAAGTCCAAACTGAACTTTAAGACAAAGGCACGCAAGCATGTTCTTCTTGGAGTAAATTTATTTGTATTCTCTTATTCTCAGAAAAATAAAGCTTGTCTTCTGAAACAATTTTGTTGACATGCATCATAAACTATTCATTTTTTTCATCTCCAGTAATTATGAAAAGCATTGGCATTGTGTCAACGTTCCTCAGCTTCTGGGAAAACAAACACTTGAGCACTTAGGTTTCCCCCACTTCTCCAGCAATATTAATTAAGGGAAAGTCAACAGGGAAAGAAGTTTGAGTGAGTGGATTTAAACATTTTGCATAAACAACTGGGAAGTGCCAGTACAATTTCGTGAACTGACTATTAAGAATTTGCCTCTGGGGTGTCAATAACTTCCATATGCGTATTGTGCACATGACCCTCTACTTTTATTTGTGCCAGCCAGGCAGTGGTATATCACTAGGAAATTATACTGTGCCCAAGCCTGTTTTCAGGACTTATGTCCCATTCGGTCAATTATGAAAGAAGGAGCAGGAAACACTGATGGTAATGGCAATGACTGTAACCACAGAAGTAACAAGAAAGCACCCCCTTTGGACTTGAAATGTAGACATTTCCTTCGGGGCTCACCATTACCTGAAAACTCCACTCACTTCTGAATTTCTCTTAGCATGGGCTGAGAACCCAGCAGTTACCTGACCAACTTCACTGGAATCATGTGCAAATTCAGAGGATAGTTAGATCTTATATTTTGGAAAGGAGTGTTAGAAATCAAGGCATTGTGGGTTAGTGATGTTCTTGTGTCACTGTGGACACTGATTTGTAAAGTCAAAGGGCACGCAAGAGTAGTTTAAAGAAAAGCTAAAGTTCTAGGGCCCCTGAGTGGCTCAGTGGGTTAAGCCTCTGCCTTTGGCTCAGGTCATGATCTCAGGGTCCTGGGATCAAGCCCTGCATCAGGCTCTCTCTTCAGCAGGGAGCCTGCTTCCCCTCTCTCTCTCTGCCTGTCTCTCTGCCTACTTGTGAGCTTTCTGTCTCTGTCAAATAAATAAATGGAATCTTTTTTTTAAAAAATGTTTAAAGAAAAGCTAAAATTCTACCAGTATGTTACCTCAATTTTTCCAGCATTTTCTTCTGGTTGACATGTTTAAGATTTTTGGTTCATTTGAAATGTTGATTATTGAATGTTTTAAAAGCAAAATGGGTGTGAAAAGCATTGAACTTTTTTTATTGCCTATAACCACATAGAAACAAATGAATAGGGTTGCTGAAGCATGAAAAAAATCATCCTTTTCAAGTGACATTTAGTAATTCAGTTTGGTGCTGTTACAAAGTTACATTAACTTACTGAATTTCTTTCTTAACACAATGGCCCTCCCCCAATGCACACACACAGGTTACTATAATTCTGGGTTTAAGTAAAATACCAAGAATAAAGAAGACTTGTAAAGGGCATGCCAGTGACAGGTAATCTTAAATTATAATTATAGGATATTGTTTTAGAACAGGATAAGACTTGGAAACAATCTTACACCACCTCATCATTTTGTAAGGAATGAAACTGAAGCCCAGAACAGGCAAGTGACCCATTATGGTCACAAGGATAGGGAGTGAGAAGATTCCTGCACTCTCTTCCAGCAATCTTTACCTAATGCCACGAGGCCTATATTTGTCATTCTTCTTTCAGTTTTGAGGCTTTGAGTTTCCATCTCTGGTTTTCTTGTTCTAGCCTCAGTCTAGCCTAGTCATCCAACCCTTTCACTTAGGAAGGGCTGACTTCAAGCACCAGGCCAGGCATTCTGTTATCTTAGCCTCCCTCATCATTTCATCCAACCTTGCAGAATTTATTCCTGCATGTGTAAATATTTCCGTGTGCATAATACTTATTATCTCTAGTTATTTATGCAGCAATGAAATTGTATGTCATTATTTCAAATCCCACCTGTTATGTTGTTAGAAAGTTGGCATTTTACCTTTTTGGATTTATGTCTGAGGAGGGATTAGACAATGATCCAGGGCTTGTATGCAAGAGGGTCATTGGGGAGTTTTCTAGGAAGAAACACCTGTAAGGGAGTTAACAGAAGTGGAAGAAGTTAAACTGTCTTGTAGTCACTACTAGGACCTTAGCTGACCCACAGGGAATTCTGGAGCTGTCATGGCCCTGAATTGAGGCAAGAGAGCTGATCCTTTGCTTCCTCATGAAGTGGTCCCTGGATGTGGGCTACTGTGGACAGGGCGTCTTCCCCTGAGCAGATTAGCGGCCTTGGCTATGAGCTATGTGTAGCCAACCAGCTGGGGAAATGAGTGCCTTGGTCCTCAAGAAGGATGTAGGCATGTGCCCAGCATACCCAAAATACCTACAGTGAGATTTCCCATTTTTTAAAAATCCCCCCAAAGTTGAAGAACTTTGTTTCAGAAGAACAAAAAAATTAAAAAAAAATTAAAAAAGAAAGAAAGAAAGAAAGAAAACCATACAAAACATCGTGTGGCCTTCAGAAAGATCTTGATAGGATGTGAACACATACCATATGCTATCACTTTCAGGTCTTTGGTGGCTATCATAAATCATAAAGCATTAGCACTAGAAAGGGTCTTTAAGATAGCCTAATTTAATTGCGTGCCTGGGTAGCTCAGTCAGTGAAGCATCCTACTTCCAATTTTGGCTCCCATCATGATCTCAGGGTTGTGAGATTGAGCCTCACATTGAGCCCAGCACTGGGCTCCATGCTGGTTGTGGAGCCAGTTTAGGATTTTCTCCCTGCCCACTGCACCCCCCCATCCCTACTGTCTCCCTCCTTTAAAAAAAAAAAAATGATAACCTAATTTAGTCATCAACTTCTCTAAGGTCACACACCTAGAGATAGAACCAGGCAGCCTATAGTGACCAGATTCGGCAAATAAAAACCTGGAATGCCCAGGTAAATTCGATTTTCATATAAGTGTGTCTGAAATAATTTCATGAGACACATGTATACTAAAATTTTTTTTTAAGATTTTATTTATTTATTTGACAGAGAGAGAGATCACAAGTAGGCAGAGAGGCAGGCAGAGAGAGAGAAACAGGCTCCCTGCTCAGCAGAGAGCCTGATGCGGGACTCGATCCCAGGACCCTGAGACCATGACCTGAGCCAAAGGCAGAGGCTTAATCCACTGAGCCACTCAGGTGCACCTGTGTACTAAAATATTATTTGATTATTTATCTGAAATTTAAATTTAACAAAGCATCTCATATTTTCTGTGTCAAGCCCAGTTAGACTCCATAACTTTCTAACTTTGTCATGTACTCTTTCTACTTGATTCACTAGCCATTTTCATAAAATATTTTAAAAACAAAGCAAAATGATAAAATCTTGTTTTTAAATAATAATTTAAAATAGCATCTATAAAAAATAAATAAAATAGCATCTACTCTTCTAAAAATGTTTGGAAAACAAGATAAATACAAAGAAAAATATGGAAAATATACACATGTCTATCCCTCGGAGATGACCACTATGGTTTTATCATATTGCTCCCAGGTTTTCTCTAGGCTTCTGATACATCTGCATTTATAAACAGTTTTCAGTAAAGGAGAATAAAATTTGATCTTGAATATCAGATACTCTTTCCTATTTAAACTAAAACAGGCCTGTGGGTTTCCAGCGAGCATAGCTCAAGCACAGTTTTTATTACTGTATAACTGCTGAGTAGTGGCTTGCTACAGCTCTCAGGCAGCGTGTCCTTTAGAGGGGCATTTGTATTCATTCTCAAACCTAACTAGAGTGATATGTGATTCTCTCTAGAATGTTGGCTAAATATTTAACTAGTAAATGGGTTTTAACCATATCTGAAATGTGCATGCATTACTCAATACCTTTTGTGTGCATGGCTTTATGTGTACAATTTTATTAAAGGTCTATGCCAACTCTTAACTTGACCTTTTTTTTTTTTTAAAGATTTTATTTATTTATTTGACAGAGATCACAAGTAGGCAGAGAGGCAGGCAGAGAGAGAGAGAGGAGAAAGCAGGCTCCCGCTGAGCAGAGAGCCCGATACGGGGCTTGATTCCAGGACCCTAGGATCATGACCTGAGCTGAAGGCAGAGGCCCTAACCTACTGAGCCACCTAGGCGCCCCTTAACTTGACCTTCTTAAATCAAGACATTCCTCATGCCTCTGGGGAAACATATGTCATACACTGCTGTTGTACTGTGTCTTCTTAATGAGACTGTAACTCTCCTTAAAGCTAATGCTATCATGCTTAGTATACTATTGTCCACCATTCTTTGTGTCCTCTTTTCTTTAAAACACTAAGTAGTTTTAAATTTTAAAAAATCCACAAATGCTACTTTCTTCAAAACTCAGACAAAAATTTGTTTCACACTATAATCCAAAATTAGTCTAATCATATCCTTTTGCCATGCCTTTTTGATTTTCACATCTATAATTTATAAATTTAGACTCAGGTATGCTTTGGTATGTAAACAAGCACTACTTTTTTCTTTTTACATTGAGGATTAAAGGAACTAAAAACACGTTCTTTGCATGGTGTCGTCAGGTTATAGGTACCCAGTGCTATTGCTCACTTTTATAGTAAGATGTTTTAAAATTTAATTTAAAATTTAAATTAGAGAACATTCAAGTCTTCAATTAAAGGCATACATTAATAACTACAGTATTTGGCAAATGTGATAAAAATTAGATTTATTTTATTTTATTTTTTACAACATGCACTACTTTTTAAGAATCTTTTGATTAAATGATAATTTTCTTCAGGTCATAGACATATGTATTAATGAATACATTCTCTTGTACTGCATCTTCCCTATAAGATATTCAATACGTACTCAATAAATTTTTAAACCGCTTCTATACGTGAGCAAAATGGTTGTTAGGTCTCTTGATCTGAATGTTTTGATTTCACACAGAGCCCCCTCCAGTCATCCAAGTGCCTGATAATGTTACAGTCCCTCCTGGAGAAAGAGCAGTTCTGACATGTCTCGTCCTCAGTGCAGTGGATTACAATCTAACCTGGCAGAGGAATGACAGAGATGCCCGACAGGCAGACCCAGCGAGAATGAGGATCTTGGCTAACCTCTCCTTGGAGCTACGGAGTGTGAAGTTCAGCGACGCTGGGGAGTATCTCTGTGTGGTTTCCAATGAAGGAGGATCATCAGCTGCTTCCGTTTTCCTCACAGTGCAAGGTATGTGCATCTGGTAACTTCAGAATTATGGTGTCTTCCTCCTCTTTCTTTGAACTTGATTCCCTTAAGTTGGCTATCTGAGAATGATAGCTTCTATCCAAACAACTACTGTTTTGAATGATGGAGGCCTTATGGATCTTAAATAGTCTAAAGCTGGCTAAACTGGAAAATAAAACATCACTAAGAAATAGGTGACTTTTTTTTTTTTAAGATTTTATTTATTTATTTGACAGACAGAGATCACAAGTAGGCAGAGAGGCAAGCAGAGAGAGAGGAGGAAGCAGGCTCCCTGCTGAGCAGAGAGCCCGATGTGGGGCTCTATCCCTGACCTGAGCGGAAGGCAGAGGCTTTAACCCACTGAGCCATGCAGGTGCCCCAGAAATAGGTGACTTTTTAAGATAAACACAGCTAGTCCTTTTAAGAGACTTTTATTTTGAGACTATAAATAGAAATGGTCTCTGGATGATTTAATAGTTTTAAATTCTTCAGTCTGTAGTGTGGATTTTTTTAAAAAATTCTAATTGTTTTAATAATTGGTTAAAAAAAATCCTTCTCGATTTGATTATTGTATTATTTCCGGTGTAACTAATTTACTTTTACTTATTTTTTCTGTTTAAAGATTTTGTGTATTTATTTTAGAGAGTGGGGGTAGGGCCAGAGGGGGAGAGAATCTCAAACAGACTCCTCGCTGAGCGCGGAGTGCAGTGGAAGGCATAATTTTACCACCCTGAAATCACGACCTGAGCCGAAATCAAGAGTGGGACGCTTAACCCACCGAGTCACACAGGCACCCCCTACTTTTAATTTTTTACTAAAGTTTAAGATTTTTCTCATCTTCATGAAATTTTATTAAATTTTACCAAGGTTGTTTTATCTTATTTATCTTATACATAAAAGTGCATACTGACAATAGACTAATGGTAAGACAGTCTTTATGTCTTTCAGATTAAATGTCTAGGTAGCTGAAAACAGTGTGTTAACAATGTGGTTTACTGGCTACAAATATATATATTCTCCAGGAGGATTAAATGAAGATCAAGAACTGTTCGAAAGTATCTCTTTGAGTAGAATCACATTTTGCTTCTAAATGTCTATAGACCAGCTGAGAGCCTTAATGTAATAAATAAGTTACTCTTGGCAGTTTTACACTCTTAAGCTGAAAGATTCAGTTGCTGTCTCAACAGAATATTTCATTTCAAATCCTTGATGCGGGATCCTGATTGCTTCAGGATTGTGTCTGGCTATTTGGTTATGGTATTAGGAACAACTTTATAACATGCCTGAATTCACTCTCAGATGATTTTATCTAACAGAATGACTGTTGCATCTCAAGGCTAGCCCTGAGATAGTTATTAATGGCAGAAAGGTGAAACTACCATGAGAATTAACAAAATGATTCTGGTTTTCTCACCGGTAGTTGAGATATGTTCTGCAGTCCGAATGTGTGTCTTTTGTTGGTCGATCTGGTGAGTCCTCTAGGGAAACACTGCTTTTGTAAATGGCTCACTGCATTTCCACATGGTAAACTGCTTAGATAATTAGAGTCTATCCAAGTGGTAACTTGAGTTACCAGAACTTTGAGACCATTTTTTTACAGATAGAATAAAATGCTAATGGACTTCTGAAATTTGATCTTTGTTCTTTACTTGAAGTGCCTTAGAATGGGATTGTAAAAGCCTTCCTAGTTTCCCCAGGTTAACTTTTAGTGCATTCGTATTCAATTTAGTCAATTAGAGCAGTAATTCTCAAACTCTCAAACTTTCATGGATAAAGAATTATCCAAGGAACTTATTAAAAAGCAGATTTCTAACCTCATGTCTAGAGATTTTGATTCCATAGGCCTGGTGTTTGGGCCTGAGAATCTGCATTTATAAAAGACCTCTCAGATAGTTTCATGGATAAGGTTTTCTGAAATAGCATTTGAATCTATTCTGCAGAATGAACCCTATTATTTAGAAAGGTGTGTCTTTAAAAGAAGCCCTTGACTCTTCTTTCTGGCAAAATAGTCATTATTATCCAGTGATTTAAATAAATGCTGAGGTAAGATATTTACACAAAGATCTAACATACAAAACATAAATACAAAAGACGTACAACATTACCCGATTACTGGCTAGTATGTATAATCTCTAGTGGTATAAACCTATTTAGAGGTGTTATTTTATGGCCTGCCTAGCTGGTCTTACATTTGAAGGATAGAATGTGACAAAAAATGGTATTTTAAAAATCTAACAAAACTATAGTCTGCTATTAATGACACTTGTCTAATAAAAAAATAAGAGCTCTAGCTAATTGTAGCCATCTGAGTGCATTATTTTACTATTGAAGATACCATTTCAAAGCTATGGATAGTTGATGAAATAAACTACCTAGGGCTGTAATTTATGAGAATTAAAGATGCTTGTCAACTATTGACATTGGATCTAAAATTATAAATTAATTTCATTTGTATGCAGTGAAATGTTTTTAAAAGTAGAAATAGAAAACAGTTTCAGAAAACATGAAGGTAAAATAATTGCTTGCATTGAATACATACTTTAAGAATAAATTTCTTGCTTATATGGGAATGTGTAGCTTAATTCATAGCCTCATTTACATTTCTTTACCTCCACATGTTTGTTTGGAAACTACTGCTATCCAGAACAATTAAAGAGTTAAACATACATACTTTTCAAAGTTTAGGTAGTAGTTTTAAAATGTAATTAGCAAGAATTTTCTAGTTTAAAATAGCATGACTGTAGCTGCTGCAACCTCTTCCTGTCTAACAGTAAAATATCAATAAAGACCTCAAAAAGACAAAACTGAAGAATACTAAAACCCAGTGACAGTGGACAGTGGCAAAAATTTTAGGAGGAATTTTATAGCTATTGTATATAAAGGTTTTTATTTATTTATATACATATGTATATATGATGTAAATACACATATGTAATGTTCATATTTTAAGGTCAGTGGAATGAAAATCTCAATCAATGACCCACCTTTTTTATGTTCCCATGAAAGCTGGGAAGATGTATCTCTGTTCCTCTGTTTCATACTTGCTCCAAAAAGAAAATATTACCTTTAAGAAGCCATGATGCCATCTCCTCACACATATTAATAGTGATAACCAAGCAGAATGAAAATGTAGGATAGGAAGTAGACCGGTTAACTGAACATAATAATAAAAAATAAAATGCAGAGGCGCCTGAGTGGCTCAGTGGGTTAAAGCCTCTGCCTTCGGCTCAGGTCATGATCCCAGGGTCCTGGGATCGGCCCACATTGGGCTCTCTGCTCAGCGGAGAGCCTGCTTCCTCCTCTCTCTGTCTGCCTCTCTGCCTACTTGTGATCTCTGTCTGTCAAATAAATAAATAAAATCTTTAAAAATAAAATAAAATAAAATGCAAATAGAGAGAGAGAGAGAGAAGTAGACAGGCAAGCTGGACCCATGTAGAGAATCGTAACCTGGATATATGTTTCTCTCCAAATGAAAATATTTGGAAACAGGGGAAATTGATAGGGGTATCAACTAGGGAATTTAGAGAGAGATGGTAGCGGAGGGGCACATCATAGTCTCAGACAGAAGAACAGATGAGAACTGTGCAAAAAGCTATGCACATCAGACTAACTCAACTGCAGAACTGCAAAGGCAGTTCAACTAGAACAGAAGTAGGCAAATAATCAAGCTAGGTCAGACCACTTTGTTGACAGACACTGGGTCTGGATTTGATGTCACCTAATTTGAGGGTGAATAAACAGAAAATTATCAACACAAAACAAAACAGGAGGAAAAAATAATAAAACACTGGACCTAAGAAAAAGATACAGAACAAAACAAGGAGAGATAGCCTTAGAAGAATTGGATGCTTCTGAAGGTAGTTTATTCACAAGACTGGGGGGAAAAATGTTTAGTGTCACCAATGTCTTTCAAAAGACCTATCCTCCTTTGAGCAGGACTGTCTATTGATAAAGGAGAAACTGGCTGAGGTGACGGGACAACTACCAGTGTGATGGAATGAGAAAGGCTTTGGGGTTAAAACACAATAATATAATGCAAGTTGGAATTAGAGGAACTAAAAAGCAGAGTTTATATTCCATGAAAGTAAAATAATGGACATGGTTCACAAATTTGAGAAGTTGTTTCAGAACATTGAGGAAAAGAGCTAAGAGTGAGTAATATGTTTGTTTTTATTAAACAGAGATAAAAACCAGAGACTGGAACTTGGAACTTCAAGACTTCAAAGTACATGGCATATATATGTATATAACAAAAACAATTTAAACAAAAGATCGGAAAAGATATAGTTGAAGAAAATTATCCTAGAGAGGAAAACAAAAATTGTCCAGGGTGAGCAAATCAAGCAAGGTCAATGAAGAAAGAACTTCATCTAGACACATCCTAGCTGAAATTTCAAATTATTAGTATAAGGGAAAAAAAAACTCCACAAGCATATATTCAGACTAAACCAATATCTTGTAAAGTGAGCAATAAAATCAGACCGGTGTCAGACTTCTCAGATACGCTAAAGTCTAGAACACAATTGCAATGAGTATTTGTCATTATTTTGCTTCTTAGGATCTGAACATGTCCTCTGATTTGGAAAGAAATTCTTTATTATCTTAGTGGGAAGCAGAAAGGTAGATGAAATCAGATAATTCCTTTCCCTGTCCTAGAATCAGCTGCTCCAATGCTCCCAGGGGGTCTTGAACTCTTGCTTGGACCATGGGCACTTAAACGACTTCAATTTTGGCAGTATCGTGAAATTTTGAGTACAGCAGTAGCCGAAGCAAGTGTTCTAGTGGCCCTTTTCCATCACTCTCATTTCCCTTAGTGACATTAGACTCATTATCAATTTACCAGAAGAGCCTTGAGAAAAAACACGGATCCTAGAAATGATGGCTCTTTGAATTAGTCACATAATGAGCATGAGAGAATGTGAATGGGTTTCTATGCTTCTTTCATTATGACAGTTCCTCACTGTGGAGATAATGGTATAATTAGACACAGGAAATTCTTCTGAAAGGGGATTCCTCAAGACTCAGAAGTCGGGTTAGTCATACATATAAACAAACAAATAGAAGCCAGGAAGGGTGGAAAAACCCAATTGATTGATAGAGACAAAAATGTGAATATGAGACTGACCACTGCTTCTTTGGAGGCAATGGAATTGTAAATGACCTTCTTACTTATGTCTTTCTGTACTTAAAAAAAAAAGTATTTAATAGGAATACAATATTTTAAAACTTTATGTAAATAGGATTTAAGAATTTTGGGGAGTACCCACATTACTTTTATTGGGAGATTGAACTATGTATGGGTAATATATTTTCTTTCTTTGCTAAATTTTCCATAAATTTTTATCACTTTTATATTTAAAATAATTAAGATATAATTAAGAAAGTTAATACAAGTATAAAAATAAAGAATAATTAAAATAAATTAAGAAATAATGCCTTCCAAAGTGTCAAGTTAGAACTTTGATCAAAATGTAAATTCATATTTGAAAACTTAAGGGTCTGGAATTTTATAGGACTATGTTACACAATAAGCTGTTTTAAATCCTTTCTGAAGCAGGGGTATGGGTGACTCAGTCGGTTAAGCATCTATCTGACTCTTGATTTTGGCTGAGATCATGATCTCAGTATTGTGAGGTCAAGCCCCACTTCAGGCTCTTGCTGGGTGTGGAGCCTGTCTCTTTCCCTTTCCATCTGCCCCTCCTTCCCTTGTGTGCAAGTACACACACACACACACACTCTCTCTCTCTCTCTCTCTCTCTCTCAAAAATAAAATAATCCTTTCTGAGGCAAAATGCAGTCAAGCAAAAAGAATGATTGCAGAATTTCAGTTAATAATCACATTAGGTTTCCTATTCTGAATAGTCCAAAGAGCTATGACAATCTCTTCAGTTTTTCTCCTTGCAAGATTTTCCAAGGAATAAATTGTGATTTATAGAAGTCCACATCTATGTTGGAGTAACGAAAAGGAAATAAGTAAATTAAGTGAGTAGATACATGTAACATAGAGTGATAAGTTCACCAGGGTACTATACCCAGGAGATTTTATTCTGTCTCAGTGATGAGTAGATGTTGAGAAGGGCTTCACACAGGAGATGGTGCCTGAGATATGCAGTGGAACATAAATCAGAATTCCCCAGGTGGCAATCAGGAAAGCCTTTCTAGAGGGAAAAAAATAATATGGGTAAAGCCACCGAAGAATGAGGACACTGCAATGTGGGCTTGTTGAGCGTAGCGGGTCTAGCTGGGTAGGGACATCTGTCCCCAGGATGGTGTGATTTTCTTTTTCTTGTCGTGTTCAGTGTCCTCTTCTTAGACAAGTAGAGGAATCATTCAGGTTTGTGGTTTTGTGATGTTGCCTCAGCAAAACAAAAACAAAAACAAACAAAAAACCACAAGACCAAGGTACCCAAGGGGGAAATAGTGGTTACAGTGATACTCTATAGGGTTTAGGCTGGATAAGGAAAGAAGAGAAGGTTAAAGGCATGGTCTAATAGGCTAGAATAAATAAGAAGGGTCTGCAGAGTTTTGGCTGTGATGAAGTCAAGAAAGGCAAGTATGGGAGCCAGGAAGTGACAGCTGGAAGGATGGGAGGTTCTGAACCTCAGACTGGACTTTGAAGGCTGAGTGTTCTTTCAGTCACACTGTGCATTGCTTCCCCGATAAGATAACTAAGGTAGCAAATGAATTTGTCTAGCAACATAAATTCACTGCCAGATAAGTCTTTCCTTCAAGAAGTTCTGTATAAGGGTGCCTCAGTCATTGGGCCTCTGCCTTCGGCTCAGGTCCTGGTCCCTGGTCTCTGCTTGGCAGGAGGCCTGCTTCTCCCTCTTCCACTCCCCCTGTTTGTGTTTCTTCTCTTGCTGTGTATCTCTCTGTTAAATAAATAAATAAAATCTTTTTTTTTTAAGTACTGTATAGATCCACTTTTATGTGCTTTTGATTTTGTGAGTGTTGTATATTTTATGAAATTATCCCCTTTTTGAGTCCCATAACCCCTTTTTATTTTCTTTATCTTTTTTTTATTTTTTATTTTTTTTTTAAAGATTTTATTTATTTATTTGACAGAGAGAAATCACAAGTAGAGAGAGAGAGAGGGAAGCAGGCTCTCTGCTGAGCAGAGAGCCTGATGCGGGACTCGATCCCAGGACCCTGAGATCATGACCTGAGCCGAAGGCAGCGGCTTAACCCACTGAGCCACCCAGGCGCCCCTCTTTATCTTTTTTTTAAAGATTTTATTTATTTATTTGACAGAGAGAGAAAGATCATAAGTAAGAAGAGCAGCAGGCAAAGGGAAAGAGAGAAGCAGGCTCTCTGCTGAGCAGGGAGCCCGATGCAGGGCTTGATTCCAGGACCCTGGAATCGACCTGAGCTGAAGGCAGCCACTTAACCAACTGAGCCACCCAGGCGCCCCAACCTTTTTTTAAAAAAGGACTTTTTAGAGAATAGTTTCAGGTTCACAGCAAAATCGCGAGGAAGTTACAGAGATTGCTTATATACTCCCTGCCCCTGCATATGTGCAGCTTCTGTCATTATCAACATCCCCCACCAGAGTGATAGATTTGTTACAGTTGATGAACTGGCATCGACACATCATAATCACCCAAAGTCCACAGTTTACATTAGGGTTCACTCTTGGTTTTAGACAGTCTGTGGTTCTGGATGAATGTATCATGACATGTATCCATTGTTATAGTATCATACAGATTCTTTATTTGCACTACCCTAAAAAGCCTCTGCGCTATGCCCATTCATCTCTCCTTTTCATCCCCCCAACCTCTAGAAAACCACTGATCTTTTTATTGTCTCCATAGTTTTGCCATTTCTGAAATGTCTTATAATTGGAATTATACGGTAACTAGCTTTTTGAGATTGGCTTCTTTGACTGGCAATATGCATTTAAGCTTCCTCCAGGTCTTTTTCATAGCTTGATAGCTCATTTTTTTTTTAAGATTTTATTTATTTACTTGAGAAATAGAGAAAGAGCACAAGTAGGGGTAAGGGCAGAGGGAGACACAGACTTCCCACTGAGTAGGGAACTTGAACAGGGCTTGATCGGAGAAGCCCAGGATCATGACCTGAGCTGAAGGCAGATGCTTACCTGACTAAGCCACCCAAACCTCTTGATAGCTCATTTCTTTTTAACCCTGAATAATATTACATTGTCTGAATGTACATAGCCAACTTTGGATAGTCAAAGATATTCTTGCCATAGTTGTGTCTGGATCAGAAGATACATGTAGATATTTGTAAGGCTTTAATAGCATTTTTCTAATATGCCATGAAGTAATGATGCTAATTATGATTTGGTGCCCCCTCCCCTTTTTTTTCCAAGTCAAATAAGAATGCCCTTCCTCTCTTATTTGGAAATTCTGTAATTTTGGAAAATTGTTATAAAGAGAGCCCAGTAAAGAAAAGGTAATGTAACAGTCAGTGCTAGTCATCATTTAGCTGAAGATTTTCTAAGTAAGAATAAGATTTTTAAAATACTGTCATTCTTATCAATTTTATTTACTGTGTTAATCTGTTTTGGCTAACCACCCAAAGATGCTCCTTGAATTCATGAATTTTTGTTTTTGCTATGGAAAGGAAAAATACAGTATTATATGGAAACAATGTTAATGTATATATAAATTTACACCAGGAGTTACCTCAAATGAATATCAAGGCAGCAAGCATTTGCTATGTATTCTTATACCTTATACTGAGAAAATAAAAATTATAAATTTTTAGGAAATCTTCATGCATATTTGCCATTAACATTTTTTCACTGAAACAGAATTTAACTTAAATTTATCATTGTCCATCACTGAAATTAATGCCTTTCTTTTGTTAACTGAATTTCCTAAGCATATTGGTGTGTGGGTGTGGGATTTTTTTTTACAAATTCAGCATATAACTCTCAAGATTTAGTCCTTGCCTGTGTGTTTTATTGCTAATGCACCACCTACTGGTAAATCAACGAATAAATGACCACTCAGATTTAGCAGACCTTCTGTCTAGTCCAGCACTGTCTAAGAGAACTTTCTAAAATGATAGAAGTGTTGTATATCTGTGCTGTTCCAGATGTATGTGGCATTTGAGCACTTGAAATATGGCTAATGCTCCTAAAGGAAATTGTTTTGAAATTTGATCTAGTTTTAGACAATTTAAATTTTAATTTAAATAGACATGTGGAGGGGAGCCTAGGTAGCTTAGTCGGTTACATGTTCAACTATTGATTTTGGCTTAGGTCATGATCTCCATATGGAGACTGCTCAAGATTCTCTCTCTTTCTCTCTCTGTCCCTACCCTTCCCTCTCTAAAAACAAAACAAAAGAAAACAAAAAACCCAAAACCAAGAAAGTAGTAAAAATAAAAATAGACATTTGGCTAGTAGCTACCATATTGGACAGCACAACTCCAGTCTTCAATAGAGAAAAAAGAAAAGCCAAAATACCGAGAGCAGAAGTCTTAGGAAATTTATTGCAGCTGCCATGTAGATTAACCACTATCGTAATTCATTGGAATTATTGCCATTCAGGAATAATTCTGCTTTGGAAAAGTTGTAGCCAGTTCTTCAAATTTCCATTGATGCGATATCATTTGGAAACTTTGGGATTGCAGTGGTCTTTGCCTCTCTCTCCAGGCAGATGATCTCTGCTTTTGTTGTTTTTGTTTGGTTAATTGGTTGGCTTTTAGTTTTCATCCTTTGCTCTTTGGAAGGACTCCCTGGCCATTTCCATGTGAGCTTTCTAGTAGGCATGGAAAAGATTTTAAAATGTTAAAATGTATTCCATTAACATTTCCACTAATTGAAAATTAAGGAAAAGTTAAATGAGCAAACACATCTGTCTACTGTAAATCATTTTTAGTGAAATTCTCCTAATCTCTTTGTGCAAGCTTCATGTTTAAAGTTGGTTACCAGCAGAACTAGCTAGAGTTATGTCCCTAATCAGAAAAGGAAGTCATGTATTTTCAAATAATGTTGGTTTGTTATAAAGACGCTGATTGAGCTAAATCACTAGGTGCATGTCTTTGGGGATAGAACATGGCTACTAATTACAATTCTAAGCAGGCTCAATGATAGTCATTATGTAACTTTTTGAAGTCAGCTTTTTCTACAATAAACACAGATATTTAGAAGAGTCAGAGATCCTGTAAAATATGTTTTACAGTCTGTACAATTCAATAGAAATTAGGTTTGGTAGTTAAAGACTAATTATTTCCCAAATTCTCATGTAGCATTGCTTGATATCAGATCATTCAACCTATTATCCATGACGAAAAAAAAAGTATTGGAAATAGTTGTAAATCTGTTATGTTTTTAAAAATATGAATCAACTAAGTGGTTGGGCTGCATATAGGTTTTTAACTATCCTCAAAACAAGGATATTTACTTAGATGTTATTTTAAGAACTGAAGTAAAAAAAAAAAAAGAAAGAAAGAAAATATCAACTACTTAATGGAGTATCTTCTCATCAAGGTCTAAGTTCCCATTAGATGAAATTATCACTAGGAACATTTAGAAGCTTGGGAATCTTCCATCACAGGGACCGATTGACAATGCTGAAATACTTTTCTTTTTTCTAAAATGTAATTCAATGCCTTTTTAAACAACAATTAGCAATTGGTTGCTCCACTAGGTAACTTTTAGACACATATCCTTTTGGGGGAGGTTAAGAAAAGCTTCTAAAGCTTTATAAACCTATATCTTTAAAACACTGAAATTTACTGAGCAAAAAATACTTTTTTTTGCCTGATTCTGTTAATCTAATTCCTTTCTGGGGTAGTGAAAGTGACCAGGAGTCAGCATACTTGGGATCTATTTTTTTTCCTTACATATTTCCTTTTCTTTTAAATTACTTTTTTTTCCATTTTATTTTATTTCTTTTCAGTGTTCCAACATTAATTGTTTATACACCACACCCAGTGCTCCATGCAATACTTGCCCTCCTCAATACCCAGCACCAGGCTCACCCAACCCCTCACACCTCTCCCCTCCAAAACCCTCAGTTTGTTTCTCAGAGTCCACAGTCTCTCATGGTTCATCTCCCCTCCCGATTTCCCCCAACTCATTTCACCTCTCCATCTCCTCATGTCCTCCGTGTTATTCCTAATGCTCCACAACTAAGTGAAACCATATGATACTTGACTTTCTCTGCTTGACTGATTTCACTCAGCATAATCTATTCCACTCCCAACCATGTTGATACAAAAGTTGGGTATTCATCCTTTCTGATGGAGACATAATACTCCATTGTATATATGGACCATATCTTCTTCATCCATTCATCCATTGAAGGGCATCTTCGTTCTTTCCACAGTTTGGCGACCGTGGCCATTGCTGCTATGACCATTGGGGTACAGATGGTCCTTCTTTTCACTACATCAGTATCTTTGGGGTAAATACCCAGTAGTGCAATTGTAGGGTCATAGGGAAGCTCTAATTTTAATTTCTTAAGGAATCTCCACACTGTTTTCCAAAGTGGCTGCACCAACTTGCATTCCCACCAACGGTGTAAGAGGATTCCTCTTTTTCCACATCCTCTCCAACACGTATTGTTTACTGTCTTGTTAATTCTGGCCATTCTAACTGATGTAAGGTGGTATCTCAATGTGGTTTTGCTTTAAATCTCCCTAATGGTGAATGATGATGAATATTTTTTCATGTGTCTGTTAACGTTTTGTATGTCTTCTTTGGAGAATGTCTGTTCATGTCTTCTGCCCAGTTTTTTGGCATGATTATCTGTTTTGTGTGTGTTGAGTTTGAGGAGTTCTTTAAGATCTTGGATATCAGCCCTTTGTCTGTAGTGGCATTTGAGAATATCTTCTCCCATTCCGTGGGTTGCCTCTTTGTTTTTTTGACTGTTTCCTTTGCTGTGCTTGGGATCTATTTTAAGGAATCATGCCTGACCTGACCTCCTTCTCTCTTTCACTCTTTGTGTTCCTTGCCCTAGACCACACAAACACAGTGAATCAGTTTCTAAAATTGAATTTCCAGTACCCTTTTTATTTATGGACATATTAGGGTACATTTTCTATGGGCTGACACTAGCATCATTGGATGCTTGGGAATGCTGATTGGGATCAGTGTGAACGAGCTAATGTGAAATTTAGAGTTCAGATGGAATTATAGGTATAGTGATATGTTTAGGCCTATGTGCCTCCCACTTTCCCTATGCATGGTTAGTTCAGTTCTTCCCTGTTTCTCAAATCGCTCCTTTTCTTATTTCCAGTAGTAACACCCTCACCCATCTCAAATGTCATATGCCTAAACTATGAAAGTCATTTTTTTATGAACTTCCTTCTTTTCAGTTTTGTTCTCTCACTTTAATCCATAGTATAAACAGGTGAATATTCCCTAAGTATTGCTTTAAATGTCCATATGTTCAGAACCTTTATGTTGTTTCCTAATTACCCCAGGATAAAATTTACAGACCTCAGCCCTCCACTAACTGACTCCTTCATAATACTTTTAAGACTTAATCTTCAACCTTTTTCACTCATAAAACACTGGATGGTGAAAAAAATATTTCCTTTCAATATATGGATACTATTTAAGGGAATCAGATATTCATATGTCTTTTCCTTTATTCCTATTTCTTTAATATAGGTAACTAAATATTTGAACATGATATTAAGGCTTCATCTCTACTTATGAAATGAAAGTAGAGGAACTTTTAGATTTACTATTTCCTGCCATAACATATTACTGATGCTGCCAAATTTTACATGCCAGAGCAGTATTAGGCAGAAAATTTTTAGTGTCTGTGTATGAGTTTTGAATTTTCTTGGTATTGATTTTCTCCAAAGAATGGCTAGGTATTACTCTTGTCTCAACTTCAAGCCCCAGAACTGATTTTCTGGTGGCCACTGACGGTTTCCTCTGCCAGACTCGATGTTCATTATACTTTCAGGGGATTCCTGTTCTCTACTACTTTGGCCCCAACCTCTGCTCTGGTATTTCCCTCTTTCCATGGTTCACCCAGTGCCACATCTCATTGCTTGGGTCACAGAGACATCCCACCTACATTCAGATTCTATTGTTCTCATTCTGGTTCCATGACCTAGCTCACAGAGCTGTTTTGACTTTAATGTTTCCTATCCAAATCCTACCTGTGATGAGAATTTCCTCTCATAAACCACCTTCTTTTTCCCATTCAAGTACTAAAAAGGCCTGACCTGCTTAGCTTCTGAGATCAGATGAGATCAGGAGTGTTCAGGGTGGTCTGGCCACAGACTAAATCACCTTTTTTTTCTGAACATTGATTGGTCTCTTTGTTCTTGTTTCTGTAGCACTTTTTCTTTTTTTTCATGCCACACAGTTTTTGCACTTATTCACCATCAATTCTATGTGTCTAGTTCCCCCCCCCCCAATATTATTGCTGGGGCACTTCTCGACTCCCCCCTTTTTATCCACAGTGCCTTGCTCAAAGGGAAAAACACAATTGTACCCAATAGGTGTGTGTTCCTTAATTGCTGAATGGACCTCAAAGTAAGAGAAGCACTTTGGGGAAGATTTAGGCCACTAACCTTATGTTTCATTTTTCCACATTAACTTCAGTGGCTTATTTGGGTCACATCAACAATTTATTTATTTATTTATTTGTTTGTTTATTTGTTTATTTAGGAAAGAGGGGGCAAAAGAGAGAGTATGCATGTGAGCAGAGTGGGGGAAGGGTAGAAGGCAAGGGAGAGAGAGAATCTTAAGCAGGCATCATGCTCTGCGCTGAGCTGGACGTGGGCCTTGATCCCAGGATCCAAGCCAAGATCAAGAGTTGGATACTTAACTGATTTAGCCACCCAGATGCCCCAACAATTTAAGATTTCATTATATAAGTACTTTCTTTTCCAGCTGTAGCACCTGCCAGCATCCTACTGCTTACATTTAAAGCCGTGTTTTATAACAGCCTGATGAAAAATTCATGGAGTTTTTTTTTAAGTATTGTTTAGTTTGCCCTAATTAAAAATTATATCATGGGTGAGTTTGAAAAATTTTTTTGAAACAGCCTAAAGCAATGTATTAATTTTTAAGGTGACAGTGGCTGATAAATTTCCAAATTCTTGTACTGGCCTGGCTTAGGAGTAGAAGTTAGGTTAAGTGGGGTGGTATTTATTACACAGCATGAGGGTAAAGTTTTGTTTAAAACACCACTAATTTCCTGTTTATCTGGAGACAAGAAACAAATCTGTTGATTTTATTACCTGCCGCTTTATGAGGAAGACTTTTAAAGCTGAAGATGAATATGAATGTCCTGGTATAACTGACATTTCCTCTGCAAATGGCATGCTGCCACATGGAAATCAAAGGGCCAGACAAGGTTTCTTTTTCTTTGCCATGTTATGTCTATATGAACATTAGAAGTATTAATTTGTTTTCTATGGTGTCAGGAAAGGGTGGATATCTGTCACTAATTAGTTCATGTCACCAGGGAGAGTACTGCAGTAAAAAATGAAATATTTTTCAAGATGATTGATGAAGTTAAGTCCCTAATGACCACAGTTACTTCACTAAGTATGAAATTGATATTATCATAACCATATGCTCATTACATCATCACATCTACGTTTTAACAAGTGCCAGGTGACATAGGTATTAGCATGTTTTTTTAATCAGGTGTGGAAAAACTAAATTTATCTATTTTTATTGAAATTTCCAATAAATTTTGAGTATCTAGAAATATCTCAAATTTCAGAAGAATCAAATAAGATTTATTTAGTATTATTTATTAGTAGGATGTATAATCTTAAATATGCAAGTACGAGAATTGTGATCAAGTTTCATTTGTAAATGCCTAGATAATACATATATAACTAATCTGCGATAACCCTGTGATTTGTCATCCTTATTAAGGTATAGACCAGACACTATGGATTATTTAACCATGTTAAGGCTTATTAAGTCCTTTCTCTGTAAAATGGCAGTGACAATTCACAGAACTATTGTGGGAAATAAATGATAGGCCTAGAGTTAGATACCTAGCATGTAACAGGCACTCAATAATTTTATCCACCCTTCTATTTCAAGAACTGACTACCATAAAGAGATTTACTCCCTAATTGTATATAATTTGGTTTTGTATACAACATTCTGTTAGTTCTTTGTGGTTATAAAGTGTCTAAAAATCATAGGTACTCAATAAATGTTTATGTGAAAGGCTAAAACACAAAGAATTTTGCCCAAGTATTCTAAATATACCAGTGATCAAAAAATATTTTAAGTTGTTGCTTAGGTAATTCAAAGCATTACCATTATCTGATCAATTTATTGATAATAATTAAATCATCTTGAAGAGAAATTCCTTTAAGTCTTTTTGAGAATGTCCTACCAGAAGCATAATAGCAACAAATCCAACCCAATTGATTGCTAACAGGAGGTATGCCTTGTGAGTATGATGATGACATTGGAGAGTTGCAAGATTTAAGCAAGATTTTCTCTTCTACAGTCTTTATAGACAGAGTAATGGCTGTTCTCATGGCCACTTAAAATTCATTTTGCCAGCTTTACCATTCATAGTTTAAGACCCTTAAGTTTTAAAGGAGTGTTTATTTTTTTATTTTTAGTATCATAATCTATGTGTAACTCTTTAAATCATTGGTGAGAAATTATAAACACTCACATATTTTGCTTTTGTTATGATTAAGATAAAGAATGAATTAATGCATTAATACTAATGGGGTGCCATGTTTCCATTGCTTTGGCTAATGAAAACCAAGTTGTTATTTATGATGATGATGATGGTTGATGATTGTGGTAGTGATGATGGTGATAATAATGGTGATGCTTGTGGTGGTGAATTGAGATTAAAACCAACTAAAAATGGATTACTTCTCCCCAAATCCTAAAATTTGACTCTAGATTTTGATGGGAGTTGAACTAAGGTTTTTAAACTTGTTCTTGCTTCATTAAAACCACTTTATCAAAACAAAAGGAGCTTTTTTCTAGGAAATTAAAAATTCTAACCATTGAGATAATTATAGTGAGGTCTGTAGTGAGGCCTATTGCATCCTTATTTAGCCAAATCAAGTGAAGCCCGAATCATTCTGACCATCTTTATTCAACTGTTATTTGGCAGAGATCTAATTTTGCTTCCATATTTGTTCATGTCCTTTCTGATTTTCCTATTGTCAGCGGAAATATTCTTTCCAGAACAACGGCAAATTTCTCACCTTCTGTGTGATTATCTCATCCCATCTGTGTGTATGCACACAGACTGATTTCATGACCCTGAGCAGCACCCTATATCCAGGCTTTATTTGAGAAATGACCTCTTAGCTCTCTGCATCCTGGTTTAGAGTAACTGACATTTATTTTACATTGATACGTAAACTACAGAACCTACCAGTTGCATTCTTGCTAGGCAAGATGCCAGGCCAATTCTGTAAGACGTCATTGGAAGGCACCATGGTTAGACAAAAATCCCAAGAAGTGCTGAATCTTTGCACCAATCCTGGGTTAAAATGAGCTAGACATATGAAACCTTTTATTTTTGGAAAGTGGGACTGAATAAATGTGAATATTCAATAAATTCCAAAAAGAAAAAGTGTTCCTTTTTTCCTCATCCCTTGCAGATTATCTGCACCACTCCCACAGCATGTGTAGTCTTGTGGCATTTCAGAATTGATGGACTCCAGATGCAATCACAATTTGAACTTGTTGGCCATGGCCAGTCTCCCCTTGACCCCCTGCATTTCTGTAGACATATGTTCACCAAGAAGAATCCGTGAAATAATGAGACTATCAACCAAGTCCACAGGCAGGAAAAACCCTTTAAACATTAACTTCAAAGACAATCATAATTTGAAAAACACAATATAAACAGGAAAAAAAGGGGAGGTCATTTTAAGCTGCTAGCAATTAGGCACTAATTAGTTTTGTTCAATTGTGTAGCTGCCCGGTCCAGCGGTATCACTTGTATCTCCTTCAAATGTATCATGATTCCTCAGACTAATTTTTCTTAGTGAAATTAAGTCATAATTTGGAGACTAACATAATAAAGATGTGTCATAAATATAAATAGATCTAACTAACTGAATTTCTGGATTTTATTTATATTAAAAACCCAGTTAGATGGAAATTTGACATGTGTCTGTTTGGCTCACCCTTGATGATCAGTGCCACAGGTTAGCACTGAGTCTGGAACATCATAATTGTGTAAGAACCACATTATTATATTTATTTTTGTTAATACTTATAATATCTATTTCAAACTCTGTAGAAGTGAATTTATTTTCATTTATCTTTTTGAGTAGGGAATATTTATACTAAGAAAATTATGATACTTTCTTTGAAGATTAAGTCCTACTCTTTAATAAACTAGATGTAAAATGTGGAGTCGATAAGACCAAATATATCAACATTCCAGTTACTCCAGGGAATTTTTGTATCCTTTTTGAGAGCAACTCTCTGATTTAATATTTCATTTTCAAAAGTCTATATTTTTTTTTGCCTAAGAAGTGGAATGCATGCAATAAGAACTTTGAATAATTGATATTTCCCATCTAGTTGTGTCCTGTGAATCCATGGGCTGAAACAAATGATCAGTATAGCAAAACCTTGAGTGGTGTCAGGCATAAAAATTCTTAGAGCCAAGTTACAGTTTAGGAATGGACTGTATTCTATCAACAGCATTAAGTTTCTATTATTTACAAGTCACTGTATAACATGTAAGGGATATTAAGTACTATAGGAAGTAATGGAATATGGAATAATATGAAAGACATTGTCTTTACCTCAACAAATTTATAAACTAATAAAGAAAGAAAGAAAGAGCAGTTCAAACAAAGCAGACAGCAGTCAGGACAGGTTTAGGGTCCAAATCTGTATTCACTGAGTAGAAAGACACACAAGGCCCTATCTAGAGACTTTTCTGGAAAACAGAGTTATACCAAAGTTTCAGCTTAGCAGACAGAAGCCAATGGTCAGTTGGTGGGAGCAAAGTAGGAAGGGGTTACCTGGTAACCGGTGGAGCACAGATATATGACATTGCAACTTCATTTTACTTTCAAAGAGGAGTTACTTCCCCTGCTTTAAAATTCCTTTGGATCCAAAGAAAACCAAAGCTGGTGGCATCACAATTCCGGCTTTCAAGTTGTTTTACAAAGCTGTAATCATAAAGATAGTATGGTACTGGCACAGAAACAAATACATAGATCAATGGAACAGAATAGAGAACCTAGAGATGGACCCTCAACTCCATGGTCAACTAATCCTTGACAAAGCAGGAAAGAATGTCCAATGGAAAAAAGTCTCTTCAACAAATGGTGTTGGGAAAATTGGACAGCCTCCTGCAGAAGAATGAAACTGGACCATCTTCTCATACCATACACCAAAATAGTCTTAAAATGGATGAAAGGCCTAAATGTGAGACAGAAAGCTATCAAAATCCTAGAGGAGAACACAGGCAGAACTTCTGTGATCTCAGATGCAGCAGCTTCTTTCTAGACATGTCTCCAAAGTGAAGGGAAACAAAGGCAAAAATGAACTATTGGGACTCGAAGATAAAAAGATTTTGCACAGCAAAGGAAGCAGTCAACAAAACCAAAAGACAACTGACATAATGGGAGAAGATATTTGCAAATGTCTTATCAGATAAAGGGCTAGTATCTAAAATCTATAAAGAACTTATCAAACTCAATGCCCAAAGGACAAATAATCCAATCAAGAAATGGGCAGAAGACATCAATAGACATTTCTCCAAAGATATACAAATGAACAACAGACACATGAAAAAATGCTCCATATCACTCGACATCAGGGAAATATAAATCAAAACCACAATGAGATACCACCCATATCAGTAAGAATGACTAAAATTAGCAAGTCAGGAAATGACAGATGTTGGTGAGGATATGGAGAATGGGGAACCTTCCTACAGTGTTGGTGGGAATGCAAGCTGTTCAAGCCACTCTGGAAAACAGTATAGAGGTTCCTCAAAAAGTTGAAAATAGAGCTACCCTATGACCTGATTTGCACTAGCACTAGTAGGAATTTACCCCAAAGATATAAATGTAATGATTGGAAGGGGCACCTGCACTTATAGCAGCGATGTCGACAATAGCCAAACTATAGAAAGAGCCTAGATGTCCATCGATGGATATGTTGGATGTATACACACACACACACACACACACACACACATATGTGCAATGGAATATTACCCAGTCATCAAAAATGAAATCTTGCCATTTGCAGCGAGGTGGATAGAACTAGAGAATATGATGCTAAGTAAAATCAATCAGAGAAAGACAATTATCATATGATCTCACTCATATGTGGAATTAAAAAAAAAAAAAACCAGGGCGCCTGGGTGAGTCAGTGGTTTAAGCCTCTGCTTTTGGCTCAGGTCATGGTCTCAGGCTCCTGGGATCAAGCCCCACATTGGGCTCCCTGCTCAGCAGGAAGCCTGCTTTCCTTCCTGTCTCTGCCTGTCTCTCTGCCTACTTATGATCTCTCTGTCAGATAAATAAATAAAATCTTTAAAAAACAAAACAAAACAGAGGAACATAGGTGAAGGGACGGAAAAATAAAACAAGACAAAATCAGAGAGGGAGGCAAACCATAAGAGTCTCTTAATCATAGGAAATAGACTGAGGGTTGCTGGAGATGATGGTTGTAGGGGGATGGGATAACTGGGTGATGGACGTTAAGGAGTGCACATGATGTAATGAGCACTGGGTGTTATAGAAGACTGGTGAATACTGAACTCTACTTCTGAAACTAATAACACATGATATGTAATTAATTGAATTTAAATTAAAAATAAATAAAAATAAAATGCTAAAAAATAAATAAAATTTGTTTGGTTCCTTCCCTGTACTGATTGGACTAGATCCCTGAGAAAGGTCATCTAAAGAGCTCTTTCTGGGCCAGAGTCCAGGGAGGGGGATTAAGGCCAGCACAGTAGGGTTTACCAGGGTGCTGCCACAGGTATGTGGTCCCAGTGCTGCCCTGGCCATGGAGCTCTTGCTGTGACTGACCACCATGCTGCTGCTCATACAGCTGAGCTGCATGGTCAAGTTCTATGGCCAAGTTCAACATCACCTTTTACTGAGTGCTCTGTTTCACAGTCTCCACTAAGGCCTATTGCAGCGTTCAGATGGTAGAGAATATGAATATCATCAGGTGGTTTGTCCAGGTCTTCAAGTACTTATAGGGCCTTCACTTTGAGACAGAGGGCCACCAGAAGATGAAAGTGAACCATCCTTGTGTCATCATTTCTAACCACCAGAGTGACCTAAACATGATGGGCCTCTTGGAGCCCCTCTGCAAGTGTTGTGTAGAGCACCAAGCAGCAGTTCTCTTCACGGGGCCTGTAGACCTGATCATGTGTCTCAGCGACATCTTTATCAGCTTGCAGTGCTCCAGGACAAACTGTGACTGTGATGTCTGTCATGGGACAGGACATGGCCAGGGAGAACCTCAAAATGTGGATCTACCCTGAGGATATGCAGAAGGATAGTTGGAACCTGCTACCTTTCAAGAAAGATGCCTTTTACCTGGCAATTCACGTCTTGCTGCCCATCATTTCTGTGGTATACCCCACATTCTTCTCTTTCTATGACCCCAAAAGGGAGTTCTTCCTTTCGGGAACATTCAATGTGGAGATGTTGGATGTCATCCCCACCAGTGGCCTCAGTATGACTAATGTCTCCAGGCTATAAGGACCACCTTCTTCCATATGTCCAAGACACTCTGGGAGAATGGAGTTACTGCAAGGCCAGTCTAGTAACCAAGGCCACAGGGAAGAGCAAGACTGGGGGGCTGGATGGCTGGGAGGCAGGACCTGGCTAGAGAATGGACAGACGAAGTCCCTTTCCCTATTCCCCTGCCCCAGCTGCCAAATATCACTGTGTCTTGCTCCTGTAGCACCCCTGGCTTTCATTCAGTCCCCTTCTGGAACTGGCCTCGGATTCAGTACCTTGAAGGAGGAGAGTTAGCCAGACCCTTCCCAATCCTTGAGGGCAGGGCTTCATCCACTTTCATGCATCCAGGTTCTGGAAGTAGGAATAGGCCAGGGCTCAGATGGGCTGACAGGGCTAGCCTGAGCTGCAAGGTCTCAGGGCAAATGGCCAGAAGTAAGGCCCTCCAATCTGAACCTGCAGGGTAGATGCAGACTCCTGCTTCAGGTTCTCAGGGAAAGGAGGGGCTCTGGAGGGACCAGGACTCCCAGTCTTGTGCAACCTGGGCCATAGGGAGCCAGAAGCAGAGTCTGCAACTCCTGTCAGCTTTGGAGAAGAAATCTCCTGAACCCTACAGTGACTTGGTTGTTACTTCTTATAAACAAACTCTTGGAAGTACAAAATAAAATAAAAATAATGGTGTGGTGAGAAGCCCATAAGTCTGCTAACACAGAAAGCTCCTAATACCAAGGTAAATTGCCATTTCACTATACATCTTTCTATTTGCAGAACCACCCAAAGTCACTGTGATGCCCAGGAATCAGTCATTCACAGGAGGATCTGAGGTCTCCATCAGGTGTTCTGCAACAGGTTATCCCAAACCAAAGCTCACCTGGACCATCAATGATATGTTTATCATGGGTTCACACAGGTACTGGGTTTGTATCATGTTCTTTGTTTTTACTGAATGATATGTTGGTGGAAAGCCAATGAAAAGTTGGACAAAAGTAATGTGACTAACTCCCTAAGGTTAAGCGAGATTTGCCCAAATCTGCAGCTTTTGATTTTCTAAATAGGCCAGGAAATGGCCATAAAATAATAAATGATGAATTGACAGAGTTTGATATTCTTCAGTCTTGAGTTTAATAGCTGGGCCTAAGAGCTTCACAACATTTTGTGTCAGAAACATGATACCATAACACTTGGTTTACCTTGAATCATGGACATGAGGAGAGTGAAATTTCTGTGGGGCACAGTAAGGTGGAGTTTTCACTAATCTATTAAAAATATGGGTCCTGGGATTTCACAGAGGAAAGAAGAGGCAAAGGACAGAGCAGTATCTCTCATTAAAATGTGTGCAGACATTCTTTGCAATTCCTATCCACTTTTGCCATACTACATTGAGATGGATTTCATCTACTGGATGATGTCAAAAGACCATGAATCCTCTCGTGTGTCTCATGAACATGTGGGAAACAAACAAGGACGTCTCCAGATATTGAATTTCCATTGTTCTGGGTTTTGAGGAGAACAAGGGCTTAGGTATAAACCAGATTCTATTCCTAGCCTCACCCCTGACTTGCTGTATGACAAGAGATGTTGCATCTCTCAGGCCTACTCTTTGAGGAACCACTTAGCACAGCAATCGACACAGAGTGTGATTGCCTGGTTGCAAATTCCACTTCATCCATTTACTAACTGTTTTTGGGCAAGTTATATAATCCCTTTGCTCATCTGTACAACAGAGATAATAATAGTATTTAACTCACTGGGTTGTTATGAGGATTTAAAATATTTTGTAAGCCTTCTGGAGCAGTTCCTGACACAGAGCAAGTACTGAATACGTTGGGATCTGTTATTATTATTGTTATTACTATTATTACAACCACTACTACGACTACATTTCTGTTTCTATAGTGACAACATGAATAATTTCTATAATCACCAAAAATGTAAGTCTAAAATATTTGAAGATATTTATAAGGAAGATGCTATAATTTCTTCATACTATTATTAGGGGATTTTCAATTTTCTTCTCTTTTCATGCATAGGTATAGGATGACCTCAGAAGGTAACTTATTCATCAAAAATGCAGTTCCCAAAGATGCAGGAATCTATGGTTGCCTGGCAAGTAATGCAGCTGGAAGAGACAAACAGACTTCTACCCTCAGATACATTGGCAAGTATAATCAGTTTAAAAGGCAATGAAAAGGGGTGCCTGGGTGGCTCAGTGGGTTAAGCCTCTGCCTTCAGCTCAGGTCATGGTCTCAGGGTCCCGCATTGGGCTCTCTGCTCAGCATGGAGCCTGCTTCCCCCTCTCCTTATTAGATATTATTAAATTATAATGATTAATTATTAATAATTAATAATTAATAGATAGATAGATCACAAGTAGCCTCTCTGGCTACTTGTGATCTATCTCTCTCTGTCAAATAAATAAATAAAATCTTTTAAAAAAAGACAATGAAAATAGGGTGAATATCATATCAAACAATTTAAAAGCACTTCTCTGAAAATTAATATTAGGAATGAGTTTTACCCAGCCTTATGATTTTTTATTCGTTTCATACATTGATTAAAGGAAATACCGTAACTAATGTAAGTTAAAAGTTCAGGGAGTAGATAGCTTCATTAGTCAACAGACGTCCAGAAGGCTTAAAGATTGTGGGTAGAGTCCCAGATGGTCTACAGAGTTTTATCCTTCCATGGTTTCTCTTTTGTTCGCAATATTTTGCTTACATATTAATAAATTCTATATCCTTTCTAGTTTACCTCAACTTCCATTTTATATTTTTCACTTATATTTAAAACTTTGTAGTATTTCTATTATGATTAAATGTTTATAACATTTCTGTCATTTATCCTATCTACATATTATTTTCACTTTTCATCTTTAGTTTTCCCCCTCCAAACCTACATTTATTGAAGATGTATTTCATGATGATTATTCTATAATATTCCATAATATAATGGTTATAGTATATGATTATAATCTAATATTTTAATTTAATAATATCTAATATAATAGAATATTTCTTTAAATTTTTTTTAAACTAATAAAGGACAAGGGCATTACATACTCAATATTAGTTTGTAAATTGTGAATAATTAATGGCTGACAGTCTACCCTGCGATTCATAGTAAGGTAGTGAAACTGGCTGTGGAAGAGAAGAAGAAAGCTAAAATAAAAATTGAGAATTGCAGTTGATATGGGCATATGTGACAGCCATTATCAGGTATATGAGGTAGCAAAAGTGTCATAAATACTGAATCTGAAAACCTGGAAAGAAATGGTCTCACTGACAGAAATGAAGAAGGCCCATGGCAAGTAAGTTTGGAAGACTGGAGAGGAACCAGGCAGTGGGAATGCAGAAAGGTGGGTGGAAACAGATTCTGAACTGTAGACATGAATTTTGGTTCATTCTCAGGCCAAAGTAGTTGACCCACTTATTCACCCAGAGTATCTAAAAATACTAAAGGTTGTGTGTTTATTTTTATAAAATAAAAAATTTATGTTACCACGTCCTTACTTTTTGAGAGCTTGCATAGTGGGAGTGGCTATAGCTAAAGAAATAAAAGACAGCGGACAGACAAGAACTATAGTGAGGGTTGGCAGAGAGGAAGATTAATTCTGACAGGGGAATTTGTAAAGATTTCTCAAAGGAGACAGGATTTAAGTTCAGTCTGGAGGATTGAGTGGGATTGGAAGAGCTGGGGCAAAGGGCATTGCAGGCAGAGGAAACCGCTTTTGCAAAAGCAGGAATGTAGGAGAGAGTAGGGGCTGTTTGGGACTACCAGCTACCCGTGGAGCTTCCTACCTCGTGATAAGAAAGGAAGCGTTATGGAGGGTAAGTTAAAAAAGAAAGCTCTGCTCCAGTTTATGATTTTTGAAAGCCAAACTAGAAAATCATGAAACAAAATCACCAAAGGCTTTCTAGCAAAGGATTAACATGATCTTTGAGTAGTTAACTCTTAGCTTTGTTTAAAAATACCTCAATTAAAATAAGAAAGTCCTAACATGCCCAGTTCAGAGAAGAATGTATGAGTGAATGAAAGTATTACGCAAGGAAGGAAAGAAACTTAGAGAATGTTTGTATTTAGCATCAAAGAGAAAAAGAGAATGGAGACTTTACTTTTTATAGATGTAACTTTTAGCCTTAGACTGCAACTCTCTGCAGTTAAACATGAATATCCTTAAAATCATGTAGAAAATGTTAAAACAAATTCACCTGTAATTATATTATCCCCAAGTCTTAATCTAGCTGGTCTTAACACATAACTCCTTTGATATTTTTATACCAGTACCAGTCTTCTCTGTTTCTTTAGTATTGTTATTTCTATAAGATGTGCTCCGATTTCTAAGATTTCTCTCTCTCTCTCTCTATATATATATATATACCTTTTTTTCCCATAAAGACCTTTCAGTTAATTTCCTAATTTTTTTATTCTTTTATCAGAATTATTTTTGCCTGATATATATATTTGACCTTAATAAATGATCTTTTCATCACACACATCTACATACACTTGCATTAAAAGAGTCTCTTTCTGTTTATAAACACTGAAATAGCTACAAGCACATAAATACTGGTGGATTTTGTTAAACTGGCTCATTTAGTCTAATTATAAACTACTATTTATAATATATGTATTATATGTTATGTATATAAATTATAAAATATATTTATAATATAACTAATTATTTATACTTATAGTTATAAAAGGTGCATTTTGCATTGGGCCAGACATTAACCATTTGCTTGCTTGTTTTTTTCAGAAGCCCCAAAGCTGATTGTAGTTCAGAGTGAGCTCTTGGTTGCTCTTGGGGATACAACAGTTATGGAATGTAAAACCTCTGGTATTCCTCCGCCTCAAGTTAAATGGTTCAAAGGTACATTTCTTAAGCATGTTCATGTCTGGTTCACTTAGCTTTGTTTTCTCTTTTAAAACGATGATTTGTTAAAATTTTGTTTTGGTGTGTGACTTAGCAGCCCCATAAAATGTGTTTATGATCTCACTAGAGACAATAGTTCAAAATTCTGAACTCTAAATTTCAGGATTTGACATCTGGTGTGGATTATAGGACCATGAAAATCAAAGCAGGAAAAGTTCGCCTTTGCTAATCCAGCTGAACATTCTCTTTGTTAGTTTAGGATTGTTTCCTGTAGAAAATTGTCCAAGAAGACTCTGTTAATGTTTAAAATGGCTTTCCTCATTTCAGTTCACTTTTCTTAGAGATAATGGCTGTCACAATTAGAAACTTTTCTAGATTTCCAAAGACAACTTCTATAAAGTCCTCAGAAAAGATGTAACACTAAAGCTTACAGGTAAATGAAAGACAAACCATCATGCATGGTAGATGCTTGTATCAATCATGGCAATTGTCTGCCTGCATTTATAACATAAAGATCACACCTTTGTGATTCTATCGTAAAATAATGGTAATTGCTGTGCTATTTGTCTTAGTGAAAATACACTTGGGTCCTGGTCTGGGCTCAAATGCTGACAGTAGATATCTGTGTAAAACATCCTGCTTCTGTTTCTGTCTCAGTTCTTCCAATCTATGAGCAAGAAAAATTCCCGCAAACACTCTAAAAGGGAGGTTGCTAGGATTATTGAGATGCTGTTTGCAAAATACTTTTTAATCTTCAGTTGAAAAATGCTAAACAGTACAAAGAACTATTGTTATGATTCTGTTTGTTAAATCACAGACCTCCCCATAGCAACGGGTTGATGTCATAATCACAAAATTATGAATTCACCTCGGGTTCAAACTCTTGGGGAACATGAGGTGAAAAATAAAGGCTTTATGTAGAAAACAAACACTTTTAAATTATACAAATCAAAAACAGGAAAACTAGGAGATGAAGCCATTTTCATTGTTTTCCATGTTAAATGATTTTGGGTCTTCATGTTTTGTGTGATAAAAGCGTTTCTAGATTTGCTTCTTAATTAGGTTTATTTCAGGCAACAGAAACTAATTTTACTTATTTAAAATATTTAAATCTTTGAATTTCAAATGAAATAAATAATCAATGTCAAACTCACATCATAAATAAATCCAGAAAAAATGCATTATAGATGCAGTATTTCTGTTTTATGAAAGTCAGCAGTTAATGTTAAAAATGACAATTTTTAAAAGTAATATAACCTGCCGATTTCTCTGCCCATAGATAGGAGAGTCACACAGAAAGTCTTTTATTTCCTGAAACTGAGCTACTTCTCTGAATTAAATATAGTTTCCATGTTGGCCCGGGTCCTATAAATGGCTTGGAAGCTAAGGAGGTGTTAGGGAGCAATGTAGCCACCATATGGAAGATTCTAGAATTGACTACCTGTTGTGGTCCATCAGGCCCAGTATATAAAAATCTCATTTCTCTGTCCAAGTTATGAAGCAACAGAGCTAGAATGTGGGCATTAAACACCAACAGACCATGCTGGAGGACATTCTCCAATGTTCATCAGTAATATGCAGAGCAGTCATAAACCCCTCAATCAGGCCAACCTATTGCCCTTCCGATCCCAAGCAAGCAATTTATTGCGTATGCAGTATCTGGATCATCCAGAACAAAACTAGAGGATAATCTCTTCTACTTGTAGATTGGCTCCAGAAAGAAAGGAGGAGGAGGTAGTTGAGCTTTCCTTTTTTTTTTTTTTTCCTTTCCTTTCCTTTTCCATCTCTACTAGAGATGAGACAGTAGGAAGGTTATGAAAATTATACCTATGGAAAACGAGGGGTAAAGAAGAGACCTCACTCACCTTAACCAGAAGAATATCTTTTTTTTATGCCCCTTTTTTTTTTGGCAATTCTGATTGAATGAAGTAGGTGGTGATTGACTGATTGTAAGAACAAATGGAATCTATCTTGTTAACAAATGTTTGAGTGTGCAATACTGTATTGTTAACTATAGCACGTTATTGCACAGCAGATCTCTAGAACTTACTTATTTTGTATAATTTAAACAACAGTTCCTCATTCCCTTTGCTCCAAACCCCAGGCAACCACCATTCATTAATAAATTGTATTCCATTCAGACCATCAGAGAAAAGGAATTCCATAAGTACAAATACCCATCAAAATTTTTTATTTTTCATTTTTAACTATAGCAACATACAGTGAGTTCAAAAAAGAATCGGCAACACTAGTGGGGGGCTGGGTTATGGACATTGGGGAGGGTATGTGCTATGGTGTTATGGTGTGAAGTACGTAAGCCTGATGATTCACAGAACTGTACCCCTGGAGTTAAAAATACATTATATGTTAATAAAAGGAAGAAAAGAAAAAAGAAAAGAAAAGAAAATGCATTCTGGAAAAAAACAATGTTGCACAGAGGATATTTCTGGGAAACTAAGAAATTCAATTTTTAAATTTAGATTGGTGTTTCTTTGAGTGTAGTCAGGAATCCCTGGGGGTTCCCCATAATTCTTTCCAGGGAATACAGGAGATCAAAATTATTTTCCTAATTACACTGAGATATTATTTGTCTTTTTCACATTCATTGTCTCATGAGTATATAGTGGAGTTTTTAGAAGCTACATAATGCAGACACAGGAGCATTCAGCTGTCTTCTATTAAGCTAGACATTCTAGAAATTTGCAAAAATGTGAAATGCCACTCTTCTCACTAAATTTCTCTTCTTTTTGGAAATATAATTATTTTCTCATAAAATATGTTCATTATGTTAAAATGTCCTGAGTTTTTTATTATAAAGCAAATGCATACATTTAAAAACTTTTCAGTTTCATTTCTAAAATGCTAAATACAAATAAATATAGTTCATGTAAACAAAACCTCATTAAAGTCTCCAGTAATTTCTAAGAGTATAAAAGGGTCTTGAGACAAACATATTTGAGAACCACTAATCACCGTCAGCTATTTGAAAGGATCTCATGCCAGAGATAATGATCTCTCTGTTTGTTCATCTTACATCCACAGAGACCAGAAATGAATTTAAACTACAGCATAAAGAAAACCCTCTTCAGGGGTAATGATTGTTAAATCCTAGCGTAGATTGTCAGGAAAGTTTGTATATTTTACTATTTATACCATTCTTTTATCTTTTATCTAATGTTAAAGCTAAATAATCCCTATTTCATATCCATCTCAAAGTTCTCTATTTCTCTATGGCTTCTCAATAATTTGGTGACTAATTTTTCATTAGAAATGAAGAAAGGAGAGATTATCAATGCACGGTCAGAATGCAAACTTGATTAAACCAATGTTTTTCAATTTATATTTTGTTACATTGCTGCTGTTCTATAAACATTTTTATTTTGAAAAAAGCTACTAGCTAAAAGGTCTTGATTTTATCTTCTTGTCCTTTGACATACACAAAAGAAATAGGAGAGAAGTAAATTCCAAAATTCTAAATGCATTTTAGTCCAAACATTCTAATACTTCATGAACAGCGAGGTCACATCTCATTCTCCCTTAGTGGGAGGAAAGTTTATGTCAACATCATCTGTTTTTATTTATGAAAATTTCCCAGAGGCACATAGACATAGCTTTGGTTGCTTCTCTTATTCTCGCATGGTATGTAGTAGGAAGCTTAAAAGGATGATTTGGGTTCTAAATATTGGAATACTAAAAAATACTTTATTTTTGGCACTGATGGTTGCTAATGTAATTTTTTTTTTCAAATTTATGGCTTCTTTGACCCCTATTACTCCCAAAATTATAAAAACAAAAAGAGAATGGCTTGTTTGTTGTCTTGAGTCTGTTGATTGGTGATTTTTATAGTATTCTAGAGAATTACTAGTTCTGGAATTCTCTCTCTGCCTTTTTTGTTGTTGTTGTTAGAGAATTACTACTGTGTTCTTCAGGGCACATGGCTACGCTAGTACTTGATATTGTGGAGAGTAATTTTTTAAGGCTTGACATCTGGGTATATAGCATACCTAAGAGCAATGGACTTCAAACTTGCAGGAAGATATTAGGACCTCTGCAAAAAGTTTGGTATCACCCTTTAACAAAAACAAACAAAAAAGCTATGAACACCAACCACTAAACATCCAGAACTGGGTTTTTTGTTTTTGTTTTTGTTTTTGTTTTTAATGAAATTGACCATCCTGGTTAATTTCATTCTTAAGAGAGCCATCACTCTAAAGGAGGAGAAATATAAATTAAGCTAAGCTTAACTTACAGATTATTTGAGGAATTGCCAGTTTTCAGAGAGAAACGGTTCTCAGGAGATTTGAGGTGCTTCAGGGACACAGAATACACAGGTAACTCAGACACTAATTTTTGGCATCATTCTAGCTTCACACTGAGGTCGAACTCAATGCGTGGTTTCATCCTCCACACATTTGTTCCCTACCCACCTCTTCTAGAAACTCACAAGTCCAACTTAAAGAACTTGGGTAAATAATACACATTTAGTAGAGGTATCCTGGGAGATTTATGTAAAACACTTCTCTCTGGCCATGGTCAGAAATTCTCATCCATTTTTTCCCTCTTCTACCAACAAGCTCTTCCCTATCTGCTCCAGATAGCTGTTGTTGCTTCTTTACCAGACATCCTCAGAAACTTCTCAGGTAGGCTCTACCTCTCCCAAGATACTATTTAACTGATAACGTTCAGCAAATGAAAACACTTGTCATTGTCCAAACTAAGAACACTAACGTCTCCTAAGCACTTCCTGGCACTGAAATTCATCCTGCCACAAAGATGGTAGAAACCTTTTTCTCAAACCTTCATCTTCCCATTACCTTCTTACCTACGTAACACTGCCATGAGGGCAGCTGTCATCTTTTCCAACCTTCCAGGGCATCTTCGAAGAGTT
Organism: Mustela nigripes; assembly: GCF_022355385.1. Taxonomy (NCBI): domain Eukaryota; kingdom Metazoa; phylum Chordata; class Mammalia; order Carnivora; family Mustelidae; genus Mustela; species Mustela nigripes. The sequence continues at coordinate 21,565,074 of NC_081566.1, forward strand.
CATTCTTATTTGGGTACATGTTCAGTAGTAGAAAATATTTGGGGCCAGATTTTTGGCTCTAGGTTAGCCCATAGAATTATACAGACTAATAAGTCAGCTTAGGGCCAAGAAACACTTCATTCTTTCTTTGCATCAACATTGTTTAAGTGTCTATGTTGTGTTTTAAAAACCTCACAGTCTGTTTTCTTCAGCAGTTTTGAAATCAAACCAATGCCAGAGTACACTGTGTAAATACTTTAGTGTTTAATGTTTTCCCTTTGTTTTGACCTAGGGGATCTTGAGCTGAGGCCGTCAACATTCCTCATTATTGACCCTCTCTTGGGGCTTTTGAAGATTCAAGAAACTCAAGACCTGGATGCTGGTGATTATACGTGTGTAGCTGTCAATGATGCTGGAAGAGCGGCTGGGAAGATAACTCTGGATGTTGGCTGTAAGCATCCCAGCTCTGATACACACATTCGTTTTTTTCCAAGCTAAGAACTTTGAAACCATTTGAGTGGAAATATTGGTTAGAATGGACAAATGAGAGTTAACATTTCAGATTATGAATATAATGATGGTAGTACATATTTACCAAATGCTTTAGATGTGCCATGCACTCTGTTAAGAACTTATCTCATTAAGCGCTCATAGCAATCCTAAGAGGAAGATATTATAATTATCTCCATTAGATAGATAAGGAAATGGAGGTGGAACAAAGCTAAGTAGCTCGACCAGGATCACAGATCTATGGAGGGGCCGAGCCTGGGTATTTGAATCCAGATTATCTGACGTCAGAAGCTGTGGGCTTCACTGTGTATCATCTGTTGCCAAACATTTTCTCAACAGGAGTTGGAGGACACAGAATTCCTAAGTATTAACATCTGGAGGCTAGAGATTAGACTTTGGCCCTAGACCATAATTTGGAGATGTTGATGATAGCAAAGGTAGCAGATTGTGCTTTTGCTTTAAAAAACCAAAAAAAAAAAAAAACCCAAAAAACAACAACCTTACTAGCAATGACTCCTCAGTGTATAAAATAAAGTACTACCTACAAATAAATGTCAATCACAATGTGAAGGATACAGCATGTGCATGACAACCATCGTTAGTTTACTCAAGAAGTTTGCTTCTCCCTCCTTTGTCTCTCCATCTCATGCTTTTTTACAAAAAGAAATTATTTTCTACACAATGTGGTAACACATGAAATAAAACAGAGCTTGCTTTGTATGAAAAAGAACCTGGCAACTTAATTTTAACAGATAATTCAAACGTTTACATCAGTTAAACTTATAAAATAGGACATTTTGTTAAATTGCATTTTCATTTATGTATGATGATTTTCAGACCTCAGCTATTTCTTTTTTTAAACAAAAGTTAGGAACTATAAAGGGAATGCATATTTTTTAGAATAAAGTAATATAAAATATTTTTGTTCTATCTTAATTCTTTAAATGAATATAATGGCCCTCTAAGCTTAATATTTTATTTTATATAAAATAATTTTTTTTCCTGAGATCTTTTATGGTCTTTTTGCCCTGGGCTGTCTGAACACTCTACATTCTTGGTGATTAAGCCCTTGGGGTAGAATCAACAAAGCTGGAAATAGCCACAAAGACCACAGTAGAATCTGGCTAGGGCACAGCAAAATGTGTTTGACCGTGACTAAATTCTGAGGTTATTAAGAGAAGTGCCTTGGAAATAAGATTGGAATCTCTGGGTGGAGGATATCTGAATCTACCAGTGAAGTTAAAATACAAGGAAACCTTTTAGGAAAGTAGGATCCAAATGAAGAGGATCACTTGATGTAGAATTCTTGTTTCTAAGAAATATACAAGTACAGTGTTTCAAATTACCAACATTTTCTAGCTCTGCTTCTCCTTCTTTCCTGGCCAGATAATTTATATCCACCCAACATTCTTCTAGAGTTGTCTAGCTCTGGAGGAAGAATGAATTAGACTGAGTAATTGTTCCCAGCAAAAAACAGAATGACACCCTCACCTCTCTCCAAGACTGTAGAAAATCTAAACCGTGTACACATTTCTTTGCTTATTTACAGCCTTTTTAATATACTCTTTTTAGCTTCTGGACTTTCCAAGTTCTCTCTCTTTTGACTAGTGAAAAACAATGTAAATAAAGATTAGGGTTATCTGTCTGGGAGTGACTTGCACTGAAATAAGAAACATCCTAAAAAATGTGTTGTATTTATCCTTCATTCCTTGAACTGAAGTTTGTTTTATCTTCACTCCTCTGCAAGATCTTCACTCTCTGTGACTTTTTCTAAAACAATGGCTCTCTCAACTTTCATCCCAGTAATCATTCTGATGGAACCATTAACATAGACTCAGTTGTTTCCTTACTGTAACCTTGATCATGAAGTTGCCAAATAACTCAATACTAATGTTAGTGCCATGCATGCATCTGTTATGCCTTAACGATCTCTTATTCACCATTAGAATTCTGATTACCTTACCTTGCAAAGTTTGGTTAGACCTGGACTGTCCACATAAAACTATGGTTATATATCCAAGCAGATACAGGGTGTAATGGCCAAGGTCCATGCAAATCACAATTGCAGTGATGGTCGTGCTTTTCTCTATTAGGTCTAAAAGCAAACAACCCCCCCCCCAAAAAACAAAAAACAAAAAACCAACCCAAAATTTCCTCAGAATTTACATACTGGTTAAGAGAATGGGCTTTGGAGAGAGACTGGGTTTTCTGCCTGACTTTTCATAGTACGTACCTGATAAATTACTTGTAAAGATGAAACCAGACATTATCACCTATTCACATGCGTTCAGCAAGTCAGTGGTTACCGCTGTTCCCATCTGCCTCGTGAATGGCACGTGTATCACATACACGAATTGCACAAACTTGTCATTTTGGTCATTTTGGTTCTTTCAGTCCTGAAAAACACTATATAAATGCATATAAAATAATGGCATAGCATTTAAGATTAATGGGCTTTTCATACGGAAATCACTATTTCAAGTTGACTTTTTTTTTAAAAAGGGCCTGAGATAACTCAAGTGCTACTTTTAGTACTAGTGCGTAAAATTATTCATTTATGTTCCAAAACTATTGAGCATAATTTTAAGTAGCTGATGACTTAAAAAGAGAAACATGCCTTTATCCCTATCATGTAGCTGTTGGGCGTTCAGATCGTTTTTGTGGCCTATCATCTTACACCAATATGAGATAAAAAAAAAAACAATAATAAAAAAGCTGTTCAATATTATTATTGAGTTAGAGCTTCTTGTAGTGAGTCTCCTCTTTCCTGTTTCTCATTATCATGGCTCTGAGTTATGGACATTTCAGGTCAGCAGGGAAAATTATCAGTGCTTTTCATCCTTTTTTACAAAAAAAGAGGTAGTGAACTGTGAAGTCATTTGGAAGAGAAGAAGATTGGCTACATCAAACAAAAAGTTGGCCTGGCAGCGATTTCACTTGCAGTATTCCACACCGCTCAGGATCTTAGCCTTAGACTGTGGCTTTGTGTTCTGTGGTTTGTTAGAACCAAAATAGTGTGTTCGGCCATTTTAGGAAAGAAAATCTCTGTTTGACTAATATAATGCAAGAATTGCTTTAGTGGATATATATTTAATTACCACTTAAGGAACTAGAAAAATTTTATGGAATAGCTTTCAGAGCCACCTGGTCAACCTATGACTTTTCTATTTTCAAAGTGATATGTGCCCACTGCCGTATATCTGTCAGCCAGTGACAGCAAAGCCATAGTGGGTGTTAATTCTGCAGTTCTCAAGGGGTGTGCATACAAATATTTAGGAGATCCCAGTGAGTCCAGCATGATCCTGACAGACTATATGCAGAAGCTGAAATTGAAATTAATAATAGATATATTAAATTTTGGAGCTAAGATTGAATAAATTAACTCAACAATATTTGTAAGCAATGATAGTTAATATTTTGGTGATGACTCCATGCTAAATGATTCAAGACTACCTCTTTTAACATCACCAGATAGGAAATACTATTACCTCCTTTTTGTTCATGGAGAGATTCAGACTTGGGGAGGCAAAATAATTCTCCAGTTTTATAGACAAAGAAATAATGGAACTGCCATTCGAAACCACCGAATGGGCTGGAATGTCTCTAAGCAACATGGCCTCCCCCGTCCAAGTCTCTTGTTTTGTACTACAATCACTGCTGCCCCTTCCCCGGTCCCGTTAATCTGTTTACCATTCACCCAGTATAATTCACTTGGAGTCCAAATTGGCCACACTCGGGAGTAGGAAGTATTTAAAAGGTTTCTTGGCCTGGGTTAGGAGTTGCTTCATTTTTGAGGTTTGCTTGTCATTGATGCTGTCTTGGCTGTTTCCCTAGTGCCTGGTACACTCATTTGCCTTGTTTTCTGGTACCAGTTTGTATATTCCCTAACCTTTTGCTTGTCTTGTGCCTGACACTGTTCCCAAAGCTTCTTCACCACAGATGACTTCTCCTGTCTTTATTGAGTTTTATGGGCACAACCTAAACTATGTTTGTCCTTTTTCAGTCCAGTTTGTTCTTGGGTTTCTTACTTCTGAAAGTTCTGATTTGTCTCCATTTTCACCGATGGCTATGTTCTGTTGTGTCAGTGAGCTTGGGTTCCTCCCAAATATTTGGTCAATCCAGCCTACTGCATATCTTTTTGTTCTTCTGGAATTTATTTTCTGCCGCATTTTCACATCTACCTGCCCACAATCTGCAACTAATACATCCTGAGACTTTTTTATACTTAATGTCTTTTTTTCAGAAAAGAAACTGGCTCTGGAATAAATGGTTACTATCACTCTAGAGAAAAGTAACTAACCCTTTACACCAAAGGCAAACAATGAGCTGCTTTATAAATATTTTTCTAAATATACTTATTTTGCCTATTATTTTTATAAGTCAAGTTCCCATAAAGGTGGATTAAGAGAAATCCCACACTTCTTTTTAAAAATATGTTACTCAGTTGTGGGCTTAACTTTATTTTATTTTATTTAGGTTCAGTAAACAAGCAATAAGGTTTCTGAAGTTGCCTGTTTTCTTCCATAGTGCAAGTTCAAATGTATGGGATCAAGGTTGTGATAATCACTGTGCACTTACACACATACAAATACACACACTAGATTATTGTTGAAGTGTTTTAATATTGATTCAATAATTCACAGATATCTAGCAGCCTTGAATAATGCACAAAGTGCTATGTTAGTTGCTATAAAGGATAAAATATGGTTGCAAACATGAACTCTCTAGAGAAAAATCAAACATTAGTTTAATAAAAGGCAGAATGTGGCCATTGCCATGAGAGTGATACAGAGTGAGTTCAGAGGAAAGAAATCATGTCTGTCTGGGAGGATGAGAGATGGCACTGAGGAGGGACCTTTTGAACTGGATTAAAGAATTGTCAATATTTCAACAGCCAGAGATCAACAAGAAACATTGCATTTGAAAGGAATGGCAGTAACACGTGAGCACTTATGATATAAAAATGGTCAATCCTTGGGACACCTTGGTGGCTCAGTTGGTTCAGCGACTGCCTTCAGCTCAGGTCATGATCCTGGAGTCCCAGGATCGAGTCCCGCATTGGGCTGCCTGTTCAGCAGGGAGTCTGCTTCTCCATCTGACCCTCTCCCCTCTCATGCTCTCTCTTTCCCTCTCAAGTAAATAAATAAAATCTTTAAAAAAAAAAAAAAAAAGGTCAATCCTTGTTTGGAGAAGAGTAAAGAGTTCAAATTGTCCAGAGAATAAGATTTCTGTAGGGAGATGATGGGAGATGAGGCTACTTACTTAGAGAATGTCCGTTAGCCCCACCTAATAAAAGCACTAAGGCTGCTTTGGAGACAACCATACATCGGAGTCCCAGAATTCCCAATGAGAAGGAAAGAAGTGTTCTCTGCACCCATTTTTATTAGCCTGCTAAACAACTTGACTTTGAGCAGTTGTAAGAGCCTATAGAAAAGGGGAGGCTGATAAAATGACGAAGAATTGTTACCAGCATCAATCTGGTTTTCAATCCTACCTCCACAATTCAATTCCATGTGACACTTAGCAAATTAACTATCTTGTCTCAGTTTCTTCATTTACAAAATTAGAGTAATGATAGTACTTACCCCATAAGGATATTGTGAAGATATTATGAAGATAAATGAGAAAAATCATGGAAAGCACTTTCCTTGGCTTTGTAAGTGATAGTTGAATTTCTAAGCAATATTTACCTTTGACCTTATCAAGGAGCCCTGTCTTCCCTCTTCCTCTTAGAATCCTATTTGGGCAGGGGCCCTCGGGGGCTCAGTTGGTCAAGAGACCACCTATTGGTTTTGGCTCAGGTCATGATCTCGGGATTTTGAAATAGAGCCCCGACTCAGCTGAGTCTGCTTGTCCCTCTCCCTCTGGCCCTCCTGCCCCTGTAACACATGTTCTTTCTGTCTCTCTTTCTCTTTCAAATAAACAAATATAATTTTTAAAAAAAGAATCCTATGAGCAGGTTTCATGAATTACCTCCAGTAGCATCCTATACGTTTTTCCCTGTCTGGTATCTCATATATCATCACTTATAAGTTCTAGGGGCTAGGCATACTTGCTGCCTCATCTGTTTGGGCTTGCTGACAGCTTTCTCCAATTATATTGCTTTCCCATGTTTTCCAAGTTGTCCCCATGACACTTTTCTTTTTAAGATTTTATTTATTTATTTGACAGAGAGTGAGAGAGAGATCACAAGTAGGCAGAGAGGCAGGCAAAGAGAGGAGGAAGCAGGCTTACTGCTGAGCAGAGAGCCCGATGCCGGGCTCAATCCCAGGACCCTGAAATCATGACCTGAGCTGAAGGCAGAGGCTTAACCCACTGAGCCACTCAGGCGCCCCCCATGACACATTTCTAATTCTTCCTCCAGGCTTCTGTGTTTACCTAAATTATGTGGATAACTGTAGCCTTTTGATCTATAATTTTATAATTTCTGAATCAGATTTTAACTCTAAGATATTAAGGTCTCATTTTTCTCTTTTAATCAGAAACTATGATTCTCAAGTTCTAATTCCTTTAACTCAAAAATGTATTTTAGAAGTGAAAGGTATTGAGAAGCAATGATCTACATGTGCTCTAGAACAAGAATATAATTTAAGATTAAATACTATTAACTGGTTACAGTGATCAATTAAAGAATGACTTCTGGTATAAATTAAGTTCCTTAAAATTTTGACAAAAAGAAGCTAAGGTTTAGTGTAAAAAATATTTCATTACAAGGCAAACTTTTTTTATAAGAAAATTCAAAGATTTGAGCAGTATGACGTAAACTAAAATTGAAAACAAATTTCTAAAACAAAAGAGTCTCTTTATTTAAAGTAATCTTGTTTTAAATTCTCACTCTTAAATTCCATTCTCTTCATCATTTATCACTTTAAGTGATAAAGAAGTAGTTGAACTTCTTTGTGCTTCTCTTCATTTATAAAGCAAAAAAGAAATATCTGCTATTTCAGTGGAAGCCAGGAATACTTAAAGGGTAAACTTAAAATATTATGTAACCAATACCTTGATTCAGATTCAATCTGTTGACAGTTTAATAATGACGCTTATACTTAATGTGCCTGTACGCTATCCCAATGACCTTTTTTTGCTTATTTGCTTTAAATATCTTCTAGCACCTCCAGTTTTCATACAAGAACCTGCTGATGTTTCTGTGGAAATTGGCTCAAACGTGACATTACCTTGCTATGTCCAGGGTTATCCAGAACCAAAGATTAAATGGCAGAGATCAGACAACATGCCGATCTTCTCAAGACCCTTTTCAGTGAGTTCCATCAGCCAGCTAAGAACAGGAGCTCTCTTTATTTCAAGTAGGTTAAAGGAAATATATTTTATACAAGTATGTAGATATATATTATACCTTCATGTTCTATACATAGGGATTAGTCTGTTTAAAATTGTGAATTGATCTTGCCAACACATTTTGTGTTTATTGCATTTCCCTTTAAAAGTGTACTGAATTCTTATATTTTGGAATTGACATAAATAAGTCATATTTTATTCAAATATATGTCATAACATAAAGGCTTATGAAACAATGTGACTTCTTCCTATCTCACTTTCTTATGCAAATGGAGTCACTTGGGCTCCCAGGTGGATAAGTGATCACATTTTATTGATTCTTGTACCAACTGCTATATAGAAAGGTAAAATGTTATGAGTTAGTTAACTTTAATGAATTTTTTTTTTGACCACTAATACATAACCATATGCATAGGGATATTATACCCTATGGAAGCTCCTTGATTAAAAGTGATATTTACCTGGAGCAGAAGATTGAAAAAAATAAAGTCAAAGACTCCAGTGTCCAAAAATTTGCCTGTAAGTGATTAAGCATTCAGATATTTGTAAACACTTTGTACTTTTTAAAATAATGTTTAGAATGTTTGAATAGTGGCACTGGAGGGATAAAATCATTTAGTTGATTAACTGTTTTTTTAAAGAGTAATTGCATCTTTGGGGTTATTTTGTAGCATTTTAAATGTTCATTAGCCTCTTAAACTTCCAAATACAAATAAAAATAATTATAAGTGCTTAAGGATTCAGCTCTCAGCCAGGCTCTGTGGTGAAGACAGAAGCCATATGTAGGGTCCCTCATTCGGGCATTTTACAATCCACCGTCTAAGGGGATGGCCACAAAAGTACTTCTTGGGTCAGATCATGCAGGATCTGGAACGTGCAGGTGAAGAAATGCTTTTGATGAGGTAGAAAATAACACTCCAAGCTTCACTGCAGGAAAGGGCACATGAAATATTGTTTCAGATCAACCACTCTGTAAGACGGGAGAGATGAGAAGGAAAATGGAGAGGCTCACAGAGTTATGCAGGTGGGGTGATAGTAGGGATGAGAAAGGCCCAATAGGAAACAAATTGGACCTGAAACAAATCAGTTAGAGGAGATGTAGAAAGGGAAGATAAAAGAAGGTGGTGTATTGACAAGTGGTTGCCCAAGTGTCCAAATTAAATAATCTAGAAGGAAAGTAGTGATTACAAACAGTTCTCTGTTGTTTTATGAATGTCTACACAAATTAGCCTGAGAGTTAATAATAGGAAAAATAGCTTGGATAGAAACAATGTGTGCCTTATTAACCAGATGGTTTGCTGAATTTTCCTTTGCAAGTGAATATTTGCTGTTGTTCAGAGTAGACACTGCCTGAGTTTACCAGATGCCGTTCTGCAGTTAAATGCAAAAGGTTAGCAGAGGAGTAGAAGCTTTGTCACTGCTCTTTATCTGGGAGAATATGGAACTGTTTAAAATGGAAAGCTACATTTTTCTCTATCAGATCTTTTCAGGAGATTACACTGGGCTTATTTAGTTAAGATATTTGCAAAGATGACAGTCATTTCCCTATTTAAGATTTTCTGTTGCCTCCCCTATCGCTCATAAGATAAGCCAACACTTGACAAGGCACCAAACTAGGTCTTTAGCTTGTCTCCTGTGTCCACATGACCTTTAACCTCGTAGTCTTCATCCTGATCCCCCAATACCTTCCTTAATTAAAAATACTTTGTCATATTCTTTTTTTTTTTTTTAAAGATTTTATTTATTTATCAGAGAGAGAGAGGGGGAGAGAGTGAGCACAGGCAGACAGAATGGCAGGCAGAGGAAGAGGGAGAAGCAGGCTCCCTGCTGAGCAAGGAGCCCGATGTGGGACTCGATCCCAGGATGCTGGGATCATGACCTGAGCCGAAGGCAGCTGCTCAACCAACTGTGCCACCCAGGCGTCCCTGTCATATTCTTTTTACTGTCTCAAAATAAAGTCTATATTTTTTATTTACCTACACAGTAATAACTATTTTAACATTGAAAATGTAGTACAGAGGAAAATAAAGTAATTTTTATTGAAACCGTAGGTATTCTAATAGGTAAATCTCTACATTTATGTCTACATAAAATGTCTACCCTGGCAATGTCTACATAATGTACATTCATGTTTATGTATATCCCCACGAATTTGACAGCTCAGACATAGAAACTGGTAGATGTAATTGTCTAAAATTATAAACAAATTCATCAAATCCATGGATTTCCAGCAGGATCTTCAAAACTCTTACTGGACTTGGGATAATTGTTCCTTTCATGAATCTGCCCACCCCCCCGTATGGCCTTTCCAGTTTTTGTTAGTGCCAACATACTCCCCCATCACTGAGCCAACTAAAAAAAAAAATCTCTCTTGCAAACCTTCCGAATGCCCCCAGGGTGCTGCAGCAGGACACCTTGGTAGTGCAGCTTTCTATTCTTTGCACAGACCTTGATTTTTCAATTTATGCTTTTATCTTTGCAGCCCAAATTGGGCTTGGACTGCCCTTCCCCCTATTCTACCTGCTATTTATTTACCTGCTTGTATCCTACCTCCTCTGCAGCTCCTCCCCCAAGTCCTCTACATGCCCTCAGTCTCTTTTGTCTCTGCGCTCCCACAGCTCATTGCTTGACATGCATATTACAGTATTAATCACACTGTGCTATGATTGTTGGTTTTATGTATGTCTCCTCTCCTGGAGTGGGAACTGCCAGAGGACAGCACCTACGCATTTTCCACCCACAGGTCTCTGCACTGTGCCTGGCACATAGTTGTGCTTCATAGATGGTCCTGAATGAGTAAATGATCTCTTCTTTTTAGATATATGGGCCAATGATAAAGGAACCTACATTTGTGAAGCTGAAAACCAGTTTGGAAAGGTCCAGTCCCAGACAACAGTAACAGTGACAGGACTTGGTAAGATCAATTAGGTGCTTTGATATCATGCTCATCTGAGTCATTAGACTTCTTTTCCTACATCACCTCTTGCCTTTGCCACTTCAAACAAACAAACAAACAAAAAACAGGTAAATATTTGACTACTAAATTAGTTTTCTGTCCCCCACCCTATTTCATATTTCATGGGATACTAAAACTAGAAATAACCTTACATATCATCTGTTCTAAGTTCCTTATCTTCCGTTTGAAGAAATGAACGTCAACTTGAATAAATTGATTTAAGTCTATTTTTTTTTATTTCTTATTTATTTTTTTAAAGGTATTTATTTATTTATTTATTTGACAGAAAGAAATCACAAGTAGATGGAGAGGCATCTAGAGGCAGGTAGAGAGAGAGAGAGAGGGAAGCAGGCTCCCTGCTGAGCAGAGAGCCTGATGCGGGACTCGATCCCAGGACCCTGAGATCATGACCCAAGCCGAAGGCAGCAGCTCAACCCACTGAGCCACCCAGGCACCCTGATTTAAGTCTAAATAGAAATACATACATATACACATTAGAGTCATGACATATTTTTTTTAATTATTTTTATTAACATATAATGTATTATTTGCCCCAGGGGTACAGGTCTGTGAATCATCAGGCTTACACATTTCACAGCGCTCACCATAGCACATACCCTCCCCAATGTCCATCACCCAACCACCAAATCCCTACCCTCCTGCCCTCCCCAGCAATCCTCAGTTTGTTTCATGAGATTAAGAGTCTCTTATGGTTTGTCTCCCTCCGGATCCCATCTTGTTTCATTTTTTTTCCTTCCCTATCCCCACAATGCCCCGCCCTGCCTCTCAAATTTCTCATATCAGAGAGATCATTTGATAATTATCTTTCTCTGATTGACTTATTTCACTCAGCATAATACCCTCTAGTTCTATCCACGTGATTGCAAATAGCAAGATTTCATTTCTTTTGATGGCTGCATAGTATTCCATTGTGTGTGTGTGTGTGTGTGTGTGTGTGTGTGTGTGTGTGTATACCACATCTTTTTTATCCATTCATCTGTTGATGGACATCTTGGTTCTTTCCATAGTTTGGCTATTGTGGACATTGCTGCTATAAACATTTGGGTGCATGTGCCCCTTTGGATCCCTACATTTGTATCTTTAGGATAAATACCCAGTAGTGTGATTGCTGGGTCATAGGGTAGCTCTATTTTCAACTTTTTGAGGAACCTCCATGCTGTTTTCCAGAGTGGCTGCACCAGCTTACATTCCCACCAGAAGCTTAGGAGGGCTCCTCTTTCTCCGCATCCTCGCCAACATCTATAATTTCCTGACTTGTTAGTTTTAGTCATTCTGACTGGTGTGAGGTGGTTTCTCATTGTGGTTTTGATTTTTATTTCCCTGAATGGCATTCTTTTCTGATTCCCTTTTTTACACTTCTCATTTTAAGTCCACATGAAATTATTTTTAGATATAACGTGAAGTAAGGATACAATATCATTTATTTCCAAGTGGTTGGGCATTTGTTTTGGTATCTTTTATTGAATATTCTCTTCCCACTGATTAAAATACCCTTTTGGTCACATGTTAAATTCATATTCCTATTTCTATTCCTTGGAATTCGACTTATGCACTAGTACTACATTGTCTAAATTATTACAGCATTTAATGTAAATGTAAGTAAATGTAAATGTAAATTTAAAGTGAATGCTAAACAGCACCTGTTTCTTATTCATATGCAATTATAAAATTTTTTCTATGTCTCCCTTTATGCATCTACATATTTAAGTTTTCCAAATAGAATATCTAGAGATTTTGCTTTGATTTGTTTTAAATTTATTAATTCCTAGAAAAGAACATATTTACATCTAAGAGAGTATACCTCCTTTTATTTGTTTGACCTGTTATGATAGCCTCCTCATTGATCTCATCCTTTCTGGTCTTTCCCTTTTCCTGTAAGTCTTAGTCACAGTGTGCAGAGTAATATTTCTGGAGAATTTTTCTGATGATCCCACTTTTTAAATTTATAAGTGCTCTCGGTCTCTTTCCATTTGTCCATTGGATACATTGCACATATCTTAGCTTGGTATTTCTGGCCTTCCATGCCATAGATTAATTCTTTTTTACTTTCTCTACTTCTATACTATTATCTACCCTCTCTTTTTTTTTAATAATTTAATTTTTTAAAATTTTTTCAGTGTTCCAAGATTCATTGCTGATGCACCACACCCAGTGCTCCATGCTGCAATACGTGCCCTCCTTAATACCCATCAACAGGCTCACCCATCCCCTCCAAACCCTCAGTTTGTTTCTCAGAGTTCACAGTCTCTCATGGTTCATCTCTCCCTGATTTCCCCCAACTCCCTTCTCCTCTCCATCTCCCCATGTCTTCCATGTTATTCCTTATGCTCCACAACTAAGTGAAACCATATGATAATTGACTCTCTCTGCTTGATTTATTTCACTTCCAGTCCCATCCTTGTTGATACAAAATTTGGGTATTGTATCAACATGGACGGCACTGGAAGAGATTATGCTGAATGAAATAATCTGCCCTCTTGCCATTCTCTCTTCTTAGAAGGGTCTTTTATCTCTGCCTTTGAATTCAAACCCATTTATACTTAAAAATCTTATTCTTGAAAATTCAGCTTTTTAAAGAGGATAATCTTGGCCTGTAAGGATGTTTGTCTTCCTTTTGGGTAAGATTGAGTTGATAATACCTGTTTCTGTCTGTCTCAGTTGCTCCACTTATTGGAATCAGCCCTTCAGTGACCAGTGTCATTGAAGGACAGCAGCTTACTTTGCCTTGTGCTCTGTTGGCTGGAAATCCCATTCCAGAACGTCGGTGGATTAAGAATTCAGCCATGGTAAGAACATTTTAAATCCATGCATTCACATTTCTAATTTTCTTGTGTAAGAGACAATTTATTCCAACCATTGAAATTTCAATTTAATAAATATACAAAAATACAAAGAAAAACTTTTTTAGTGTTAACATGTTTATGCAGTTTACATTATTTCAGAATTAATAAGATGGAAAAAGAGCCAATGGTGTGATTTTTATAGTTTTGCATTAAATTCAATGCAACTAATAAACTTCAGAATATGTACAAAGTGAAACAAATATAAAATTATTTTATAGCCTTTAAATATTTTTATATCCTTTTTGTAGGATATAATAAATACTGATATTTTCATAAAATTCTTTCATTTATTAATCTTTATTATTTTTATTATTTAATAATTTCAAACATTATATATTTTATCATGAACTATTTGGACATGTGGATCTATTTTGTGTCTTTTTTTTTCAGTGTATAACTTTGGCTTATGAAAGGATTTGAAAAAATTGTCATGGTTCTATAAAATTTTTTGCAAACATGCTATCTCTGGCAATAAATTTTCATGTAGATAAGAGCACTTTTCCTTCCATTTTCCAGGGTAGTTAGGCTCACTCTCTTTTTGAAGTGCTAATTAGAAGTGAACTGACTCCTTGGAATAAGATGTGAAATTGTTCATATTTGCATAAAATTCTGAGGATAATTAGTAGACCTCACTCAATAATTAAATGCCCTTATAAAAAAGGATGATACCGTTTGAGCACAAAGGTATCCTGTGATTGAACAAAATGCATAAATGGCAGTTAGAGTGATCATTTTTAACAGAAAATATTGCAGACCTTCTCTGACACAGTTCCTATATCATACATTGCCTCTAATATTTGTATCTTTCACTGAAAAAGGTAAGTGTTGAAATGAATCACATTCTCTCAACTTGAATGACTGCCTGTTTGCCAAAATGAAAATATCAAATAACTTGCAAGTGGTACTATACGCTTCTTGAAAAACAACAAATTAGTAAAAAGTAAAAGTCATTAGTGGAATTTGGGTCCTGAGTGATACAGAGACATAAAATAGAGACATCACTTGTTTCCTGTCAAGTGTTGTCTCCATTTTGTTCCTTTTTCCAGCATAATATTTGGTGGTTTATCAGGAGGACATATAATAGATTCTACTCTTTGTAACATTTTATGCTCATCATTTTTCCCTTAAGGGTGTTAAAATATTTTGTTATAAGACATTTAATAACCCAGTTGGAAAAAAAAATCTGGTTTTGGCTTAGGGAACATTAGTTTTTAAATTAAATATGACTTTTTTTTCTTTAAGTTGGTCCAAAATCCTTACATCACTGTACGCAGTGACGGGAGTCTCCATATTGAAAGAGTTCGCCTTCAGGATGGAGGCAAATATACTTGTGTGGCCAGTAATGTTGCTGGAACCATTAACAAAACTACCACTGTGGATGTACATGGTAAGAGACACACCCGTTGTAATTCTTTCCAAACCATGTTCAAAGCTAGGTTTATGTCTCTAAATCAAATAACTCTGTCTTCTAGTTGTAAGAAGTAGACTTTTCCCCTAATTGTTATTCTTAACAGAAAGCCTTATTTCTTGAACACTATTTACATTGTTAAAGCTGTTTCCAGAATTCCCTTTCCTACATACACAAAAAGGCTTTATTGGGAGTCACCAGCTGAGTCTGGCCAAGGGCTTTTGTAAGTGGTTTCTTAATTGATAAAAGTGAACTGAGTTCTCAAAGAGTTATGTTTAAAAATACATTTTAATTTCAGGCAAGCTGAACTTATTATTCCATCCAAATTGCCTTTTTTTTTGGATTGTGCAACAAGCATGTTCTTACTAATGACCCCTTTGTGTGTTAGCTAGAAATGACCTAAACGTTTCTAAAGGCCACCTCATGTGCTCCAAACAGTCTTTTCGCATGTTAGATAATCTAAAAGGTCACAAATAAGAAAATCCAAAAGCTATCTATTTCCGTTCGTGACTAACAGTCACGAACTTTTTACATCTCAATAAATAAGTGACAACTTCATAGTTTAAGAAGTTGTCATAAGGGTTTTTTAAAAATATTTTCTTAAAAGACTTTGCAGCATTGCTTTAAGTGTGGCATTAAAAAATAGTTCTGTGTACAGAGATGAAAGTAACACAGAACATTTGTTTTTAGTAAATTCATCCTTTTTTTAGGACATGAATTGGAGAATCCGGTAATTTCCACATTTTGCTTGGTCTATTGAAATTATCAGTGGATACAGACCGTCTTCTTTTTTTTAATGTCTGTGTCTCATTGTAAATAGCCTCTTCTGTCTCTCAATCTTATACCCGCCCCCACCAACATTGCGTGAGATATTCTTGAAGAAATACTATTTTAAAGAAACATTAAAGTAACACTAAATTACAGTCTAAAAGAATAAATGCATAATACCAGATTGAATACAATCATATACAATACAAAACTATATACAAAAAAATACAATTTATTTTTAGAGCAAAATCAGTCCATCAATTTCCTAGAAGGTGCTTGGGGACTGCCTTGAGAATCTAGTATAGAAATATAATCATGTCATCTCCATAGAATATTGTGTTGAGGAGGATTCTGAGGTAAATTTTTACTTGAGTGGAAGAGAGATGTGATTAGCTGGGATGTTACCCAGATCAGAGGAGCAAGGAGACAGATGAACCAGTGATGTGGTTTATCATGACACACTAAATGTTGATGATTAAAAGCTAAAAAGATCACTTCACAACATATTTCACCCATCTTAAGTGAAATTAAATGAGTAACTGTTTTAGTTACTAAGGTTAAAAAAACCCAACCCAGACATTTGACAGGAACTAAACCAAGCAACCATTCAGCCAACAGGTTAGTTTTTGAGTTGGATGTGACACAGCATCACAAGTTCTCTCTACCTCCGTAGGCATGTTAATTAGCACTGACATGCCTTCATGACTCTGCCTTGCCCCTTTTAAGAATACTCATTAATATCTCACAAAACAAACTGAGGATTGCTGGGGGGAGGGGGGTTGAGAGAAGGGGGGTGGGGTTATGGACATTGGGGAGGGTATGTGCTTTGGTGAGTGCTGTGAAGTGTGTAAACCTGGCAATTCACAGACCTGTACCCCTGGGGATAAAAATATATGTTTATAAAAAAAATTTAAAAAAAAAAGCTCTCAATGACCAGTTCTTAAAAGGATAAATTAATGCATGCAAATATAGATGTAAGTTAAAATGGAAAACCACTCACTTGTCATCTTGATTTAGGTAGGTGGAAATCTGGAAAGAAATAGCCCTTCCACAGACAGATGTCGTCAGATTTGAAAATGCCTAAATTTGCCACTTCCCCTAATAACTGTCAAACTCAGTATGCATTTAAGAAAATGGCTTATTCTATATGGCCATAAAATTACGGTAGAGTTGAGAGTCGACTCTTCCATGATGATTCTAGAATTAGAGAGTAGCCTGACGTAGAGAGTATCTAGAATTTTTTTGACAATTTTTTAAAAGAGGAAATTATCTAAGGAATAAACCCAGCCTTGGGAAAATACCAGTATGTAGCACAGCCTTCCAGGGATGTTTATGCACAGAAGTCTCTGGTGTCCCTTGTTCTGGCAAACTTCTCCTCCCAGGTAGCTGTGATAATTCTAGAGAAACTTGTCTCAAAAGCAAGAGCTTTAGTGAGTGCATGAGCCCTGGGGAGCCATTCCACTTTCATCTTTCCAGGGGAAGGAAAAGAAATGCCTGGTGTGTATCGGGCTCGTGCTGTGTTCGTTGTGCTATGTTAAGAACTTTCATGTATGGGAACTTTGTTAATCAAATTTATTATTTTGAGAACATGAGTATAGATAATTTTTCATATGCTAGTTGCCTGTGATTAATCGAGATATGCACAGAATGGAATCATTAACAGTCTTCCTTTTCCTTTTGCTTCTGCTCATATAATGTTAATTCTTCAGTTGCTTTCTAAAGTCCAAAGGTATGTTATTCTTTTTAGTGAAAACTACTGACTTAGAATCCTGTATTTTAGTCTTTTAAATGTAAACGCCTAAGGCCTTGCAAGTTTCATTGTTGAATTTCTTTTAAGAAAACATATCCTTCTTTCTGGGTTAAATTTAGTAGCTTGTTTAGCAATGCTTGTGAATAGGCAGATATTAAATGTGTAGTGGTTAAACAGTCCATCTCTCCAGCAGTGGGCTTACGTCAGCTCTTTGCAGCCTAATGGGTAATGGACAATGATGAAAATTATGGTTAAATGTGTAAATGTTCGGATGTAATTCCCTCTTGAGTTTCCAGGAAAACATGGATTTTCTTCAGTCTTACTTTTGGTAGGAAAGTTAACTTGCTATGCATAATTCACTACTTGACTTTAAGTTAATATTTTATTAAAGTCATCAGATTAGAGTTACTGTATTTACTCTTACAAGTTACTCTACATTTTATTTACTCTTACAAGTTACTCTACATTTTGATCAGAAAATGTTGTCTTAGCTGGTTTTTATGAATACACAATGTATTCTAAAATCATGTAACTTTAAATGGAAGAACAGATGCTCAGACTCTGAATATTGCCTCCTATTTTCAGTCCTGCCAACCATTCAGCACGGGCAGCAGGTACTCAGCACAATTGAAGGCATTCCAGTGACTCTACCATGCAAAGCAAGTGGAATTCCCAAGCCGTCCATCATCTGGTCCAAGGTAAATGACCTACCCAGAGGTGTTTGTTAATGTTACGTGTTATCACAGTGTTTGAATATTTTTTGTCATACACGGGACTTGTGACTGTCCCGTAGAATTTTAAAAAAAGGAAAACCCATGCAGTCGTACCACTTGGAAGGGACCTTAAAATGTCCTTAGTACAGTCACACCTGATGCTGGAGTAACATTAACACAACAGTGAACGCTAACGTAACGCCTTCTGTATACCAGGAGCTTTTCTAAACACTTAGCATGTTTGTAGCAGAGCCTTGTCTACCTGTGCCACATCCCCGCAGCCGCTGTGATTTCAGCGCAACTCGGGTGGACAGCTCCGTGCACGCGGCCGGAGTCCCACTTCCTGCGTGTGTCTCTCTAGGTTTTGGAATCAGGGCTTTCTCCAGAGTCCCACAAGGCCACTCAGCCTGCTCTTGGGTAGCTGAGAAGTGTAGGGGCATTAACAACTTGGGGGGCAGGTGTCCTTTATAAATCACCTGCTTCTCATCCATCAGAATACTTCTGAGTTTCTTCACACAGTTTCTCAACGGATCCCAGCACTTGGAAGCTTATCAGCCCAGCCACAGGGGAAACAAGAACACTGAAATCTTTTTAACTTTCCTTCCTTGTGTGCCTCACTCCCCTGCCCACCTGCTTGAGCCTCTGGGGATCACTTTCCAACTAAACTTCTTGCCCTCAAATCTTTGTCTTAGACCCTTTCTTTTAGGAAGGCAAAATAAGACATATACAAACTCATTTATTCCCCTCTGTGTCCCTATCATGAAGTTGTCCAGCTTTTACTTGTCTTCTTGCAAAGAGGAAAAACCCATTTGCTAAGGAAGTCCTTTTCATCTTTGAACAGTCATGAAGATAGCATGTATTTTCTGTAAATTAATTTAAATCTGACAGCTATAAGTAATATAAAATGATGGCATAATAACAAAATGTGGCATTTGTATAATTAGTACTACAACCCAAGCATTTTAACATAGCATCTAATTTTATATATCTACAAAGCTCTGAAATATAAAGTAGGTACTGACATCTGGAAGTTAAATAAAAAGGTTAAGCTTTCTGCATTCTGGACACAAAAACCCAGTGCTGTAGCTGATCCCCAAACTCTACAGTGTCTGGTACTATAAAGAAGTTTAATGCATTTTAGGAAAACATAAAAATGAAAGGCCAGGGTGGCCTGTGTGCCATGATAAAACATGAAGGTTAAGAAAGAATTAGGGCTCCAGAGCCTAATTGCCAGGGTTCAAGTCCCAGAACTACTACAGACTGACTGTTATTCCACATCATCCCCAGCCTTTATTATTTTCATCTATAAAATGGGAGATTATGGTAGTTCCTGCTCAGATGATTGTTTTGAACATGAAAATAGTTAATTCATGTGATGTGCTCAAAACTGTGCATGGTTAGCGTATGACTATCCCATTCATTATTATTACCATTATTCGCACCATTTTTAAGTAGCTCTGGAACAAAGGGGACATGGTTCAGTGTGTCAAAATACTGCCTTTGCTTTCTTTGCTCTAATTTTCGTACAAATAACTTAAGTCAAATTAGCATTTTTCAAAAATCTAGTATTTTCCCCCATGGAGATCTTTTTTTTCCTCTCTTCCTTTTCCAGACATGAAGTCACTCCTTCATTATCTTAAAAAAACCTCTTTGTTGTGTTTCACAGAAAGGTGAGCTGATCTCCACCAGCAGTGCTAAGTTTTCCGCAGGGGCTGACGGAAGTTTGTATGTGTCCTCACCTGGGGGTGAAGAGAGTGGGGAGTACGTCTGCACCGCCACCAATGCGGCCGGCTACGCCAAAAGGAAAGTGCAGCTGACCGTCTACGGTGAGAGCCCCCGGAGGAGTGTTTTCCTTTGACATGTCTGCCGGTGCCAAAACTCACATTTCTCTCCCAAATCATATTAGCAGGGGCTGTTCTCCTAAAGTGAACTGCATTTTACAAAAATGCATTTTTACTGCCAACCACCATTTCTTCTACTGAGATTCTTATTTAAAGGGAGAGTAATTGTATAGCCATTCGGAAAAATTTTATGGTGTTTTCCTGAGGAGTAGGCTTACTGCACCCAAGCAGCTTCAGAAACACCCCTTAGTTAAAATCCCCTCGCAAAGCCAAACCTCAGCTATGCCTCGGTGAGCACTCTGCCCTGAGGAATTCCTTGTACAAGTGGCAGATTCTCGAAGGGCATTTCAGCTGACCTCTTCATTATGTTCTGAAAGGAAGAACTAAAAAGGGAAACTCTCTGGTCATTTTCCTTTCAGCTCTCGCTATAAATACATGAATGGAAAGTTTTAGAGATGCCCTGAAACTTTGGAACGCACAGCAGCATCTTTTTGTACATTTTTAAAGAATATTAGTAATCCGCATTTGAATGTAAGGTAACTGTTTTCAATGTACTCTCTCCCTTCCAAAAACATGTGTTTATTTTAGTAAGGCCCAGAGTGTTTGGAGATCAACGAGGACTGTCCCAAGATAAGCCTGTTGAGATCTCCGTCCTTGCAGGGGAAGAGGTGACACTTCCATGTGAAGTGAAGAGCTTACCCCCACCCGTCATCACCTGGGCCAAAGAGACCCAGCTCATCTCTCCGTTCTCTCCAAGGTAGGGGATCGGGGACGGACCTCGACATGGAAAAACAATCTCTTGGGGCAGATGGGTATACCTACTTAGGTTTACGGATGTTTCAAAAAATGATTTTTAAATGTGAGATAATTCACGCATGTACCTGAACCTACAGCAAATACATGTATACCTTCTAAATCACTCTTTAATATCAGAAACGCTAACACCCTACTTTGACGTAATTTCCCCCAGGTGCCTCTACAGGGTAGTTACTGAAATGGAGCATATTTCTATGTAGATCTGGTTAGCACAAATGCATAGAACACATAGAATCTCATTAATCCCATATAAGTCCACAATAAGTCCTCTAATGACTAAGATTTGACTTTCATTAGATGGTTTTGTAAAAATTTTCTTGATTAAAACCTTAGACATTTAAAGGCCCACCGAGACCATAATTGGATAGGCTAATAATCTGATAGGCTAAATTTGGTAGATGTGGAAACCAAAACACCAGAGCCTTTAAGGTACTACCTTTGTTGCCCTGCAAGTACAAGGTTGAATTTACCTCCACCACTTAAAGTTCGCCTGAAACTTTTGGCAATTTTTTTCAGTGGCCCTCTGAACCTTAGATTTCTTATTTATGAAATGGAGTTGATCTTTACCTGCAAGATAATGTATATTCCACACACCCCTGTCTCTAGTTCTCAAGGAGTAGTAGCAGTTACTATTTTAACTCAGTATCATGCCAGAAGCTACTGGTGGAATAAGAATTATAGTCTCTAGCTGTGTCTGTTAAGCTTACTGATGTATAGTTATGAAGCTAGATATTTATGCTACCACTGGTGAGGGTAAAAAAGACAATTAAAGAACTACTTTACATAAACTTACTCTTTCTTTGAAAAATAATTTGCTTTGGATATTTTTGAGTGAAAGAAATACCGTATTACAAATACAGTTAACATTTCCTTGTTTTCTTCCCCAACCCCTTGTCTCCCTTTCCAGAGGCAAATACTGCCACAAACATCACATGCCTCCCATGCAACCATTCTAAAACTGTATAGGATCTTGTTTTCTATGTTTTTAATTTTGTGTGTCTGTTTTCAATTTGCCATGTAACATATTACCTATTATTCTACTGCTTGCTGTATTAAGTCAACATTTGTTCATTTTTGTACACATAGGTTTAGTTTCTTTCTTTTTTAATTTTTTTTTCTTTTTAATTTGACAGAGATCACAAGTAGACAGACAGGCAGAGAGAGATGGGGGAGGGGGGTGCAGGCTCCCTGCTGAGCAGAGAGCCCCATGTGGGGCTCCATCCCAGGACCCTGAGATCATGACCTGAGCCGAAGGCAGAGGCTTAACCCACTGAGACACCCAGGTGCCCCGGTTTAGTTTCTTTTTAACCACGGTATACATAGTCTCCATTTTGTGTATACATTTCCCAGTGTATGAACATTCAGGGTTTTGTTTGTTTCTCTTGGGTTTGGTTTTAGGTTTTTGACTTTACAAACAAGGCTTTTTAGGGAAAATCTTTATGTATATCTCTCTGTATACACATGCATGACTTTCTTTAGGACTGGCACCTAGAGCTGCAGTTTCTGGTCAGGATGAATTCCTACTTTCAGTTGTGTAGACGATGCTAAATTGCTGTCCACAGAGGGACTCCTGGGTTTGCCTTTCTCCCATTAGAAGAGAGGTGCACAGACGTCCCCATTATCATCAATGCCTGGTATTGATGGACTTAAACATTTTTGTTGTTCAGATGGGCGTGAAATGGTATCTTGCAACCGTCTGAGTTCTCATGTGACTGACTTCCAGGAGCCCCACATGCTTTTACCTTTTTGTTGGCATTTGTGTCATCTGTAACTTGCCTTTTTAAGCCTGCAGCACAGATTTCTGGTGACTTACTAGTCTTTTTTGTTGTTGAATACAGAAATTGGGTCTGTATTCTTAATAGCACTCCTTTGTTGTATGTGTTGAAAATACCTTTCCTCAGACCACTGCAAGGTTTTAATGTGTGATGTTTGATTATATAAAACTTTACATTTTTTATGTAGCTCAGTGTATACTTCTATTGTTTTTAAGACTTTTACTTTATGAAGAATATTAACAAGCCACCAGTGTTTTAGTCTAATATTTTAAGTTTTTCACATTATGGACCTTGATCCATATGAATTTTTATGTTGTGTCTGTTATTAGGTAGTGCTCTATTTTTTAAATTTTTAATTTTTTATTAACATATAATGTATTATTAGCCCCAGGGGTACAGGTCTGTGAATTGACAGTTAGTAGTGCTCTATTTTTATTTATTTATTTTTCCCATGTGCAGAACCTGTTGCCTAACATCATTTTTTAATAATTGGCCCTTTCCTTGTTCTTTGTAATAATATCTCCATCATTGAGTATTATATGTTGGATTTTCCTAGATACTTCTTTGGGGGAAATTTCGTCCTTAACTCCTTAACTATTTATTCATTTGTCTGTCTCAGGGCCAGTAGAACAATTTTTCTTTTTCCTAGGTACATAAGAAATCTTGATATTAAGCAGGTCTATCTGACCCTCTCCTCCTTAAACTTATTTCAATACAGTTAACATAATGACATTTTTATGTCGATCTGGCTCACTCAACTACATTATTATCCTGTAGGAAGAACATATTCAGTAAATTTTTGAGAATTACAAATGTACCTTCTTTCACTTTTATTTTAACACACTAAATTTTTTAACAAAGCATTGCAGAAAAAACAGGACAGTATTCAAAATATGTTCAAAACTTACTAAAATATATATTTGCTTTGTATAGTCACAACTTAATAAGACAGACAGACGCACAAGTTTTTGATAATTGCAGACCATTAGGTTAGATCCGAGGGTAAAAGGAAACTGATTTTGTATTTGTAAGAACATCATGCAGAATGTATACACTGTATACTATGACATATATACACATACACATACACAATAGAATTATGAAAATTCCTGACTTTAAAGGTATAGAAATAATATAAATGGGAGAAGGGTTTCAAAATGGCTTGCAGAGTAGAAATTTCACACTGAAATGCAGCTACATTGGGGATATTAAAATTCTGATGTTCTATGGTCTACTATGTGGTTTCTTTCTTTTAGACACACATTCCTCCCTTCTGGTTCAATGAAGATCATTGAGACCCGCGTTTCAGATAGTGGGATGTATCTTTGCGTTGCCACAAATATAGCTGGGAACGTGACTCAGTCTGTTAAATTAAATGTCCATGGTGAGTTTTGAAATGAAGACATGTGATATCTGTGTACTGGCCACAGGAAAATTTGTCATAGTAGTTTCTTTGATAGTCTCCAAATTGCATGTAGAGTAATTAGAGAAAAATTTTCTAAAATTGAAGACTTGTGATTTTCTTTCATTTCCTCTGGAAAGTTTATTTGCCATCTATAGACAATTTTTTCCCTTTTCCTTAAATAAACAGTATTGAAATTTTGGCTCTTCTTTTTACTAAATGTCTACAGTCACTTATGACAACTCTTGATACACTGTAAAAAAAAAAGTGTTTAGACTGACGGCTTTTTGTAGAAGTGATTGTGAATTCTCAAAGAAGAATTTATTAGCATTTAAATGGTCATTTTCAATATTCAAAGAATTCGTCAACTGAAAACATTATGCTTCCTGGAACTCTTTAACTTTTAAAAACTTACGGTTAATCTGTTTTATTCCCTCAACTTTACCATAGTCTGTCCAAAATAGTTATTTACTTAACACATGCTTAGTGAGTACATTCTCTGTCAGGCATTATATAGGTGCCAAATATTCAAGTATCAGGAAAAGATTTTCTTAGGTAGCATTGCCCTGATTTCCCTCTTGGATCAGTCAGCGTAATAGTGTCCTATTAGCCATGGGATTTGAGATCCAAGGAGAGTTCTGTCATTTACTAGCTGTGGTGTATCTTGGGCATTTTACCTACCCTCTCTTACTTTTAGTTTTCTCTTTCATAAAATGCTAACAATCCTCTTAAAATTATAAGGTTGTCACAACCTTATAATTCGCTAAAAATATATTAAGTTTAGAAAACAAAGGACTGAGGAATGGGGCTTTGTAGGGATATAAGGTACATAAATTCTAATGATATCCTTATGAGTTAACTTGATTCTTTAGTGTATAATGCATGAATATGGAGACCAGTAATACTTGCCAGCATTCTGATAAATTATCTCGTTTTCCTAAAGGAAGGTAGATAAAGACAAGTAATAGAGGCTTGATTTTGATTTTGACTTTCTTCTCTGAAATTAGCAAGTTTTTTACTAGAAATTTTCTCACTGTCTGGCTAAACCGTCCACAAGGAGAGCAAAAAGTAGGAACACCTGAAGAGAAATGCTTTTTCTTTTACTCCCTTATATTATAGAAATCATCACCTTTTAAGAGGGTTTTAAACTTTAAATTATTTATAAATTAAAGGAAACCTAACATTTGCAAACACTTGCTTTTCCCTCAAGTTTGGCATGAGAGCTTTTCTATTTATTATTGCCCATAATCCTTGCAGTGGACAGGAATTGAAGAGGTTTTTCTTGCCTGGATTATCAAGGAAACAGGCCTCGGGAAATTTACTGACTTGCCCTAGATCGTACAGCCAGTACGTGGCCTGAGCCTGGGTCCAAATCCTGAGATTCTTCTACTTTCTGTGCTGCTTCTTTGTAAGGAGTTCTCATTAACAGTGAGAAGAGAAAGGAATTTCTTAAATTGGAATATTAATCCCCCATTGTTTCTAGTTCCTCCAAAGATACAGCGTGGCCCTAAACTTATGAAAGTCCAAGCTGGCCAAAGAGTGGACATCCCGTGCAATGCTCAAGGGACGCCTCTTCCTGTCATCACATGGTTGAAGGACGGAAGTGCCGCCCTGGTGGACGGGGTGCGGCTTGTGAGCAATTCGGATGGAACGTTAAGCATTGACCCAGCCCTGCTCTCCGATGCCGGTGTCTATACATGTGTCGCTACTAACATGGCAGGCAGTGATGAAACAGAAATAACACTACATGTCCAAGGTGATTTTCGGCATAAGAAAATATATGTAGGGTGGAGGCATAAAGCTGGCAAAAGTTGTTCTGTGAATAGACAGAAAGCAAGGAAAAGAGTAAGAAATACAGATCGTGAGAAGTACTGTGCGGAAAATTAAAACCGGGTGATGCTCTCTACAATTGTCTCCTTTAAAGATTTTATTTATTTGAGAGAGAGAGGAGAAAGAGAGAGAGAATCCCAAATAGACTCTGCGCTGAGCACAGCCCAACACAGGGCTTGATCTCATGACCCTGGATCTGGACCAGAGCCAAAATCAAGAGTCACGTCTATTAACTGGCTACCCCCGCCACCTGCCCAGGCACCCAGTATCTTGTCTTCTCTAGCAAAATATTTGACCATATCTTTCTGGCAGTTTGATAAGTGTGCTGCATAGTCTGAAGTAGATATGTCTGGCAGCTAGAAATATGTGTCATATGAGGAAGAGAGTCAGGAAAGGTAACAGTTCACCAGTGTGTCTGGTTGATGGTGCTGCAGGAGAGTTTGGTATTGCTTAAGGAAAGCCTGTGATAATGCATTTATTGTTCTAATAGAACCCCCTACACTGGAAGACCTAGAGCCTCCATATAACACCCCATTCCAAGAAAGAGTGGCCAGTGAACGCATTGCATTTCCATGTCCTGCAAAAGGTATGTAGTCCTTGGACATATGGGCATAAGCACAATGTTATATTATTTCAGAATTCTCTGTTGAACCCAAAACATCTTTATGGAAAGATCCACTTGTTAGTCCTTGTTACACCATTTGGACATTAATCTCTCTTTTAAATAACACCTCTTTGAATAGCTATTTTTTCTCTCACTGGTATTTTATCTACTTCAATGGAAAAACCTCTGTTCTTCCAAGCTTGCCTTATCAATCGTGTGTCCCATGTAGTTCTTGTTAATTCTTAGTTCTCGTGTTAATTCTTAGTTCCTTTGGTCTTGATAAGATTTCTCATTAAAATGTAACAGCTGGAGCTACTCAGAATTTTTTGCACTTATCACACTCAGAAGTATAAATTAAGACTAACTCCTGATACTGCTCTTCTGAAAACCTCTTTTCTTAGATTTACCCTCTACTGGTAATCCTAAAGGCAGGTTCTACCTTGATACTCTGAGGCTTATCCAAACTCCTTTTACCTTCCCAAATTTCTGGGGTTTCCATCCCACCATGTTTCCTGGCAGGAAACTCTTCTTTTCTCTCCTCAGGGGGGATGGGAAAGAGGCGTTGTCACTACCACCCTTGGGATGCCAGTAGGTGGTTCAGAACATCCTTTCACATATGCTTTCATCCACAGTGACTCAGATGTGTTTGCAGCAGTTCCAGCAAAGTCCACACGGAATTCTTTCCGTCACCTCCATGCAGTTGGTACTATCATCGCTCCCACAAAGGCCCCTTAATGATTGTTCCTGGAGGCATCGACAGATGAAGGGCCTCATGGCTCTTCCTGTTTCTGTAGCAAGATTTTGCATCTCTTCACAGTAGCTCTCACCAATGATTATTTTCTAGCAAGCATTACTAGAGAACTTTAATGAGCTTTTCACATACCAAAATAATTATCAGTAACTATCCCCATAGTGGTGAAGGAGGAGACAAGTCCTGGAGAAGAGACCCTTTGAAGGGTTTAAAGTCGGGTATTTGAGTACTTGCTGCTCCTGGACCCCTACCAGGGGCACTGCTGCCCTTTGCTCTCTGTTGGATCCCTGACTCCAACACTGGCTGGACTTCCCTTTTTCCAGCTGTTTTGACTTCCCCATTCCACTTTGAAAAACCACCTCTTGGGTTTGCCATTTTCACCTGGGATATAATTCCAGGTGAAATTCCATTTAAAGTAGCTGGATGCCTTCCTTCTCTGTGCGACAAGTCTGATCTTGTATGTGACAGTTCTACCATTTATAAGTTAAAGAGACTGTAACTTCTCTGGCTTGTTCATTTAATTTTTCATTTATTCACTCTACAAGCATTCATTGAGAAGTCTGATTGAAATGCATAAAGGTGAAGTGTGTAAACCTGGTGATTCACAGACCTGTACCCCTGGGGATAAAAATATATGTTTATAAAAAATAAAAAATTTAAAAAAAAAAAAGAAATGCATAAAGGAATGAGTGGGATATGAAGAAGTGAGGCCATGATTATAACTCTTTTTTCTTTGAAAACGTAGACACCTGCAGTCCGTCAGTTCACCTTCTCTTTCTCATCTTCACTGTTAGTGCAATGAAATAGGCCAATATTTTTGTTTTATTTTTTTCTCATAAGTACAACTTTCATAGTCACTTTCAAAATTCCTTAACTCAACTTGAGTTTAGCCTTAGTGACACATTCTATATATTCTGCTGTTCTTTTGTATTTGTCTTGGATTATGTGCCAAAATGTTAACATTTGTTATTATCCTTTAATATAAGATTATTAACAATGTCATACAAATGCATTAAATATCCTTTTTATTTTTATAGGTATTAAGGAAATTTTGAAAGTACTTAGACTAGTGCCTGATACATTATTTGCTAAGTAAATACATTCTTAATACAGAATTCATGTTTGTCTATTTCCGGTATGTACTTTTGGCTCTATTACATACTTCAAGATGATTTTATCACTTCTACTCAGCAGCACATCACTTCCACTTACTCATAAATAAATCTAGGAAATCAGTCCTGCCTTCCACTTGCCCAGTTTTCTTTTCAGTATAAAAAGTCAAGAATTGTTCCTATTGTCCTATGTTTAACAGGATGAAATCACCAAATGTGTCAGTAGCAGAAGTTCCTCATCTCTAGGGTATCTGGGCTATTTAGTGTGAATTATAGAGCATTGCTTCTGCACTTATGACTACTTCGTAGGGCAATCTTTGTGTTGTGTTCCTGTGATAGCCTCTTACTTTTTGTTCTTCATTTATTTTTATCCCAAACTCTCTTCACTTGATCAATATAGTTTTTTCCCCACAATGCTCTCACACAAGAAAATGCTTTGGTTTGCTTACTGTCTTCTGAAAGTCTTGATAAAGAGAACTGGCTCAAACACTACCCTAGAGACCATAGGTCTGTTAAGACTGATCAGGAATTAGAGGCATTAAATACCATAACTCTTTGAAATTTCATGCCAGGAGAAATATCTTGTAAGTAGCATGGTACCTTAGGGTACCTTATAGTCGTAACAAAATTTTTGTTTCTCCTCAAAGTATTTGAGATTTAATAATGATTCCTAGTTTTATTATAGAATATCACAAAACTCTAATTTCTTGGTTAGGCACCCCCAAACCAACTATCAAATGGATATGGAATGGAAGAGAGCTGACAGGCAGAGAGCCTGGTATTTCTATCTTAGAAGATGGCACATTGTTGGTCATTGCTTCTGTTACACCCTCTGACAATGGGGAGTATATCTGTGTGGCCGTCAATGAAGCTGGAACCACAGAAAAAAAATATAACCTCAAAGTCCACGGTAAACATAGATAAAATACCAAAATCA
This sequence comes from Mustela nigripes, assembly GCF_022355385.1. Taxonomy (NCBI): domain Eukaryota; kingdom Metazoa; phylum Chordata; class Mammalia; order Carnivora; family Mustelidae; genus Mustela; species Mustela nigripes. Next base: position 21,594,386 of record NC_081566.1, read on the forward strand.
TACGGTTGAATATGTGACATTTTCTAATTATTATATATGTAAGTTATTCTTTCAATGTGGTATTATTTAAAATTAATGTGAATAGAATGTTATTAAACAAGAAATTGAAAATCTGATTGCATTCATTACTTGATTAATTTCAAATTTTATGTAATTTATTGTGACTTTATTTAAAATTCAGGTGGCAGAATAGTCAGAAGTCTCATGACCTAAACTAAGCTATGTACTTATCCCCCCAACAACAGAGAGATTTATTAAGTTTGTGTATGTGCATGTGTGTATTTCCCAGAGATATTTTATACATAACAAGGAAATAAGAATATATATTTTATTCTCTTTTAATCTATAAAAATGTACATATATAGGAGAATATTATATCCATTATGCTAAACCTTGTCTATTTTACGAAAATATCCATCTTTGGAATTATTCATTATTCCTAACTCTTATTTATACTGATCTAGCATCCCACTGTATGGGTATGTCATGATTTCCTTAACCTTCATCTATTAATGGTGAACATTCAGGTGTTACCAATTATTTGTTATTATAAGTAATGCTTTAATGAAATAGTTGTACATTTGTGCATCAGTCAAAAGTTATGTTCATTTGGAAATTTCATGGATATTGGCTTCCCGTGGACACTGGGAGATATGTACTTCCATCAGCAAAATAGCAACCCCCTCACATGACTTAATTAAGACCCTAGCAGTTTACATTCTGAGTGGTATGTGGAATAACTAGTTCCTTGCTTAAATTTATCCTAAGTTTTATCCACACTTCAAAACTCTGAAAGATAATTAAAGTAAAACTTTAAGAAGAGTTATTTATAAATATATTGGTCAAGATTTTTATTTTGTGTTAAGGTATGTGCTGGAATATGACCAGCCTTTCTAGCTATCAGGTATCTTAGAATTTGATTTCTAAAGGCCTGTGTAAAGAAACCTCAGAAGTAATATTTATTACAAAATTATCTAGCCATGACTCCTCTCTTTTTGCAGTTGCTCCAGTAATTAAAGATAAAGAACAGATAACAAATGTATCCGTGCTGGTCAATCAGCTGACCAATCTCTTTTGCGAAGTTGAAGGTACGCCTTCTCCCATCATTATGTGGTACAAAGATGACGTTCAGGTAAGTGAAGACATCAGGATACGCATAATTCCTTGCTGCTGCCTCTGAAATAAATCATTCAAATGTGATTTTTGAGGGTGCCTGGGTGGCTCAGTGGGTTAAAGCCTCTGCCTTCAGCTCAGATCATGATCCCAGGGTCCTGGGATCCAGCCCCATATCAAGCTCTCTGCTCAGCAGGGAGCCTGCTTCCTCCTCTCTCTCTCTGCAGGCTTCTCTGCCTACTTCTGATCTCTGTCAAATAAATAAATAAAATCTTTTTAAAATGTGACTTTCCTATTAATAATGATATAAAGCTTCCATGTCAATTATTAGTAGCGCATCTGTGTGAGGACTGGACATAACACTGCCCGATTTGGCCTTTGAAGGTGACTGAAAGCAGTACTATTCAGATCGTGAATAATGGGAAGATATTAAAGCTCTTCAGAGTCGCTCCGGAGGACGCAGGAAGCTATTCCTGTAAAGCAGTTAATGTTGCAGGCACTTCTCAGAAGTATTTTAACATCGAGGTGTTAGGTAAGGGGAACAGTCCTTTAAGAACCTACAATTTTCAGATGCATTTCTTATAATAGGATGGAGCTGACAGTTATGAAAGAACAAAGAGCTTAAAAAAATTGATAAGAGAAATATTATTTGTTTCACTCTTTCATTATTTTTGTTTTTAATATGGGTTACCCAGAATCCTCTGATACAGAATATTTTACGTTATTATTTATCATAGAGATGTCTGTGAATATTTGGTACCATCTTACACTGCTCTTGTTGATTTCTTCTATTACATGGTGAGGAAGTTCTCTGGGAAGTAACTATATGGGATGATGCAGAGTAAAACTCACTAATGCTCTCAACACTTGAGGCTGCTAGGTTGTAACTTGAGCTGGAGAAAGTAGCAAATGCACCTTTCCCTGCATTCTGATGAACTCTTACAGCTAAATCACCACAGCCCCAATCAACTAAGGGGAAGATTCTGAGTGTGGGTAGAAGAATTGGGATATAATGCATTTCGATCATTTTAAGGGTGCTCATAAATTTAAAGTTTTGTAATTTTAGTTTATGAAATTCTATTTGCTAATCTTGTGATAAAATGACTTCCTTCCTTTCAATATTTTATTCAGCCAAATGGGCATATGTTTCTAAGTCTGGGGTGGAAATAAAGTCTGGGAATGAGGATGCATTGAAGTAACCATTTTTAAGCTGCTTCAGCATAAAAATAATCCCTCTCATTAGTCTGCTCAGAGACTGAAATACTTTGCATTTCCTCTACCAAAAGTATTCTTATTATATTTACATACAGGCTATGAAAAACAAACTATTTTTTTTTTATCATTAGTCACATCGGCATGATTTCTCTTGGCATTCATTTACTTTGAATTCTGTATACTGATGACTCCCAAATTTTTATTTCCAGCTCAGACTTCTTCATGAGCTCTAAGAATATATATCTCATCTTCTCCGCAGTATCTTGACTTGAATGTCTTAGGAGCATATCAAACAGAAATAAGATTTTAATATTAAAAATAAAATATCACACAATAATACCTTTTATATTGTATTTGTAGACCCACACAAATGCTAAATTTGAATATATTAAAATCTTATTGAAATATTGTAGAGATAAAAAAATAATCTGTTCTTCCTCCCTCCACTCTTTTGGGAAGCCATGGATTTTCACGACAAAATGTCTTTGTTCAAGTCCCACCCACCATAATAGGTGCCGGCTCTCCAAATGAAGTCTCTGTTGTCCTCAACCGTGACATCACCCTTGAATGCAAAGTCAAAGGCACACCCTTCCCCGTTATTCACTGGTTCAAGGATGGCAAGTGAGTACCCTTTCTCTACTTGTTGCAAGGGTCCGACTGATACGAAATGCATGTGAAAATGCTTGCAGATGTTCTCCCTTTCAGTTACTTTAAACATGTAGGTATTATTAAATGAACATGAAGGAAAAACAATATTGTTTTGAATAATATTGTTCAAAAGCTGGTCTCAAAGTCTTGTAATACCTTTCATTCTTATGAATTATATGACTTTATAAACGCTGTGAATTTATTTTAGAAACACAGAGGTTAGAAACAGAAAACTCAAATTTATTATACACTCAATATTGTGCCCTATAACTAAGAATAAAAAATGAAAAATGCAAGACACAAATGCAGAGATAATTTTACCTTTACATGGAACTGTTTGAATTATGAGAAAAGAAAATTTTTATGACATGATGAATACTTAGGCTGGTTCTCTAAACATAGAAAAAGAAACAATCACAGAAGAGGAGTAAATATTTCCCAGACTTCACGTTCAAGGGCTACTGAGGTTTGCCCACACTGACATGGCTGCAGTAATCTGTATTATTTGTGAGAACTTATTTTTCACAACATGGTCACAGTTCGAGTATTATTATAGGTTTGAGAGCAGGTGTCTTAAGACACCTGTGCTTCTGAGACAGGTAGGAGAGTCGAGATCCAGCTTCTGCCACTCACTAGCTTTGTGATTTTGGACACATTACCCAGCCCTTTGATCTTCAGTTTCCTCATCTGTAAAATGGGGAAAATAATAGAGAAGAGAAGAGATTTGGATTTGGATTATATAGAATAAAGTGTGCAACTATGTATAAGTAAAGTATGTAAACTTTTTAAGTTTGTTGTGACCAATAAGAGAGGAAACACAGGAAAATGAAATGAAATGAAAATGGACCCACAGAATAAAATTTATTTTTTCTAGGCCTTTATTTTTAGAAGATCCTAACATTGAACTTCTAGACAGAGGACAAGTTCTGCGTTTAAAGAATGCACGAAGAGGTGACAAAGGGCGCTACCAGTGTGCCGCATCCAGTGGGGCTGGCAAACAAGCCAAGGATATCAAACTGACTGTCTATAGTAAGTGTGGTCTTCTTATGCTTTTTGTTATTATCAATTCTCACTATAAATTGAAATGGGAGGGGACACCTAGGTGGGTCAATCGGTTAAGTGTCTGCTTCTTTATTTTCGCTCAAGTCTTGATCTCAGGGTCATGAGATTGTGCATGCAGGTGTGTGTGCTCTCTCTCTCTCTTCCAAAAGAAAAAAAAAAGTTGAAAAGAAGAATTTAATTTAAATTAAATTAATGTTAACTGTTCTTTTATTCAATGCTGAATAATTTGGAATGCTACTTACTTTAAAAAAAAGAGCCTGTCTTTTGTGTTTTAGACTAGAACATTGCATCCAGTTTTAATGCATTTTGTCACAGAGTAAGGATTTCTTTGAGAGTTCTGCTGATTTTCAGTTGATGTCGCTCAAGAGGGAAGGTATTTCTTAATTGATTAATAGGTAATAAACCAAATGTCTATATCTTTAAAAGGGTTAAAAGAAAAAAAACCTCTAAAAAGAGTTGAGATGCATGAATTGAATGAAGCCAGTGGTATGCAAACCATTCAACTCTTCTCTTTTCCTACCATCTTGGCCTTTATTCTGACTACAAGAAGATATTTTAAATGTCTTATGTTTGTGTTGCTCTTCTCTCCCTGCTAAATCCCCACCAGAAGATTTAGCCCTCATTTCACTAAAAGTCCCAATATCTCCTGAGGAGGGTGAATTCCCTTTTTTCTTTTTTAAACACTTAAGAGTCATAAGAAGGCACAAGAACATTACGTTTCAGGCACAAAGAATTACCCAATAGAAAGGAACAGAACTCAGTAGGCCGGTCATGCTTACTGTGGTTCTACTTATTGCACTAATTTCTGTCTCTCCAGAGTGCATGATACTCAAGAAATTTTAGATATTTTAAGAACCTCACCTCTTTACAGGATCTTCCCAATCCAAGCATCACCCAATCACTATTATATTGTCTGAGTTTATTTTCTTCATAGCACATATTACTGTCTGGTAAGTTACTGCTTAATTCTGGGTTTATTTACCTACTTGCTGTTTGTCTCCAAGGAAGCTAAACTTCACAAGAGCAGGGGGCTTTGTTTTTCTGGTTCCCTACTTTGATACATGGTAGTGCTCAAGAAATGTTTGCTGAATGAAAGAATGGTCTAGTGATACACTGTCTAATATGGTAACCACTAGCCACAGGAAGCTCTTGAGGCCTGGAAATGTGGCTAGTCCAAACTGATAAAAGCTGTAAGTATAAAATATAGACCAGATATCAAAGACTTGATATGAAAATATAATATAAGATATCTAATTAATACTTTTATATTGATAACATCTGAAATGATGGTATTTTGTATATACTGGGCTAAGTAAAATACATTATAAAAACTAATTTCCTCTGTTTCTATTCAAATTTTTTAACAAGGTCACTAGAAAAACTTGTATTATATATATATATGGTAAGCATTATATTTCTTTTTTTAATTTTAATTTTTTGTTTTACTTATTTTTATTTTTTTTTATTATGTTGAATTAGCCAGCATATGGTACATCGTAAGTTTTTGTTGTAGTGTAGCATTATATTTCTACTGGATAGCACTGGTCTAGTCATTAATAAGAACTTGTGCTTCTGAGACAGGTAGGAGAGTTAAGATCCAGCTTCTGCCACTCACTAGCTTTGTGCCTTTGGACACATTACCCAGCCCTTTGATCTTCAGTTTCCTCATCTGTAAAATGGGGATAATAATAGCACCTACTTAATACTATTATTGTGAGGATCAAAAGCTAGATACCTTACTGGGTTACCTGGCTTATAGTAAGAGTTTAATAAATAATATTTGTTTTTCATTATTTACTTGGTGATTATATTGTCTTATTAGCTTGATTTTTATATAACTTCACTGAATTTGAAATTTCCCTTTTTTAATGTTAGTGTCTTTATATAAAGACTGAATAGCTCTCTTGAATCAAAGAGATTTTATTTAACGCATGCTTTTAAACCATTTCTATCTATAAATAGAAACCTTGAAAGAATTCAGTCAGGAAAAGACATGCCCTCCAAAAAAGAGTAACATTAGTGAAAGATTGGCAATCCTGAATCCAAGTTAAACAAAAGTGTTATTGCTACTCCTGGCCTCCTACCAGGACCAGACATTTAAATAATAGGTGCAAATTTTCCCCTAGGCTTTTGAGTAGTCTTCTCTATGTTGTTGTATTATTGCTGGGGACTATGATGAATACATTTTGGTGATTCAGTGAGACACCTATTTCCATAGGACTTGGGTTCTTGTATTTCAGATCCTCTTGTTAACTCTGTATGGTGCCCTCAAGCACCCAGAAGAGAGGGATCTACAGTGATTAAGTTTTGTAGGATTGTCTGAGATGAAAGGCATTATAACACTGTGAAGTTCTGAGCATTATCATTCAGGAATAGTGCATTTCCTTTCTCTGCAAGCTTGTCTGCACTTCCAAGTGGGTCATCTAAAGCTTATGTTATTTCACTTACGAAAGTGCTTTTATTCCTATGAGTGAATGAAACAGACACCATAATTGGACTAACTGTGAGGAATATTTATGTAGATTTCTGACTGAGAATGTGTTTCAAACCACAGTTGATTGATTCATTTGTCTTCCTTATTTACGTATTAACATGAGGGCAGAACAGGTGATGTACTTGAAAGGCAGAAATGCATGTGGTGTCTGAATAAGGAAAGAAATGGAGAAAAAATGAGAGTGAAAAAGGAAGAGATGGCGGAGGAAAAGGAGGGGGAAAGATGTGAAAGAAGGAAGGAAATAAAAGAGCTTTTAATATCCTTTGGGGAGATTGTGTAAACTGACAGCTATTAGTTCTGAGGCAAAGATATTTAACCTGAGGTCCATGTTTGAGTTTAGGAAGTCTGAGATCCTCTCTCCAAAGTACAAAAGTCTTTGACTACATATGTGCAGTGCATTTTAATGTGCAGTATGTTCATAACCTTTATCTAGAACAACTTCCCTCAGACAGAAGTAAGGTCTTGGAAAAGCATATATGAATTAAATTGAAATAGGAAGTGACATTTATTTATGTGACAAATTTCAGCTGTAGATGGTGTGTTGTTCTGATGTCAATCAGAAATGTTCTTTGAAAAAAAAAAGAAATGTTCTTTGAGTAATTTTTCTCAACTTCATTAAGGCAGATTTTTAAAAAATAGCTCCTTTTAGGTGCAATGATATCATGCCTTTGTAAAACAATCATGGAGAATAGGGACTTATTTAAACCTACATTCTTATTTTCATTAGTGTAGCATCTAACTAATTGCCAGCTGATTTAGGCAACTTGAGCCAGAAGTTTGATATGTGTTTCTAGATTAACATGTGACATAAGTAGCCTCAAAACCAAATTAGAATTTTAAATCTGAATAAAATGCTCTTCCTTAAGATTTCACAATGGTGGCTTGAATTTGTATTAATTAGTTATCTTGGATTTGGCAAACCTTTTTTATAAAGGGCAAGATAGTAAATATTTTGGATTTTCAGACCATAAGACAAAATCAAGGATATTTTATCGGTACTTATATATCAAATAGAAATAAATTTTTACCTATTGTCTATTGATGAAATTCTTTTTTCTGGTAATTTAAAAAAATATAATTTTTTAGTAGTACAAGCGTACTAATGAGAAGAATGGAATTCTTTTGGGAGGGGATGAATTTTAATTAATCGAAGGTCAGATTTGATTGCAAATAATCATCTGTTAATGTTGATCTGTAATGAAATCTTATGTATTTTACCTTGGAAAATGTCTTTTCATGCAGATATGTACTATAAAATACCAATATAAGATTGTGAACATAATTTTAATTGACCATATCCATTGCTTCGAAGACATTTATAGAATTCTCTTATATTCTCTTGATAATTAATTTTCAGCATACCATACCACAGATTAAATAATTCCAATTGAAAGCTGGAATGTCCTTGAAAGTTGGAAAGATGGAAAGTCCTCATTGTCAGAGAGAACTGAACTTTGAATGTAGAAACTTCCTTTGTATTTGCATCAAGGTCTGACAAACATTGCTGAAACTGAAATTTGAGCACAAAAAATATATCCACAGTGAATTCCCTACAGGGAATGGAGATCTCGGTTTTTTTTATAGCATGGGAAATTTATAAAGCAGCTTGACATTAATTGTGATTGAAACAAAATGACACCTTAGTATAAGTTTTGCATTTACTTTTTAATTTTTTTTAAAAGATTGTATTTATTTATTTGACAGAGAGAGACACAGTGAGAGAGGGAACACAAGCAGGGGTGTGGGAGAGGGAGAAGCAGGCTTCCAGTCCTCTGAGCAGAGAGCCCAATGTGGGGCTTGATCCCAAAACACTGGGATCATAACCTGAGCCTAAGGCAGAAGCTTAACCACTGAGCCAGGCGCCCCTAAATTTTGCATTTAAATGCTGTTTTGGTCTAGTAATTTTAGGTTGAATTGTTAGGAAACATTATCAAGTTTATAGCAAAACTAATTTCCCAAATCATTCATTGGTATTCAAGAATAATGTTTGAGGACAATTCTTTTCATTCAGAAAAATTCAGACAATTCTTTTCATTCAGTCTCAGTCCTGAGCTCAAAAAATTAAAATATATTTACCACCATTAAGGCACTGAGTTGCTCTACAGTAGGAGGTAGGACAATCTTTATATTCAGTTTCTACTTATAGGAAAATTCATGGAACTGATGATGTTGAAGTCCATAAGGGAAGATAAAAGATCCCATGGATACTTCTGTTTATTAACATATGAATATTTTACACAGGGGACTTGCTGATAAATAATGCAAGGAGTAGAGACTTTTAAAATCTTACATTTTTTAAAAAAATGTTATTTATTTATTTGGCAGAGAGACAGATGCGAGAGAGGAAACAGAAGCGGGGGGAATGGGAGAGGGACCCTGATGTGGGGCTTGATCCCAGGACCCTGGGATTATGACCTGAGCCTAAGGCAGGCGCTTAATGACTGAGCCACCCAGACACCCCTAAAACCTTACCTTTTAATTAGCTTTGTAAATTTATCTAAGCCTTTTCTGCTCTACACATATTTTTACCACCATCAGTGGCACTACACCTTAGCAGATTCCACTTCAGGTTGTAATGAATTCGTGTTTTGTTTTTTAACTTATTTGAAAATATTTTTGTCTGTAGTCATTCTATGCAGACTATTCTTAGAGACTAATTCTTCAGTTTCTTCAAACTTGGCCTTGATTCCTCAAACAAAAAGCAGTATCAGTAATACCTGCTGATTTGTCAGGAGCCAAGAATATTATTCAGAAAATTTGCCTTTAAAAATTAACTGTCAGGGCGCCTGGGTGGCTCAGTGGGTTAAGCCGCTGCCTTTGGCTCTGGTCATGACCTCAGAGTCCTGGGATCGAGTCCCGCATCGGACTCTCTGCTCGGGGGGGAGCCTGCTTCCCTCTCTCTCTCTCTGCCTGCCTTTCTGCCTACTTGTGATCTCTGTCTGTCAAATAAATAAATAAAATCTCAAAAAAAAAAAATTAACTGTCAGTATTGTTCCCAGCATTCTCTACTCTTCAAGCACTGATTCTCGTGGAAAGGCCCATAATCTTAAACAAAGATTTAAGATTTCTCTGGACACATTTCTGTGACTACTGACTGTAATCATTCCTGATTTTAATTAAATTACTATTGGTAAATGGCTTTTCTTGCTTGGCGAACATATGAACCACTGAGAAACTTATTTTGATTATAATCTCATTTTGACTTTTTGTTTTTGTGAAGAAGTTCTGTTATGAGTCAGTCCATTTTACATTTTCTGATTTTTCCTACTGTTGTTTTGAATTGGAAGTAATGTGACAAGTGCTTAGTCTAGTGGTGTTAGTGTATATTGTAATGTTTCAGAACAGCTATAGAATTATTACAACTAGAAAACAACAATGCTTTGCCACTTGATTTAGAACATAATAATCCACACTGTGTCATGCTTTAAAAATGTGATGTGTTAAAGTCTTCTTTTCCTTCCTTCTTTTGATGTGAGAAGTATGCGCGGATAATAAAAATGAAATAAAATATCATGGTATGGTGATATGCATGGCAACTTGAAATTTTCTTGAGTTATAACTGTCACTTAAATTTATGGTGAGCTGAGCAGCAGTGAGAAGCAATAAAAATATGTATTTGCTATTTTTACAACTACCCTAACTCAGTTATTAGAGAAAGAAAATAACCATAGACAATTTATAAACAAATGAGTGTATCTATATCCCAATAAAATTTTATGGACACTTGTTTGAATTTCATATAATTTTCACATGTCACAAAATATTATTAGTATTATTTTGATTTTTTTCCCCAACCATTTAAAAATGTAAAAACTATTTTTAGCTCAGCATCTCCATGCCTTGCCTGTGAACCATAGTTGGTTTCCCTGAGCTATATATTAAGCCACTTTATAAGAAAATTATTCCACCACCGTGTTCACTTCACAGTATAGTAGCTCTTTCCTTAAGTTATGTGTGACAAAAAAAAAAAAAAAAAAATGCAGATGAGTGTTTGTCACTGTGAGCCAGTTCTAAGAATGATTATTAGAAAATATTAAGGTACTCTATTCAGAACCCAGCTCTATTTTCTAAAATCCTTTTCTACTAAAATGGGCCAGGACTTCCTAGAGTAATGATTAATCCTAAAGCTGGGGCAGGGACTAGACAAGATGAGCCTGCCACATGTAGTAGGGTCAGAAAGTACGAAAGTATCAAAATAGTCAAATGACATGGATATGTCAAAGGAACAGGAACCAAAGAAATAGTTTCCACTGATCAAAACTGAAACAGTTTGAACAACAAATTAAATAAAGTAGTATTAGATTATAACCCACAGTATAAAATAAATTTCCATGAGTTCATATGATATAAATAAAGTGAATAAATTGGGGAGGAGAAACAAAATTATAGAGAATAATTCCAAATAAATTATGTACGTAGAACATAACTCCCCACCCCATATGTATGGGCTGGAAAGAGTGATTCCTTCCCCCAAAAAAGGGGAAAAGGAGAGCACTTTACAGTGAAGAAACCTAGCAAAAGCTACTGCAACCAGATTACCAGTCGAGGTTAACATCATCATGAGAAGTCATGCTGATAATGTGTGCCTTTGATCTGATCGGATGAGAAAGTTATTTTACCTCTGTGATTGTCCTCCTAAAACAAATAACCCTAGCCCAGCCATAAGGAACACATTCTATAACATATCTTATTCTAAAATCAGGGTTTAATAAGATAATATTAAGGCGCTCCCAATTCGGGCACATGCCACTGAATTTCTTTTAACCTTTCGCAATTATAGCACAATCCTGGAATGACCACAGTCAGAAGTTGTAGCAGGGACTGAGCCGCTTGAGTTGTTTTTCCAAGAGCAGAGTTCTCATATGGTGTGAGTGGCCAGGAAAGTGGTTGCTGAATTATGGAAGATACACATGTAGCCAATTAGATGAATAAAGTTAAGTGAATGAACTCTTGGAAGCTAAAACAAACAAACAAAACCCTAAGAAAACCCAACAACAACAAAACAAAACCCAGTAAAAAGCAAAAGTTAAAGCTTCCACAGCTATTTCCAGTAGCTGGTTCTGAAGAACCTTTTTGTACTTAGACCTTTGGGTACTTTGTGGGAAGACGGCATGCAGTGGTCCCACATCTGACATTTTTGTTCCCTTGGGCTGATGTCAAACGTATCCTATCGGCTTTAAGTGGGGTTATGTTTGGTTATGTTTTGTTTTGCTTTGTTTGTTAAACATAACTTTCTTAGTTACTGTCTTATGGTCTATTGGACTTAAATGAACCCCTGAAACTGAAACTCTGACTTTTTGCTTTAACTGAAACCTGAAACCCAAGAGGAAGGTGATAAAGATTGAAAAGACAGGCAATTTATTATCCGTAGATTCATTGACCTCCTAATTATCTTTAATTCCTAAATATTTTAAATGCATTGTTTAAACATCCGCAGCATACAAGAATTTAATGCGATGCTAAGGCTTAGAAAACTTGTTTCTGTTCTGAAATCCTTTACAGTTCCACCTAGTATTAAAGGAGGGAATGTCACCACAGAAATTTCAGCATTGATCAACAGCATAATTAAACTGGAATGTGAAACGCGGGGACTGCCGATGCCTGCCATTGCTTGGCATAGGGATGGCCAGCCAGTCATTCCCAGCTCCCAAGCACTTTATATTGATAAAGGACAATTTCTTCATATCCCTCGAGCACAGGTCTCTGATTCAGCAACATATACATGTCATGCCACCAATGTTGCTGGAACTGCTGAAAAATCATTCCATGTGGATGTCTATGGTAAGGAGAAAATATATGGTTTCACCATATGCCTTTCTGTCTATGCTTTTTAATACGCCAACGTCTAATTCACTCACTAATAATATCCTAGAAGGCTTCATTATTTTCAAAATGCATGGATAGGAATTGACAGAATTGTCCCATGATTTAGAAAAATAGTTTAAAAAGCTACAGTTAACAAGAAGTGGCCCATTCATTTGCCAACCCTTTGCCCATGGCACAGGGGGCATCTAGACCATTTGGTTTTTATGAAGAAGGCAAAGTAGTTGTTAGGACTAAGATCCTTCTCTACTATTTCCCCTTTGTAAGCCAGACATGGTACAAAGTATCCCACAATATTTAGGATAGCTGCCCATCAACTAACCCAAGAAATTCGTTCCTTAATAGCCTTGAAGGAGACAGACATGTAGCTAGTTTCTATGGTCAAATTACATGAAGACAAAATCCCCTTTATTTCATTAGGATTTCAAAGATGCCTGAAATATTACTTTTTTCTACCTAGTTCCTCCAATGATTGAAGGTGACTTGGCTGTGCCTCTGAATAAGCAAGTGGTAATTGCTCATTCGCTGACCCTAGAGTGTAAAGCTACGGGGAACCCTCCTCCAGTCCTCACCTGGTTAAAAGATGGTGTACCTGTGAAACCCAGTGACAACATCCGTATAGAAGCTGGTGGGAAGAAACTAGAAATCAGGAGTGCCCTAGAAGCTGATCGGGGACAGTATGTATGTGTGGCTACCAGTGTGGCAGGAGAAAAGGAAATCAAATACGAAGTTGATGTCTTAGGTAAATAAGGATGCCACCTTCTGGATTCCAGGTTCACAGCAAGACCTGACCATTTTATTAAATGCTTTTTTGGTTGTAGAACAATAAAAACAGTCTTAGAGAAGGTTCAGTTATCTGTTCAACTCTGGACTGCACATTACTAAGTGGTGGATTTATTATCAGAATCCCAAGATCTAAGTACCCACATAAATATTCCACTGATTTTGATAGGTACACTTTGTATTTTTCAGTGCACCAATATGTTTTACATCTATGACAATATCTGATTGCAGTGAGTGAAAACATGGTCTTCTGTCTTGAGTACTATGCTAAATCTAGTGCAGGAAATAGTCTCTGGGCCTTGGGAAGTCGTCTTGCAGTGTTTTTAGTCTCCGTTTCTCTGTAAATTGAAAGCTTTTTGAGCAGAGGTCCAATTTTTGAGGTTCTCTTCTTATTATGAAAATAAGCAACACAAAATATGAACCAACTTTATATTGAGACGGTAGCAGCAGTACCAATGTGCTAGATTAATTGAGAAAATTCCACAGCATGTCAAAGATACATTCATTGATCTTAGCAAGTGTGTATGATAAAATATATTTTCCATTTCAAATCCCCTTCGTGTATCAGATTCCTAGGATACTTGTCAGCCTTCTGAACTGCAACTTAGTATTGCTTAAACCAGTGGTGTATTTTTTCTGGTGTACATACATTTATTTCTATGTTACATCTCTGTTGTTTTCTAGTGCCACCAGCTATAGAAGGAGGAGACGAAACATCTTACTTCATTGTGATGATTAATAACTTATTGGAGCTAGATTGTCAAGTGACAGGCTCTCCCACACCAACTATCATGTAAGGGTTTTGGTATGTCTTCTAAATACCTCCCACTTCTTTATTTGAGCGTTTTAGGTCTATCTTGAAAAAATTTCTGTGTCATTAAAAGGTGGCCATATAAAGTTACATTTTTCATGTTCCTCTTTTAAAAAGACATACTCTATATACAAGGCAAATTTTGCTTAATAATCACATCGTCTTTCAATCTGTTCAACTAGAGGAATTCCATTTATCCTCCTAGAAGTGACATTTTCAGTTCATAGAGACAGACTAATAAGCAGTATCTGTCAGATCTTCTTGAGGCACACAATAAAAAGAAATGTACTGGACATTATTAGGAAAATAGAGGAAGCCACCATGCATACGTGTTTACCAGTTCTTTTTTCTCATTCTGTCGTTCACAAAGCATTTCGTGAATACTTACCTTCATTTCTAAGGTGCAAGACATGCAAAGGAACAGTTAGTCAACTAAAAGAATAAAATATGCTACTAAACAATTACAAAGTAAAATGGAAAATGATAACTCCTATGAAATGTGAAAATATGCTCTATGATTTCAGGGTTTTATTTTGCAGCTATTTTAGGAATGTATTCTCTTTGCTGGTTAATGTTATTTAAACATTTGAAGTGAATACACTTTAGGGACACTTCAACATAAATAGAAGAATGAAGGAAACGCAGAGCTACTGGGGTTCCAACACCATACTAACTTCTGTGTTGGACCAGGTTGACTTTTTTCTTTCCCACATTATAGTTCATTTTACAGAGTGAGCAAACAGGGAATTAGGCAACTATGCAGTTGAGAATTTACATATCTAGGTATGTGTAGAAACATTTAATATATCGATAAATCTAGTTCCTCTAAGATATGCACACACACACACACACACACACACACACACACATACACACACGCACATATCTTTTAGGAACTAAGTTATTTAAAATACATCTCCAGACTTCTTTTTGCCTTGTTTCTATAGGTGGCTAAAGGATGGCCAGATAATTGATGAAAGGGATGGATTCAAGATTCTACTAAATGGACGCAAATTGGTTATTACCCAGGCTCAAGTATCAGATACAGGCCTTTATCGCTGTGTGGCGACAAACATCGCTGGTGACCACAGGAAGGAATTTGAAGTTACTATTCATGGTATGCTGAAGAAGGGACATGAGCATTATATTTAAAATTAATTTATGCATTGTGTCATTATTTAACTCAGATGTTAGCTCAGGAATCTAGGTAATTCTTGAGTTGTGGAAAGCAATATAAAGGATGTTAAAAAATAACAGATTAATCTTAAGGCGCTTTACTGACAGAGACTTAACCAAGAGATCTATGTAAATTAATATAAACACTTCAAATGTTAGGAAGTGTATTCCACAGAGAATTCTACTTAGGTTTGAGGAATGAAACCTAATTAGATAGAATAGGCAGGCAGCGAATTCCAAGTAAAGGGCTTGTGTCAGCTCTCCAGGGTTAGCCAGAACAGGAGGGAGTGTGAATAAAGTCATTTCCAGAAATGGGGGCTAAGATGTTATGCAGGATCCAGGGTAGATAGGGGTATTCACAGAACTGGCACAGAAGACTCAGAACCATTAGTACGATGACAGAGACAACCCTTGGCCGGGGCATTATGTGTCTCGCTTGCCTGCCAATTGGGAAGGGAGGGGCAGCAATGAGAAACTGGGGAGCCCTTTAGAAGCTCTAGCAGAGGTTTCTATGAACATCAACATTTTCCCCCTCTGTCCATGCAGACTTTTTTTTTTTCTGCTTTTTCAATCCTGGGATGAAATATAGCTAACCCTGTTTCTCAGTCTCAATTCCAATTGCTGAGGGAGGGAATCTGGCAGGTCCAGCTTAAATCATGTTCCCATTCTGTATTCAGTCAGCCTTGCTGGGGTCAAAGAGTCATGCAGTGTACATACAGGTAGAGGAAACCTACCCTGATTGAACGAGGTAGTTCTAGAGAAAGGGAGGATCAGAACAGATTGGGGAAACACACCAAAAGTTTTAAGCGAAACATGTGGATTGTAGTTGCCATAAACACATCTTCTTTGGAGAACTAGAGATCCATACTTAAGAAAGGAAACTGTAAATTAAATGCATGGGATAAAATTATTTCATTGTTTCTTAAAATAAGAATTTTCCCTTTTCTAAATTTTAAAGTTTTGGGTTCTTGTATCCAGATTTTTAAGTACTTGATCCCACTGATTATGGTTTGTGTTCTCTGCCTCCCTCACTCTGTCCTTCCATTCCTTCCCACTCTCCTTCCTTCCTTCCTTTCTTAAATTTAGTTCCTCCAACAATCAAATCCTCAGGCCTTTCTGAGAGAGCCATAGTGAAATACAAGCCTATCACCTTGCAGTGCATCGCCAATGGCATTCCAAATCCATCCATCACATGGTTAAAAGATGGCCAACCTATTAACACTGCCCAAGGAAACCTTAAGGTAAGTATAAATATTGTTGAGCCCCAAATGTGAAATCTACACGGATCTTCCCAGAACTAACACATTCTTCTTTCTGAATTGTAGATATTCCTGTTGGACAGGTGTTAGAGAAAATTTATCAAAATAATACATTTTCCTTAGAGTTTTTTAGAGTTTATCTTAATATTTTGATTTGAAGAATGGAATTCATTAAAGACTAATAACATTAACAATGATAATTTTAATGTATTTGTTGATATTTTTATTATTTCAATTTATGCCTGTTTTAAATACTGAAAAACTGGTGTCTTGTGGGTGAATGAATGGTGTTCATCATTACTGACTTGGAGTATCTCCAATATACCATAGGATAAGATTAAGATAAAATAGTATCTACATAAACCTAAGTGCAATAAGTCTTTAAAAAATCTTTAAAAGCTTTAAGATGGCAGAGATTCAGTCCGAATAAATTCACTTCTATACCCTTCAATCTGAGTATAATTCCTGGCATATAAATGTACCTCATTACATATTTCTGGATAGATAGATAGAGTGATTGATTTATTTCATACTTAGATAATCTAAATTATCCATTTAAAATCCTGAATCAATAGATTTTGCTACTAGGATCAAGATACTTGATTAATGCGGACTTGAATTTTGCTTGTAGTAAGTTTTCAGTAATGAAGAATGTGTTGAGTTCTTTCCCCAGTACAAATGATGGGTATCTGCTCATTTATTATTCCTATTCCAAATCCAATGGAACTAATCTTATACATTCATGTTAGTGAGAGATTCATTATGAAGCCTTAAAACATACAGCAGGGAGATAGTCATTTATTGCACCATCAGATAGAAGTTTAATTGTAAGCTGTAATGAGTAACTTTAAGAGAAAATATGAAGTATAAGAACAGATAATGTGGAAAGACTTTAGGTATTAGGTAATTCATAGAGAAAGCCTTTGAGCAGATCTCTGAAGAATACATAGGAGGAGTTCAACAAGCGAATTAATGGAAGAAAACAGAGTAGGGTATTCCAGAGATCTGTGTGAGCAAACAGCTTAAAGTAAAGGAGCATGATACTTCCGGAGGACCTGACAGGAAGCCACTGGACTGAAGAACAGAGCAGGATGAGGTGGGATTAGAGGAGACAAGGGAGTAGAAGACAGTTAAGTAATAATAATGGTTTTATTTTTACTTTAAACCAATGGGAGAGCTTTGAAGAGCTTTAAGAGAGTAGGGACATAATCAGATTTTCATTTTAGATAGTTACTGGCCCCAATAAAGTAATGAAGACATTTAAAGTAGATATATGGGCGGGGATGGTCCAAAACAATACTGTAAGGAGATCCTGTACTCACCTCCTCCCACAGACACACCAAATCTACTGCCATGTACAGAACAGTTCCCTCTGAAAAAGATTTGAAAACTAGCCGAACTGTTCCTCCACAACAAAGGATAAAAGGGCAACATCAAGATGGAGAGAAGAGGCAGAGAAACAATCTTGCTAAACACCATACCATACCAACTCGCTATAGGGAGGGATCTCACAAGTCTGCAGCTTCTCCCTGAGGAGCATGGGGTTCACTCCCTCTGTCAGGCATTACAACCCTTGGGACCTGTACTGGAGAGACAAGCCATAAAATGCCTGGCTTTGGAAACCAATGGAGCTTACATCCAAGAGACCCAAAGGACTGCCATGATCTGAGATACTACTTTTAAATGACTCACATGCAGACTTACTTACTCTGCAGCCTAGTCCAAAAATTTGAAAAGTGCCTAGACTAGACTATATGTGAAGGAGATTCATTTGTTAATTTTAAAGCATCTGCCAGAAGGACAGGGACCAATAGGGACTTTCTCCAGAACAGAGGTGCTGTCTGTCACCAGTTTTGCACTCTCCCTTCATCTTGCTAGTAAAAGCAGATGTGTGCAGACACAGCAAATTCCCACTGCCTTGCTAAAGTGGAGATGGGGAGGGTGGTGCTCTGTCTCCCAGCATTCTTCACCTGCCTTGCTAAAACTGCAGGCATGTCTCACCCCAGGTACTTTCCCACTGCCTCATTAAAGCTGACAGGCAAGCATGGCCCACACAAGGGACACCCCTTGAATGCCTGGACCCAGTAGTCCGAGGGGCTTATGTTGCAGGGCCCTATGGGACAATAACAATAATCAGAAAAGCCATTCTTGGGAAGCTACCATACCCAATGCATTGCACACAATAAACTGGAACACACCTGGTGGTGAAAAAGGCCCATCCGCTTGTCCTGGAACTTCAACATGAGAGACAGACTTCAGGTTTGCCACATATGTAAAGGCTATGAAGGCACTCTCAGGGAGCAAATGCAGGGAAACACCACCTTTGTGTCCCCCTTGGCCTTGCTAGCTCACTGGTACTTCCCAGCAAGGGGCATACACATTTTTGTATACTGTCACCAAGGGGTGACAGTATACCTCATTTTTGTATACCTCATTTTTGCAACTGTCACCAAGGGGACACCTCCAGATCCCCTGGTCTGAAGGGCAGCAGGGTTTACATCTACAGTCCTATGGGACTGTGTATACTTGTGTACTTTTAAAGTGCTGCCTAGGGATCTGGCTTCTAGGCAGCATGAAACCAGGAGCTGACCGAGATCCCTTTCCTTGGAACACTGATAGGTCTTGGAATACCCTGAGTAACTGGAACCTGTCAAGAATAAATCAGGCTACTTAGGCAGTCACAAAGTCTAAAAGACAACCAAGAGCTAGGGCAGGGTTGAGCAATGAGGTTAATCTACACAAGGCCACTCCTTTAAGACTGGGAATAGCTATTTTGCCCAATACTTAGAGACTCAAGCAAAATGAGGAAACAGGAGTATGTTTCAAATGGAAAAACAGAACAAAACCTCAGAAAATGACCTTCACGAAATGGAAATAAGTAATCTACCTGATAAAGAGTTCAAAGTAATGATCATAAAGATGCTCACTAAACTCAGGAAAAGAACGTGTGAACATAATGAGAACTGCAACAAAAGATAGAAAATATAAGAAAGTACCAAGCAGAAGTCACAGAGCTGAAGATACAATAATTAAACTGAAAAATATACTAGGCAGTTCAACAGCTGGTGAGATGAAGCAGAAGGACACATTGGTGACCTGGAAAACAGCAGTGGAACTCACTCAAACACAGCAGCAAAAAGAAAAGAATATATATATATATTTTTAATGAAGATAGCTTAAGGGACCTGTGGGGCAACGTGAACTGGAATTACATTCACATTATATGGATTCCAGAAGTGGAAGAGAGAGAAAAAGGGGCAGAAAACACATTTCAAGAAATAATGGCTGAAAACCTCCCTAAACTGGGGAAGGAAACAGATATCCAGGTCTAGGAATCACAGAAAATTCTAAATAAGACAAATCCAAAGAGATCCACAGGAAGTGACATTATAATTAAAATGTAAAAAGTTAAAGATAAGAAAATTGTAAAAGCAGAAGAGAAAAGCCATCTGTTAAGTGCAAAGGAACCCTGCCCCCATAAGACTGTCAGCTGATTTTTCAGTAGAAATCTTGAAAGCCAGAAAGGAATAGCATGATATATTTGAAGTGCTGAAAGGGAAAAAAACTTCCAACCAAGAATATACTACCTGGCAAGGTTATTATTCAACTGAAGGAGACTAAAGAGATTTTTAGAGAAGTGAAAGGTAAAAGAATTCATCATCACTAAACTGCCCCTACGAGAAATGTTAAAGGGACTTCTTAAGCTGAAAAAACCAAAACAAACAAACACAAAAAAAACAAAACAAAAAACATATTAACTTGTAACAAGAAAACATATGAAAGTAAAAATGTTATCAGTAAAGGTAAATATATAGTAAAGGTAGTGGGTTAATTACTTATAAAGCCAGTATGAAGATAAAAATCAAAAACAGTAAAATAAACTATAACTACAATAAATAGTTTTGGGAGATGTAAAATATGACATCAAAAATAAAATATTGTGGGGGTCCAAAAATATGGAGTTTTAGAATGTATCCAAACTGAAGTTGCTATCAACATTAAAATGATCATACTCTATGATTAAATGGAATTTACTCCAGGGATTTAAGTATGTTTCAACATTCACAAATTAACCAACGTAATACACCACATTAATGAAATGAAGGATAAAAATTACATGATCATCTCAATAGAAAAAGCATTTGACAAAAGTCAACATCCATTTATGGTAAAAACCCTCAACAAAGTGGGTATAGAGGAAACATAGCTCACCATAAGTAAGGCCATATATAACAGGCCCTCAGCTAATATCATATTCAGTGGTGAAAAACTGAAAGTTTTTACTCTAAGATCAAGTTCAAGACAAGTATTCCCACTCTCACCACTTTTATTGAACATAGTATTAGAAGTCTTATCAAGAGCAATTAGGCAAGAAAAAGAAATAAAAGTCATCCAAATTGAAAAGTATGTATTAAAAAAATCTTGCAGACTTCACCAAAAGAGTGTTAGAACTAATAAATGAAGTCAGCAAAGTTGTGAGGTACAAAATCAATATATAAAAAGTGATTTCATTTCTTTATATTAATAAGCTATCAGAAAGAGAAATTAAGAAAGTAGTCCATTTAAAATTGCATGAAAAAGAATAAAAAGAAATTTAACCAAGGAGGTGAAAGTGAAAGTCCTGTGCACTAGAAAATATAAGACTGTGATGAAAGAAATTGAAGAAGACACAAATAAATGGAACGTTATCCCATGACAATGGATTGGAAGAATTAATCTTGTTCTAATGTTCCTATCACCCAAAGAAATCTACAGATTTGGTGCAATTCCTATCAAAATTCTAGTGGCATTTTCCACAGAAGTAGAATGAACAATCCTAAAATTTGTATGGAACCACAAAAGTTCTCAAGTAGCCAAAGTGATCTTGAGAAAGAAAAACAAATCTGGAGGCATCATGCTGTTTTCAGACTGTATGACAAAACTGTAGTAATCAAAAACAGTTTGGTATTTGCATAAAAACAGATACATAGATCTATGGAACAGAATAGAGAGCCCAGAAATAATTCTAGACATATATTGGTTGGTTAATTTATGACAAAGAAGTCAAGAATACACAATGGGAAAATGATACTCTCTTCAATAAATGATGTTGCAAATATTGGACAGTCACAGGCAAAAAAATGAAATCAGAATGCTATCTTAAATGCTATGTAAAAATCAGCTCAAAATGGATTAGAGAGTTGAATGTAGAACCTGAAACTACAAAACTCCTCTAAGAAAATAAAGGTAATAAGCTTCCTGAAAACAGTCTTGGCATTGAATTTTTAGATCTGACTCCCAAATCAAAGACAACAAAGGCAAAAATAAACAAGTGGGACTACATCAGTCCAAAAAGCTTCTGCACAAGAAAGGAAACCACCAACAAAATAAAGAGGCAACCTATAAAATGAAGGAAAAATTATAAATCATATATCTGATAAAAGATTAATATTGAAAGTATGAAAAGAGCTCAACTTAATAGTAAAAACATGAGCAATCTGATTAAAAAATGGGCACAAGATATAACTAGACATTTTCCAAAGTCATATAATGTACAACAGGCACATGGACAAGTGTTTTATATCAGTAATTATCAGGGAAATGCATATTAAAGCCACGAGGCACCACATCCACCTGTTTGAAGACTGTTATCAAAGAGACAAGAAATAAGTGTTGGTAAGGATGTGGGGAAAAGGGAACCTTGGTGTGCTGTTGGTGGGAATTTACATAGTGCAGCCACTATGGAAAACAGTATGGAGAGTCCTCAAAAAATAAAAATCAGAGTCACCATTTGATTCAGCAATTCCATTTCTGGGTATTTATCCAAAGAATATGAAAACCCTAACTCAAAAAGACATACGCATCCAAATGCTCATTGCAGCATTATTTATAATAGGACTTGCAAACAACCAAAGTGTTCATCAGTAGATGAATGGATAAAGATATCACATACACACACACACACGAGAATACTATTCAGTCATTACAGTAAAAGAATGAAGTCTCACCACTTGTGACAACAAGGATAGACCTTAAGGGATTATGCTAATTGATATGTCAGACAGAGAAAGATAAATACCATGTGATTTCAATTATATATGGAATCTAAAAAACAAAAGAAACAAAACTCATGGATACACATAGAACAGATTGGTGGTTGCCAGAGGAGAAGGGAGTTGAGAGGTGGGCAAAATAGGTGAAGATGGTCAAAAGGTACAAACTCCCAGATATTAAGTAAATAAGTCATGGGGATATAATTACAGCATAGGGACTATACTCAATAATACTATACTGCATACTTGAAAGTTAACAGGTGAGCAAGTCTTCTAAGTTCTCATCACAAGAAAAAAATGTGTTAACTTTGAAGACTAGACTTGTGGTGATCACTTTGCAGTGTGTACGAATATCAAATTAAGTTGTACACTTGAAACTAATACAATATATGCCAATTTTACCTCCAAAAATAAATTTAAAAATATAAAGAGTAGATATGTGGGAATCTGTTAGGACTTACTCATCTAGAAGAGAGAGGATATTGAAATTTGAACTCACATTCCAGCCATGAAGATGAGGATATATGGATATATTTGAGAATTATTGTTTCAATCATTAGAACTCAATGATAAGTTGCATACGAAAGTTGAGGGAGCAGGAAATATCAAGGAAAACTTGGGGAAACTAACCTATACAGATGTGTATCTTATGATGTCATTCAGTGAGACAGGAGACTTTGGAGGACAACTCATTTAGAGGCAAAAAAAACTAGATTTAAGTTTTAGAGTTTGAGAGGTTAAGTTGACTTTGAAATAAAGTGGAGGTCAGGTAGACCATGGATTATATGCTCCTGGTGCTCAAAGGAGAGTTCTGGCTGGAGATATTGACACATAGTGATATTTGAAAGCATAGACATGAACGAGTTAATCTAAGGGAAGAGTAAAGAGTGAGAAAAAATAGAAGAGAAAACCGACTTCATCCAGAGTCTTAAAAAATTATGGCATTTAAAGGCCATGTGCAGAAGTCTATGAATGTGCTGCTTAATGAGTTTAGTACACTGTGGCTGGAGAATAGGTCAAGTGGGAGTTTAGTATGGAGAGCAGATCATTTGGGGTCAGAATGTGGCAAGCCTGGAGAACTATGCTGAGTTCAGATTTCATTCTGGGTAAAGTGGGGAGCTATGAGTGAGCTTTGAAGGGGAACTGGTAAAAGGATCAAATTCGCATTTTAGACAAATTATTCTGGCAATGGTATATAAGATAGATTAACATTTGGGGGAGGTTGGAGACACTGGAATATAAATTAAGAAAC
This sequence comes from Mustela nigripes, assembly GCF_022355385.1. Taxonomy (NCBI): domain Eukaryota; kingdom Metazoa; phylum Chordata; class Mammalia; order Carnivora; family Mustelidae; genus Mustela; species Mustela nigripes. Next base: position 21,618,054 of record NC_081566.1, read on the forward strand.
TATTATAATCCCACAGTGGTTGTGAGAATGGAAAGTAGAGGGTCTGAAAAACTTAGAGTAGTATAACTAATAGGAGAGTCAGAGTGAGCTCTGAAATCAAGATGACTTGGAGAATAGTTGTGCTCTTAAACAATGTTGGAAACATGCAATGAAAGTAGGTCTGGAGATAGAAGGCAACAGTTAAAAGCCTTGTTTTGGATGTGTTAAATTTCATGTGCTAACGCATCCAGCAGATTAGCTGGAACAGCAAGTGTGGCAGTTAGGAGAGGAATTGAGGCCAGTACTATAAATTTCAGAGTCTGCACAAGATTCTTCACTGAAGCCATGAATTTGGATGAAAACTACCAGAAAGCTGAGCTTTATGCTTAAGGGACGGGAAGAGGAAGCAGATTCTGTGGTCTCCTAAGAAAGAGATTGTGGGGCACCTGGGTGGCTCAGTGGGTTGAGCCTCTGCCTTCAGCTCGGGTCGTGATCCCAGGGTCCTGGGATCGAGCCCCACATTGGGCTCTCTGCTCAGCAGGGAGCCTGCTTCCCTTCCTCTCTCTCTCTGCCTGCCTCTCTGCCTACTTGTGATCTCTGTCTGTCAAATAGATAGGTGAAATCTTTAAAATTTTAAATAAAACAAAATAAAGGTTGAATCATGGCAGTTTAATATGATTTGACCTTATTAAAAAAAGAAAGAAAGAAAGTCAGAGATTGAGAATGGAGGACATTTTTGTTATCTTCAACACAGATACAGAGAATAGAGTGGTTCAGGAGTCGGAGGTCAGTAATGCCAAATGCTGTAGATGGTGAAAGAGAAGATGAGCTTACTACATAAGGTGCTGGATATTGTGATTAGAAGCTATTGAAAACCTCTGAATAATCAGTTTCAAAGAATAACCACTGAATCACTAGTTCCAAAATGGTGAAGGCTAGTTGCAATAGGTTTAAGAGAGAAATGAGGAAAAACAATCAGGAAGAAATTTATCTGCACTACCATTACTTGTATTTTATAATTTCTATTGTTTTTCTGGCCCCCATGACCATTTAATCAAAAAAGATTGTTGTCTTAAAAGTATTTATGAAGTGTTACATAAATGTAACCGTATTTTTTTTTTAAGTAGCTTAAATTTTCATCACATACCTCATGGTTCAGTGCTAAAGTCTTTTGTTCAGTGAAGTTTTACGACTGTACCAGCAGTTTGGCCTTCGGTTACTTTATTTTGTGTTCCAATGAATAAGAAAAATTTTTCAATCAAATCAGTCTTTTTTTTTTTTTTTGGTACAGTGAAGTGATCTGGTTCTAATCTATCAAGAGATACTTAAGATCAGCTAATTAAATAGAATAAATTTAAATGAATTTGTCTATCTCAGCAAATGCTTTCAAGTTCAGTGTAAAGTACAAAGTGCTGCCATGCTTTCTGCTTCCTGTTAGATCCAGTCTTCTGGTCGAGTTTTACAAATTGCCAAAGCCCTGATGGAAGATGCTGGCAGATACACATGTGTGGCAACCAACGCAGCTGGGGAAACACAGCAGCACCTCCAGCTACATGTCCATGGTAATGTCATTCCCATCTTAACAAAAGAACATTTCTATTTTTTTTTTTTTAACATGATGGGTCGTTTTTATTGAATTACACTGTGAAAGAAACAAGTGTTTATTTTCATCTGTGTGAAAAAAATAGTTTTTTTTAAATCATTGTTGTAATTATAATTGCTCATATTAAGATAGCTGTTCGTCAAGATATCTGTCAAGGGGCGCCTGGGTGGCTCAGTGGGTTAAGCCGCTGCCTTCGGCTCAGGTCATGATCCCAGGGTCCTGGGATCGAGTCCCGCATGGGGCTCTTTGCTGAGCAGAGAGCCCACTTTCCTTTCTCTCTCTCTCTCTCTCTGCCTGCCTCTCTGCCTACTTGTGATCTCTCTCTGTCAAATAAATAAATTAAATATTTTTAAAAAAAAAGATATCTGTCAAGATCACCAGGTTGCCAAATAGGATTCGCTAGAGCTCATAAATAAATAAACATACTACCCTATGTTTTTAATTATTTTAATTCTGTTGACTAATAACTTTGTACAGGAAATTTTTGTTGTGAAGAGAGAGTTGCAGGATTGTTCCTTAGCATTTTCTGTGATTTTCTTTGCTGGCTGTATGAGGGATTTTGATAAGTAGATGCTATCCTTAACTCAAGATCTTCTCTCATGTACTTTAAAGGGGGATTTTGTAAGTAGAAGCTATTCTTGACTCAAGATCTTCTCTCATGTACTTTAACAAAAAGTCTGGGTGGCCATGGACTATCTCATGAATATTACAGCTTCATAAGAAACTTAAAAGATGATTTGACCTTGAATGTGAGACTTCAGATCTCTGGAGTCTCATTAGAAAAGGGTCATGAATTGTAGGCTTGGACTGATTAAAGAAGGCTATCCAAGATTTCCATGTATACCTTTTCATTTTCTCTAATCCTTGTGATTGCTTGTTAAATCCTTTATTCATTCACTTCATTTATTCTTCATTCATTTATTCATATATTCACTTTACATTTACTGAATTATTTAACCTAAAAAGATGCTCTAGGATCTAGCTTGATTCCAGTTATATTATCAGTAGGCAATCAAATCTTTAAAAATCTTAAAAAATGAAAAATCTTTAAAAATATTAATCTTAAATCTTAAAAATCTTCAAAAAATGAAAAAGTAAACTGTAAGTGAATGAAAAAATTTTAATTGGACATTACATTCTTCTCATTTACTTCTTTATGCAGTTTATTTTATTTAAATCAATGAGTTTAAAGATTCAGATCATCAGTTCCCTAAATGTTTTTAATAAAACAATGTGTTTTCCCCCTTTCCCCAAATATGAACACCTAGTTTATGGATGTCATACACACAAAGCATGTTCCTTAAGAGGACTTTAATTTTTCATTTACTAATTGACTTAAAGGCCAATATCTGATTATAACTATCTTGAAATCAGCTTAATTGAAATTGACCCTGCTTTCCCTTAAGTTACTTTGAATTTACCTTGTTCCTCATAAGGCCTTCTGTCTCTAGTGTTTTCTGGCAGCTGTCTCCAGCACATACTGAGATTTCCACTTCCATCTAAGAGTGTTCTGTGGGGGGGCTTACTTTCCTTTCCCCATTTTCCTACCCAAAGGCTCCTTTTCTCATCATTGTACAGGCTATTTATCTTTTCCCTTAAAATATTTTCAGTCCTTATCTAGTCTCCGTTGTTGGTTAAAAGGAAACAGTCACGTGGGATAACGTGATGTGCTGCCATCATCTCAGGCCCCAGAGTCAGACCAATTGTGGTTTAAATTCTATGCTAACCATGATCTATGTAATCTTAGTCAACCATTTAATTTCTCTGGGTATCTGACTTACAGAGTGCTTTGGGGGTTTTGAGGTGTTAGATGTAAAATATTTCCCACTTTTACTGTCTCCAGTAGTATCAAAAAGAAGGGTGTTTTTGTTCTCTAGACTGGATTAAAATATTAAATGAAGACTGTATATTGAAGGACAGAGTATGTTTCTCTAGAGCTGGAACAAACCAAACTTCAGTGTTCATAAAAATCATATGTATTACATGTTAAAAATACAGCTTCCTGGGCCCAGTTCCAGATCTCCTGAAACAGCTTTCTGATGCAAGTGGTCTGTATGTCATTACTCAGAGAAACATTGGCCCAGACTTTAAGAACTGGCTTAGAGACTTATTAATGTAGTCAAAAATTATTGAAAACCAGAGTTCATGAAAGAAATTAAGGATTCCATCAAAAACAAAGCAATAACAGAAATAAACAAACAAAAAAAAACTCCCAGAGTCAATACCTAAGAAAACACAAGTCAATTAACCTACAATCTGAATATGGTAACAAAATATATGTTAGCAAGGATTGTGATTAGGGTACACACCTATACAGAAAATCATCAGAGAGAGGGGCAACAAGCCAGAAGACATCTGAGGTAATGTGAAAAGAAACAGAAGGTTAGTCACTGTAAGGATTTATTAAGTGCTACCATATTGGATGGAGAATATAGAACAATCTTCTTGATACAAATCACAAATGAAATAGAGGTAAGATACGTTATAGTACCTGAAAATGTTTTACTAATATGACCTTGACTTGTTCAGATAACAGGTCACCAATCTGAAAGGAGACTAAATGATGAAGTAAACTTCTAATATAATACTAATTATGATCAACCTGAAGGGAAGTAATTGGCCACTGTACAGGAATCTGGACAGAAAGCTGACATATCACCTTGGCACTCCTGATACCTGATGTCACATTGGATGTAAATGGCTCCCAACTTGATTCTGTCCCCTTCAATACTTATATTAATAACTTCAGAGTGAATTGGAGAAGTTAATAAAAAGTGTAGAAATTTCTAAAGGATTAGTTGATCATAGATTTCAAAAAGATTTCAGAAGTTAAAATGACAAGTTAATCATGTAAAACACTACGTAAGAACAGGTTTGGAGCAGAGTGGCTTAAAGACACCACACATTGAAATACTAGAGATATCAATGGCGTTCTGCAATTACTATAGATACAATCATTCAATTTCATAAGAAAGCTAAGTAACCTTAAAAGTCAGTCATATTACAATATAAACAATAAGAAAGGAGTTAGCCCTGTTATACTTTCGCTCTCTGAATTCTTCTGAAGTGTTATATCCATTCCTGGTGCTGTATATTAAGAGGGACATTGAAATATCTATAGAGAAGCAACTATCGTTTAATTTATTTTTTAAAAAATAATTTATTTAACCAATCTTTAGTTGCTTTCTGAGGAAAAGAAACTCAGTTTTACTGATGGGTTAACACATTTAGCAAATGAGCATTTACTATAATTGGCATCCAACTGTATTCAATCCTAAGAAATTCAACTTTACAATTGTTTAGTATTTTCCTTTTTTATAAAAAAAAGATTGTAGATGCTTCCATTCTTTGCAAGCACTTAAAAAGTGTTTTCAAAAGGCTAAGTAAGGGTGGATTTTCTCCTGGAAAACATAGAAGACTAAGTCATAATCATGAGGAGAAGAACATTCTTATGATCCCCTAGGTTTCTTAGGGGAAGTTCAGTCCATTATAGAAGGCAGAGACTCTCAGTAGGTGGTCCTTTTTAATCATCAAAGTTTCATAATTCTGAAAGTTCTAATTCTCTAGACCAAACTATGAAATTTTATCTAAACCTCGGATATTTGCCAAGTGAGACAGATGTTTCCACAAACAGATGATTACTTGGAGTTGAATGTCTCAAGCATTTATTACATCTGCACTTAATTATATCCTAGGAAAGAGTAACCAAGGTGAAAAGCATGGGCTTTGAATTTGTGTCCCTGTACTGCCAAGTAAAACATGAGGACAATAGGCTTAGATACTAACTTTTTAAATCTGTTTTTTCATCTGTAAAATGGGAAGGATAATGATAATATAATTGGAAGGTTGTTGTGCGGATTGAATGAAAGACTACATGTGCTTACAAACTTATAAACTTATCCTGGTGCCTGGTTTCTAGTTATCATCTGTAAATGGTAGGCTAACACCTGTTTTGGCCAAGTGGATATTTGGGTTTGGCCCTTCTCACAGCACCAACATTCTCAAAATGTATCTGAAGTTCTGGTGGCTTTACTGTTGGCCAGGAACCATCTTGGGTCTGTATTAGTCGTCTGGTGAAAACATTAGTAGAGCACCCCTTAATTTAATTTTATTATTCTGAAGTATTTGCTTGGCTAACATCTGCTAACACCCACTTAAGAAATGTTCTTCTATCGTTTCTGTGTTTTGCTTAATAGCTCACTTGTGACCTAAAGGAGATTTGAGAATGTTGTGGGGAATTTTTTTTCTTTTCTTTTTTTAATGGATAAATTCAGAATTCTAGTATTGTCTTAGTATAAATAAATTTATTACCCATTATATCATAATTTTGGTGGTTGGGTGGGAATAACTCACTTTTAAATCAGTTATGTATTCAATTGAATTTAGGATATGAAAAAGTCAACACACCTGTGAGTAATTAAAGCCATAGGTAAAGTTTTGCCCATGATATGTTCAGAAGCAGGTATTGTGGTTTTGGGATGGTAATGCTCATGCAGCTTTTGGAAGAAGGAGAATGGAGAAAAAAACCCAACAAATTGAATATAATCCAACCTCTTGCTTGGAGTATGCAGACTTTATTGTTACCGTAAGATCTTGTTACCTTACTAATGTTTCTGTCTCAAACAGTGCTCATTGAAATTCAAAACTGCAAGATGATTCTTTTAAATTCTAGAAGGAAATAATATATATATATGTATGTATATGACATCATCTTTATCCATTCATCTGTTGTTGAACACTTAGATTGTTTCCATATCTTGGCTATTGTGACTAATGGTCTAATGAACATGGCAGTAGATATGTCTCTGAGATACTATTTCATTTCCTTCAACTATATGCTGGATCATATGAAAGTTCTATTTGTCATTTTTTGAAGAGCCTCCACAATGGCAATAGCAATTTACATTCCCACCAACAGTGTACAAGGGTTCCTTTTTCTCTACATCCTCACCAACACTCATTGTTTCTTGTGCTTTTTATAATAATCATTCTAACACATGTGAGATGATATCTTATTGTGGGTTTGATTTGCCTTTCTCTGATGACAAGTGATGTTGAGCACATTTTCATGAATCTGTTGGTCACTTCTTAGTCTTTTTTGGAAAAATGCCTATTCACATCCTTTGCCCATTATTTAATCTATTTGGTTTTTTTACTTTTGAGTTTATAAGTTTCTTATGTATTTCAGATATATGGTTTGCAAACTTTTCTTCCATTTAGTACATTTTCATTTTCATTTTGTCCATTGTTTTCTTCGCTGTACAGTTTTTAGTTTGCTGTAGTCCTTCCTGTTTATTTTGCTTTTGTTGTTTGTGCCTTTGATGCCATATCCCAGAAATCAGCACTAAAATTAATGTTAACTAACTTTCCCCATATGTTTTCTTCTAGGAGTTTTGTGGTTTCAGGTCTTATATTTAAGGCTTTCATCCATTTCAAGTTAATTTTTGAGTACTACACTGTCTTGATTACACTAATTGATTTTCATATGTTAAACCAACCCTGCCTTCCTAGGATTAGACACTCTTGGTCATGGTGCTTAATTTGTTTTCTCTGTTGCTGGATTCATCTTATTAGTATTTTCTTGATTATTTTTGTCTGTCTTCATAAGGGATATTGGACTGTCGGGTGCTTACATTGACTCTGTCTGTTTTTACTATCATGGTAAAACTAGCCTCTTAGAATGGTTTGAAAAGTCTTCCCTCTGATCTATTTTGAGAGGTTTGTGAAGGATTCACATTAATTTTTCTTAAATGTTTTGTAGAATTCCCAGTAAAGCCATTTGAGCCTGGGATTTTCTTTATGGGATGTTTTTTATTACTGACCTAATTTTTATATTTTTATTTATCTATTCAGATTTTCTATTTTTTCCTGAGTCAGTTTCAGTAATTGGTGACTTTCTGGAAATCATCTGTTTCATCTGGATTATCTAATTTATTGGCACACACTTTTTTAATAATTCCCTCATAGTCCTTTTTAATTCTGTAAGGTCCATAGTAATGACCTTAGTAATAATAATAATCACCCGTAATGACCATAGTAATGACGAGTTTTTATTCCGTGACCCTTCTTTCATTTCTAATTGTAGTAATTTAGTCTTCTCTCTTTTGTCTTGGTCAGTTTATCTAAAATTTTGTCCATTTTGTTGATCTTTTCAAAATATCAGGTTTTGGTTTTATTAATTTGCTCTTTCTTTTTCTTTTGTCTGTTTAATTTATTTATGCTCTAATGTTTATTATTTCCTTCCTTCTAATTGTCTTGGATTTACTTTACTCATCTTTTTTCTGGCTTCTTGAGGTAGAATGTTAGATTATTGATTTGAGATTTGTTTTTGATATAGTTGTTTATAGCTACACATTTTATTCTAATCATTATTTTGTGTGTATCCCGTAAGTTTTGGTATGTTGTCTTTTTATTTAAATTTATCTTAAAGTATTCTCTAATATTTCATATGATTTCTTTGACCACTTAGTTACTTAAGAGTGTGTTACTTAATTTCCATATATTTGTGAATTCCCCAAATCTTCTCTTGTTATTGAGTCATAATTTTATTCCACTGTGGTTAGAGAACATACTCTGTGTGGTTTTAATCCTTTTAAATGTATTGGGACTTGTTTTATGCCTAACTTACAGTCTGTAATTGAGAATGTAACATTTGAGAAGAATGTGTATTCTGCTGTTGTTGGAGAGAGTGTTCTATGTGTACATGTGGTTTATACTGTTGTTCAAACCTTCTGTTTTCTCACTGATTGTCTATTTAGTTGTTCTACCCATTGAAACTGGAATATTGGTGTCTTCAACTATTATTGTTGAATTATCTGTTTCTCCTTTTGATTGTGTCAGTTTTTATTCCATGTATCTTGAGACTCTATTATGTAAATGCATGATTATAGTTGTTATATATTTTTATGTGTTCACAATATCATTTAAAATTGTCCTACTTTTTTGCTAGTAATTTTTTTTTTAAAGTCTATTTTGTTCCATATCGGTGTAGCCTCTGTGATTTTTGTTTGGTTATTATTTGTATGGTATATCTTCTTATAATCTTTACTTTCAACCTACTTCATCTTTGATTCTGAAGTGTGTCTTTTATAGACAACATTTAATTGGGTCATGTTTTTATTTTTTATTTTTAAAATCTCTTCTGCTAGTCTGTGCATTTGAGAAGTGTTTAATTCATTTACACTTAATGTAATTATGGACATGATAGTTTTATGGTATACCATACTATTTTTTATATGTATTATGTCATTGAGTTTTTTTTTCTCCATTACTGCTTTTTTATATTAAATAACTAATCTCTTGTGTATCATTTTGTTTATCTTGTTTCTTTTACTATATTTTTTTAGTTTATTTTTTGTAGTTGCCTTGAGGATAACAATTAGCATCTTAATAATATACTATGGATTAATAATTTAATTTCAATTGTATAAAGAGCTTTGTTCTTTTATACTCTCTTCCATTTTCCCTCATTTGTCTTATTATTACCATACAAATTGCACCTTTATTCATCATGATTCCATCAGTATGGACTTGCAATTACTGATTTATGCTATTGTCTTTTAAATCAGAGAGGAGACAAAAGTTATGCTTGAAATATAGTTTTACTATCTTTACTATTAGTTACTTCTACTAGTGCTCTTTATTTCTTCATGTGTATTAGAGTTACTATTTCTTTGCAACCTGAAGGACCTTTAGTATTTCTTGTAAGGCTGGGACTAGCAGTGAGTTTTCTGGTTTTTTTTTTTGTTTTGTTTTGTTTTTTGGTTTTTGTTTTCTCCATGAATGTTTTAATTTCTCCTTCAAAAGGATAGTCTTGGTAGAGATAGAATTCTTTGCTGATAGTCTTTTTCTTTTCAGCAATCTTAATAAGTCTCCCAATGCCAATGTTTTTTTGATGAATAATCAGCTGATAGACTTATTGAGGATTCCTATACATGATAAGTCACTTCTCTACCTTGCTGCTTTTAAGATTTTCTCTTTATCATAATATATATAGGTGTGGGTTTCTTTGAGTTTACCCAATTTAGAGTTTGTTAAACTTCTTAAATGTGTGCATTAATGTTTTCATTAATATTGGGGAAGCTTTCAACCATATATCTTCAAGTATTCTCTCTACACTTTTCTTTCTCTCCTCCCCTTTGGAACTTTCATTATGCATAATGCTTGATGGTGTCCCACAGGCCTCAGAGTCTCTGTTCTGTTCATTTTTCTTTGTTCTTTTTTCTTTCTGCTCCTAAACTTGGATCATTTCAATTAACCTTTCAATTACTGATTCTTTCTTCTTCCAACTCAAATATTTCACTTTTAAATTTTAGACTTTCTATTTGTTTCCTCTCTACAATTTCCAGTTCTTGATCAATTCTCTCTATTTAGTGAAACATCATTCTCCTAACTTCCTTTAGATCTTTAGACAATCATTTCTTTTAACTCTTGGAATGTAATAAAATAGCTAATGAATCTTTAAATATTTATTTATTTATTTATTTATTTATTAGAGGCCAAGGGGAAGAGACAGAGAATATCTCAAGCAGACTCCATACCCAGCACAAAGCCTGACACGGGACTCAATCTCATGACCCTGAGATTATGACCTGAGCTGAAATCAAGAGTTGGATACTTAACTGACTAGGCATCACTTAAAATAGCTGATTTAAAGTAATTGTTTAATAAGTTCAATATCTGGGCTTCCTTGTGGACATTTTCTCTTGACTGTTTTTTTTCCTGTGCATGGACCATGCTTTCTTATTTCTTTGCATGTCTCCTAACCTTTGTTAAAAACTAGACGTTTTAAATAATATAATATGGCTTGCAATGATGCTTAACATCAAGAATCATCAGAGGAATGCAAATCAAAACATATCCCCTCACACCTGTCATAATAGTTAAAACACAACACAAGAAACAACAAGAATTGACAAAGATGTTGGGGGAAAGGAATACTTGCGCACCATTGGTGGGAATGCAAACTGGTGTAACCACTGGAAAACAGTACATAGGTTCCTCAAAAAAATAAAAATAGAATTACCTATGATCCAATAATTCCATTGTTGGGTATTTACCCAAAGAATGCAAAAACACAGGGAGGAGTGGGTGGCTCAGTCATTAAGCATCTGCCTTCAGCTCAGGTCATGATCCCAGGCTCTTGGGATCAAGCCCCACACCAAGCTCCCTGCTCAGCGAAAAGCCTGCTTCTACCTCTCCCACTCCTTCTGCTTGTGTTCACTCTCTCACTGTACCTTTCTCTGTCAAATAAACAAATAAATCTTTTTAAAAAAGAATACAAAAACACTAATTCAAAAAGATATATGAACCCCTGTATTTATTGCAGCATTACTTACAATAGCCAAATTATGGAAGCAACCCAAGTCTTCATCAATAGATTAATAGAAAAGGAAAATGTGGTATTGTAAGATAGATAGATGGATGGTAGAGAGACAGCTGTAGTGGAATATTACTTAGCTGTGAAAAAGAATGAAATCTTACCACTTGCAACAACTTGCCTGCATCTAGAGAGTATAATGGTAAGTGAAATAAGTCAGTCAGAGAAAGACAAATATGATAGGCTTTTACTTATATGTAGAATTTAAGAAACAAAAGAACAAAGAAAGGGGTGCCTGGGTGGCTCAGTCGTTAAACATCTGCCTTCAGCTCAGGTCATGATCCCAGGGTCTGGGATCGAGCCGCACATCAGGCTCCCTGCTCAGCGGGAAGCCTGCTTCTCCTTCTCCCCTCAACCCTGCCCACTTGTGTTCCCTCACTCACTGTGTCTCTCTCTGTCAAATAAATAATAAAATCTTAAAAAAAATTTTTTTTAAATAAAAGAACAAAGAAAAAGAGATAAACCAAAAAACTGACCCTTAGCTATGGAGAACAAACTGATGGTTACCACCAGAAGGGAGGTGGTCAGGGCAATGAATGAAATAGGTGAAAGAGATTAAGAGTACACTTAACATGATGATCACTTGATGTATATAATTATTGAATCACTATATTGTACACCTGAAACTAATGTAACAGTATACTTTAACTATACTAGAATTAAAAAATAAAAATTAAAAAAATAATAATATAATGTGGCCATTTTGGAAACCATATTCCTTTCTTTCCATAGTTGTTGTGGTAGTTATAATTGCTGTTGCTGGGTTTTTTGTTTTGTTTTGTTTTTGTCTTCTGTTTATTTATTTAATGAGTAGGTAGAATACTGTTAGTCTCCAAAATGTTCACACCCTACTCTTAGAACTGTGAATATGTTAAGTTACATGTCAAAGAGGTATTAAGAATACAGATGGAATTAAGATCGCTAATTAACTGACCTCAAAATAGGGAGATTACCCATGATTATCCAGATAGACCCAGTGTAATCAGAAGGACATTAAAAATGGAAGGAGGAGTCAGGACTTCAGAGTGATAGGATGTGAAACGATCTTATGAGTCCTCCACACATTACCATTGCTGGTTTTGAAGACAGAGGAAGGGAGGCCACAGCTAAGAATTATAAGTGACTTCTGTAAATTGGAAAAGGCAAGTAAATAGATTCTCCTCTGCACCCTACAGAAAGGAACTAAGCCCTGCTGAGACATTTATTTTAACCCAGTGAGACTGTGTTGGACTTCTTACCCATAGAACTATAAGATAATAAATTTGTATTGTTTAAACAGTCAAGTTTGAGGCAATTTGTTGTGAAAGCAAGAGGAAACTAATATCATGAGTTTTCTGAACAATTTCTGTGAAGTCTGTTTTTACAGATTGAACATTCCCCTGGGAAAAGGCTGTTTGCACTAAGCAAACTCTGAATCTGATTAAATAAAGAGAAGTCCTTTGAGTGTGGATTTTGAGGCAAGGGCCAGATAGGTCAAACAGTGACAGTTTTCTAGGCATGATGCTCTTAGGTAGCTCCAAACCCATTCTGCTTCTTTCAGTATCTGCTATGCTGCTTTTTCCACTGTGGTTGCTACGCTATCTGTTTTCAAGTTTACTCCTGATCTGTGGAGAGAATGGTGGGAATAGAGGGAGATAAAATGCCATAAAACTCACTGCTGTTAATGAGATTTCGTTGTTTTTCTTGAATAAACACTTCTTGGATTGTTGCAAGTCTTTGGTTAATTTCCAGAGTTCTGAAAAAGTTGATTTTCACAAATTTTCCAGAGTTCTTGTTTCTTTTACGGAGGAGTGGATTTTTGGAGTTCTTACTCTGCCATTCTTGCCCGACATCTCATCTTTTTTTTCTTTAAGTTCTCTAGGGGAGGAAAAATAGCCAACTCACTCCATACCTCTTACATTTCTTATTCTTACCATAATGTTTTATTATAGCAGTTACATAGTCTGTCAAAGCCTTCAGTGATCACTTCAGTCCAGAAGGCTTCAAGTGAGTATTTAAATAACTGTTTAGAAGGAATGTGCCATGGACTAATTATTTTTCCTTTTCAGTTGGAAAAGTCATATAGCCATATTTAAAGGTCTTTTGTGTTTAAATACCATATTATTCATCTGCATTCAGTGCAGAAAACAGAAACATTCTAGGCATTTCAAGCAGGAAGATTTAACACACCAAATTAAATGCAAACAGGTATGAAGGAGGTTTGGGTTCTAGGCTTTGTCTTCAGGACGACCTCCAGAAATACACCGAGATCTGACCACAAAGACATTTACCCTGAGGACAGATTTTATTATTAACTTGTTGAAAACCAACTTTGAGTTTCATTGCCTTTTGTTGTTCGTTTTGCTTTTTTTTTTTTTTTTTTTTTTTTTTTGGTATTGTGTTCTGCTTTAATTTTTATTATTTATTTATCCCTGACTTCTTTTGGTTTATTTTATTGGTTTTTTCTGGATTCTGAGTTGAATGTGTAGACCACTTATTCCCATTTTTCTTAGTTTTTAATATGTTAAATAGGGCCCTAAGATTTCCTTTGAGTACTATACTGTATAGCAAGTTGACATAAGGTATGTTTTCGTTTTAATCAGTCTCATTCTATTTTATTTTTTTCTTTAAACTTTTGTCTTGATTTCCTCCTTAATGATGTCTGCCCCTTATAAAGAGCTTTTTGTTTGTTTTTTATTTCTACTCATTTTTATTATAGTCTTATTAAATTGTGGTTATAAATGATTTCTTGAGATTTTGCAGCCTCATAATATAGTAAGTTATGAAAATATTCTATGGGCATTTGAAAAAAACATGTATTCTTTGTTAACTTCAAGTGTACATAGACACAAATATACATGCACAGTCTGGATGGGTAATTTATTTTTCAAATTCTTTAAAACTTAATTTTTATTTTACTATAATCAATTCCTGAGAAAGGTGCACTAAAATATACTACTTCCAGATTTTTCAAATTTTTCCTGCTCTTTAGCAACTTCTGCTTTGTTGTTCAATGCATAAAGCATTGCAATTATAACATATTCTTCATGAATCGTGACCTTTTAAGTAATAGAAAGCATGTTGCTTTGTCATGTTTAATGATTTTTGCTCAGTATACCAGTTCGTCAGAAATTGATGTCACCCTGTTGTCTGGCATATGTTTTCCCAGCTCTTTATTGTCAGTATTTTTGTGAGTTTTATATTTATGCTCTTTATCCACTTGGAATTTTTTATTAAAGAAAATAGTGTTGGGGGAACCTGGGTGGCTCAGTCAGTTAAGGGTCTGCCTTCAGCTCAGGTCATGATACCAGGGTCCTAGAATGGAGCCCCACATTGGGCTCCCTGCTCAGTAGGGAGCCTGCTTCTCCCTCTCCCTCTGTTTCCTGGCTCATGCTCTCGTTCTCACTCTCTCTCTCTCTATCTCAAAATAAATAAATAAAATCTTTAAAAAAGAAAATAGTGTTGGGGCACCTGGGTGGCTTAGTCAGTTAAGCATCTGACTCTTTGATTTCAGTTCAGGTCATGGTCTCAGTGTCAAGGAATAGAACCCCGCATTGGGGTTTTGCTCAGCAGGGTTCTTCTTTGGATTCTCTCTCTCTCTCTCTCTCTCTCTCCCTCCAACCCTCTCCCTCACTCTCTCTCTATCTCTCAAATAAATAAATCTTTAAAAATAAAAAAAATGTTAACCCACAGATGTGTAAACTCTTTGTCTATTGAATAAAAAACTAAGCTCATTCACATTTATAAGCTCTTGATTTATGTAGTTGATTTTATTTCTTCTTATTTATTTGTCTTTTCTCCTTTCCTCTTCTGTTTTTACTAGATTAATGACTAGATGGATTGCTTGATTGTAAATGGGGTGGAGTTAAAGGGCTCCAGTGTACTAAATGAGTTTAATTTAGCAAATCTTTAAAATGTAGTTTTTCTATAAACTTCAGATACTAACTTATATCTACAGCATCTTCTCAGAAAAAGATAAAACCTCTAGTTTACTTGTGAGTTTTTCATCCTGACATCCTTCCTAATCCTTGAGATAGTGTTAGAAACATAGCGCATTGCTATTCTATGTTGTTATTCCTTTTATTCCTATATGTCTCTCAGACTTTCTTAATGCCTACTTTATTATATGCACATTAAATAATAGAGTAGCATTATCTGTGATGTTTAAAATTAGAAATGTAGTTTTCTATTTATTTTACTAATGATTTAATTATAACTTTTATATCAAAAGACAAAAACTGCTAGTAAACCAAAACCAAAATTCTAATTTTTCTGAAATGGTTTAAGATAGTACTATCTGAAGTAAAGTCAGATAGTTTGAGAAACACTGATTTCCCTTTTACTGGAAGAGTTCAGATGGAATAGCTTACTTCTTGTTAAAGGTAATTCATTATCAGACCAATCAGATTAATTGGAATTAAAAAATAGTCCTTTAACTATCTTTACTGCCCTGCTAATCTATAATTCTGAGAACTTTCCTACTGGGGACAAAAGAAGAACGATCCTGAAAACTTATTAAGATCTTTTTAAAGATAAATTTATATGCATTTATTCTATTTTTTTAATTCATGTGTGAGAGAGAGAATGTGCAGTGGGGAAGGGCAGAAGGGGAGAGAAGGGGGAGAGAGAAGCAGACTCCCTGCTCAGCAAGAAGCCCGCTGCAGGGCTCAATCCCAGATCATGACCTGAGCCAAATGCAGATACCCAACAGACTGAGCCACCCAGGTGCCCCCAATTTTTTTTTTATCCTGTCCTTCAGTTCTACTTAATAGAATACTTTTGTTCCAAGTATGTCGGTGTATATATGTGAAAGACAGAAAGGAACGATAATTTCCACTGAGCAGATAGTTTCCATTTAGATATCCTACTTATGTGAATTAATTATGTTTGGGCTTCTTATAGAACCGCCTAGTTTGGAGGATGCAGGGAAGATGTTGAATGAGACCGTCGTGCTGAACAACCCCATTCAGCTGGAGTGTAAGGCAGCTGGAAATCCATTACCTGGTAGGTTTACTTGTGGACTCCTAACTTATTGACATTTTAAGATTTCTGGGAAGAACTAAATCTTTTTTATGAAAACAATATAGTAATTACTAATAAAGGAAAAATCATAAAATACATTCCAAGAGTAAAGCAATGACATGAAGGATATAATTAGGTGGGTGAAATTTTTGAATTTTCATTGCTTCTAACTGCATGAAATAATTTACTCATTTAAACAAAGTAGATATATGTGAATAACTAATTGTTTTATTGTCCTTACTGTGGCCAAACAACCCACAATGGTAGTTTTTTATACATTTATGTTGAAAAACATGTTTTTCTCTAGTGTACGTTGATTATTTTTGTAAATCAATTATTTAATGAGAATAGTATTCTTTTCGGTAATTCTCATCACTGGTAAATAATTAATATGAATCAAAAACAATATAATTTTTTAAGGCTAATATTGTGTACGGTCTTTGGTTTTGATCAAATACATAGACAAAATTTTTACAGATGAGAGGAATATAACAACAAAAAGAAATAGAATTGGTTAAAAGTTTGCTATCAAATAATATTGACGTTTTAGAGCTCATTTAAAGAATGAGAAATACTGATTTCTCAGTATGATATGATAAATACTTGCTTTATAACTTCATTTTTAGGGCTCTTATATTGGCTTGGCTATTCATGTTTCCCTTAGGCTTACCTGCTCCTCAAAACTAATCCTAAAGACTATGGAGTATTATGCCTTCATCAGAAAGGATGAATACCCAATTTTTGTAGCAATATGGATGGGACTAGAAGAGATTATGCTGAGTGACATAAGTCAAGCAGAGAGAGTCAATTATCATATGGTTTCACTTATTTGTGGAGCATAACAAATAACATGGAGGACATGGGGAGATGGAGAGGAGAAGGGAGTTGAGGGAAATTGGAGGAGGAGATGAACCATAAGAGACTATGAACTCTGAAAAACAATCTGAGGGTTTTGAAAGGGCGGGGGTTGGGAGGGTGGGGAAGCCTGGTGGTGGGTATTATGGGGGGAATGTATTGCATGGAGCACTGGGTGTGGTGCATAAACAATGAATTCTGTTACACTGAAAAGAAATTAAATTAAAAAAAAAACTAATCCTAAAGAAATATTTCAACTGTCTATACTTGGATGATAAGCATAAGAATAAAGCAATTCTTTTTTTGTGTGTGTATATACAAACTTTAAATGTTTATTATTGTGGTTGTTAGTAAGATAATAGTAAGACAACAACACTGTAATATTATTACTAAGCTAAGCTTTAATGGTAAGAAAGCTTATAATTTTTATATAAACCTAAACTTATTTGTATTTCTTCCTTAATATTTCCTTTTTTAATTTAATTGTTTTATTATGTTATGTTAGTCAACATAAGGTACATCATTAGTTTTTGATGTAGTGATCCGTGATTCATTGTTTGTGCATAACACCCAGTGCTCCATGCAGTACATGCCCTCCTTAATGGCCCTCACCAGGCTCCCCCATCCCCCAGCCCCTTCCCTTCTGAAACTCACAGTTTGTTTCCCAGAGTCCATAGTCTCTCATGGTTCAGCTCCCTCTCTGATTTTTTCCCTTCATTTTCCCCTTCCTTCTCCTCATGTCCTCCCCGCTATTCCTTTTGTTCCACAAGTCATTGAAAGCATATGATAATTGTTATTCTCTGCTTGATTAAGGCAGTTCTTTTTATTGCAATTTGATGGTATCGAGCTTTAAAAGAAAAGACGTAGGGGCGCCTGGGTGGCTCAGTGGGTTGGACTCTGCCTTCGGCTCAGATCGTGGTCTTAGGTCCCTGGGATCAAGCCCTCCATCGGGCTCTCTGCTTGGCGGGGAAGCTGCTTCCTTCTCTCTCTCCACCTGCCTCTCTGTCTACTTGTGATCTCTCTCTGTTAAATAAATAAAATCTTAAAAAAATTTACAAAAGATGTGAGTAGACAGACTTCTTTCTTCTTCCCCTTACAGCTATTACATGGTACAAAAATAATCGTCCACTCTCAGGCTCCAGCGGTGTGACTTTCTTGAACAGAGGACAGATCATTGATATCGAAAGTGCCCAGATCTCTGACGCTGGCATATATAAATGTGTGGCCATCAACTCAGCCGGAGCGACAGAGTTATTTTATAGTCTGCAGGTTCATGGTTAGTGGCACTTCTAGATGCATCCTGGGGTAAAAATGCATTCAAAATGATTAAGTGCTTCTGTAAAATTTCAGTGTGAAGATTTAACAGAGTGTGTTTTGTCATCTTTATAAAGTGCCGTGTTCTATAACTGATGGTTGTTTTTATTTCCTGACTCCTATTAAAATGCTCTAGTTTCACATGCTGTTGAATTGAATTTCAGTTCAGTTTAGATGAACTGTTGAGTCATCAACGATCTCATCAGTTAATGACAATAACCCTGTTTGTAAATATTATCTATCAAAATCATAGGTTTTGATCAAAGAAAGATTTTAAGTTATTACCGCTAATAATGCTTTCAAGACAACATAGTGGTCTTGGATACAGTGGAGGAAGATACATGCACGCACGCACCCAAAGACACACACATCTGACAATCAAGAAATAAAAACATGCTCTGGCATTAAAAACTGGATTTCCCAAACAAAGTAGCAAAACATCCTTTTCCTCATCTGTAAAATGGAGATGTTGACAGTGGAATAGCTATGATTAGAAACTCAAATAAATGATGTGAAAGAACTCACCAAAACCAAACCAAACCATGAAAAACTCACATGTGGAAACACAATGGTAGACATTGTACATTCTTTTCATTATTTTGAGATGAAATATCCTGTGATATTAATATATCTTACTTTTATTTCCCTTTTATTTCTTTTCAGTGCCCCCATCAATTTCTGGCAGCAATAACATGGTGGCAGTGGTGGTTAATAACCTGGTGAGATTAGAATGTGAAGCCAGAGGAACACCTGCCCCAAGTCTGACCTGGCTGAAAGATGGGAGCCCTGTCTCTAGTTTTGCTAACGGGTTACAGGTACTCTCTGTCATGTCTTAAGGGTGATCTACCACCTAGTTATTAAATAAGTACAAACAGGGAAAGCTGTTAACAAGATTTAGAGCATAAGAATTGATAAATGTTATTCCAAAATCATACACATTTACTTCCATAATTACCATAGCCACACAGTTGGGATTTCTAAACAATTCTTTAAATGCTTAGACATCTAAGAATTCTTTTGTTTCATATGTAGATACTACATTTTGACTCTTCACTTGTCTTTCTACCTCCCTCCTCATCCCCATTCCCTGCCACCAGCACAAAAGTTACCTTGCACAAAGAAGTGTTCATCAACAACAAAAACAGGAATTTCCTCCTAAAATTTGTGTTAAAATGTTTGGAAACATTCATGAATTAGAGAACCATGTAGGGTATATTTAATTTAACAAAAACATAAAGTAATAAAGTAAGGAAAATTAGAAACACAACACTGTAGAAATGAAATTTGAATCTGAGAAAGCAGTTTAAGTGTTCACATTGATTCAAAATTAAAATTATAGAAGCACATCTATCTCATTTAAAGTGTACCTAAATTTTATTTTGCCTAATAGAGAACTTAGTTTTCCCACCATTCTTCTTAGTTTTTCTCAAAAATCCACTGCTTGCAGAATTTGAGACCAGGGAAGATCCAAGGTTAATGTCAGTATTTTAGAAGTACAACTAGACCAACGGGATTAAAGAGCCATTGATGTGACTAGTTAATTTATTTGGTTGCTACTTCGCTATTAATTATAACTTATTTATCCTCCCCAAGAAAATTAGAAGGAAGATTAGCTGCTCTTATTCCCACTTCTTCTCATCTTTCTCCCTGGTGGCTTTTTCTCTCTCTGCAGTAAGGATGGATGAGATTGGACCTTCACTTGATTTCGTATACAGGGACTTGTTTTCAGTGGTTATTACCAAGTTTGGTTCTAGCTTTTCACAGTCTTCTTTCAAAGAGAGGTTAAGAAGTAGATTATATGATGCTTGCCCACTTTAGAATATCCAAGTGGAAAAATAAAATGTCCAAGTGGAAATCTTTCTGGAGGCAAATGTCAATTGATAAATCTCAGAAAATAGGAGGAAAAAAGGCTGTTTATGTATATGTTTCTCAGAGGGGCATGTTGACTATTTACCTATCCTGTCGTCAAAAGGTTCTGTCTGGAGGCCGTATCCTAGCCCTGACCAGCGCTCAAATCAGTGATACTGGGAGATACACCTGCGTTGCTGTGAATGCTGCTGGGGAGAAACAAAGGGACATTGACCTCAGAGTATATGGTGAAATATTTTAATAATTATTTCTGTTCTGGTATAGATATATTTAATTCCTAAAATCATTGAATAAGTTAACGAAGTTGTTGACAATAAAGAACCATGAGCAATAGAAACGGTTTTATAGTATCGTTTCAAATCAAATTCTACCTTTCTGCTTTATAGTTGACTTTGTCTGATTTTCCTTTCTTAATGTTCTGAGAAGTTAAAATGCTAGGTGTTGATTTCATAGAAAACTCTGAAGAACATGACTATGGAGAGCAGCTTAGCAATTTAGAAGATATAATCTTTTCACTAAAGGGAGAATTTGTTCAAGTAGCTCTCTTGAGCTATTCTACTCAAAGCCTTGATTTTTTTACTTTTATATTTATAATCAGTATATTTTTTAGTCAATACTATGTCTATAAATTAAAGGCTATTTGGGAAGCAAAAGTTAGGCATAAATTTAGAGAAAATTTGAGTTTTTTTCCTACCTATGATACAGCTATAAGGTACAAAAGGAAATGTCTAATTCTATCACAGCAGAAGTCCTCCTGAACAAAGTTCAGTTCTAATTGGCCTCCATTCATAGGATGTGTTTTTCATTCCACATTTTAGTTTACCTTTGCATTTAGAGCTGTTTTAGGCTTTTTTTTATTTGCATTATATCCCCTGGTCATGGAGTAATGGAATTGTTTCTTCATGGCCCCACCAAGAGAATCTGGGCTTTTTCTATGTCAATTCCAGTATAATTAACATACAGGGTTATATTAGTTTCACGTGTACAATCCTAGTCCCGCCTCACTTCCAAGTAGTTCACTCCTATTCTATATGTGTGTATATATATATGTATATATATATATATATATTTTTTTTAATCTCCAGACCATGTGGGTTGACTCCTCTTTCTAAGTTTGCCAAAAGTAAATGTAACAATCACAAGTAAAATAAAATCTTAGTTTTTTTTTGTTTTTTTTTTTAATTTTTTTTTAAATTTTTTATTTTTTATAAACATATATTTTTATCCCCAGGGGTACAGGTCTGTGAATCACCAGGTTTACACACTTCACAGCACTCACCAAAGCACATACCCTCCCCAATGTCCATAATCCCACCCCCTTCTCCCAAACCCCCTCCCCCCAGCAACCCTCAGTTTGTTTTGTGAGATTAAGAGTCACTTATGGTTTGTCTCCCTCCCAATCCCATCTCCACAAGACATAAAAATGACCCAATTAGATTTAAGCGAAGGAACAGACTACCTGGAGTTGGGCATTTTAGTCCCATCTGTTATCTCTGACACAGCACTAGCAAAGCTGAAGGCTGGAGAAGGACCCATGTCAATTGCAGAAGCAATACAAAAGAGGGAACATAGAGAGCCCTTTAGTAGTTTACTGATGTCAGCTGGGATTTTCAAGATCCATTAGACATGTAAGTTAGCCATGTTGTAACAGGATTTTTTTTAATTAAAAAACTAGGATTTTCATTAGTGGAGAATTGGAATGCTGACAATGTGAAATATCCTTAGAGAATGATTCATCAGTCAATCTAAGTCTGTGATACAAAAGCTCCTTCAATAATTAGCAAGCAGAGGGGTATTTGCTGGGTTTTAGTCAGAACTGAAAATCTGGAATTGGCTCCTTCTCTTTCTACATGGGTTAGTGTCAAAAGTATACCAGAGAGACGAAAGAGCATTGCTATCTTTTCCAGGAGTCATAAAAACGCACATCACTATTTTTTATCATTTGCCAAGGCATTTCTAAAGGTTTTATTTATTTATTTGATGGGGGTGGGCAGGCAGAGGGGGAGGGGAAGCAGGCTCCCTGCTGAGCAGAGAGCCCAATGCTGGGCTCTATCCCAGGACCCTGAGATCATGACCTGAGCCGTCCTGAGTCAAAGGCAGAGGCTTAACCCACTGAGCCACCCAGGAACCCTGCCAAGACATTTCTATACCACTCTTTTGGTCTGAAAACTGGGATCTTTCCTGTTATAACAGTCAGATGGTTAGCCAACATTTACCTGTACTTAGCATTTGAAATACAGATGCCCAGCAAGCAATTAAAGAACTGTAAAATTTCTGACTCGTAATCTGAAATTAGTTTCCAATTTCTGCTCCCCTCTTAGTGTTATTTGCATATATTATATTCCTACGTTTGTAGTAGTAACCTTGACAATCTGGAGTCTCATTGGAGACTAATGAGTCAATTGGAGTCTAATGAGTATTCATTTCCAGTGGCCAATTCCCTTCAGATTGACATTGCAGAGTATGGGGGTGATAGGAAGAGTAGACAGTGGTTAAAATAGCTTTCCTTACAATTGCAAGAGTAGTTCATTAAAATATTTCCCCTTAGTATAAATTCAGGGTATGTTTTACCATATTCTGAGGTGCTAAAATGAGAGAATTTGGTTTTTAAATGATAGAGTTTCCTATACCTTTACTTTGAATCTAAGCTCAGAGAATTGTCTTGGAGACCACATGTGTTCCAGGAACTTGAGTGTAACCCTGCGGCAGCGCTGATGTTGATAATTGAATTTAACAAGTGTAAGGCATAGAATGAGAATCAGACATGATACCCCCCTCCCCTTCCTAAGCAATATAACCACAAAGCTCAGTAAGGATAACATCTAAGGAAGCTGAGATCTAAAGGGTAGAGGCTTTTCTCTTCTCAGACTAAACAAAAAGTTGGAAATGAAAGGACAGAAAACATAGATGCGTTTCAGTAATATATACCCTCAGCTATAATTAGATTTGCTTTAATTTATGTTCCTTTAGAAACAAATACTCTATTGTTTTTGCATTTTTTCCTCTCAATTTGAAAAAAAAAAAAGTCTGGTTTCTTTTTGAACTTGATTCAATTCATTTAGCCATAAAGAAAAATAATTGGAGGAAAAACATTTGGAAATAAATTAGCATTCTGCTTTCTTGAATTATTTCTGACTTTTACTTCTACAAGTAGTCACAAAGAATCCATGCTCTTTTGTAAATTCTATAAATACGCTAAGATAAACATATTTTTATGCAGTTATGGTACTTTTTGTCCACTGAGACCAGACTTTACTTGAAATTATGTGCAAGCTGTTAAATGTTAGGCTATTTTATTTAGGGCTTTCTGTGCTAAGATTGGTGAATGTATCTTAATTTTTTATAATATCTTAGAAAACATATTATCTTTCATAATATAATATCTTAGAAAACAGTACTAATGGTGCTGATTTTGCTAATATTTTAGCAGTTTTAATCTCAGACAGGTTGGTTATATATCTTTTATCTAATGTGTCACATATTAAAAACAATCCCACTGTTTTCTGTTCCCCCATAGATTACTCTAAGCTTATCGAGAGCCAGAAGTCTGTGTGTGCCGTTAAATGGAGCAGAAGGGACATTAAGAATCTCTGCCCAAATGCTCCATTAGTCTATTGCAGCGATGGCGTTTCTCTGTATCTTGACATCAGTTCCTGTGGATACAGCACAGGTGCTGCATCCAGAATTAGTACAAGAAAGTGGCCTTTAGTGTATATGCCTTTCCCTCCATAGAGAAACCTCCTGGTTGCAGAACGGCAGTGTTCGTCGTCAAAGCCTATTGCATTCATTGTCATTTTCCCACATGCTGCAAGATCCAGCCTGAAACAGTGGCTCAGAAACCAAAATAACGATGCTTACCACAAAAATCTTGTTTCTATCAAGGCATTTGGAAAGTCCCTAAGGATTCATTTCAGTGCAGCTTAACCTTTCTTATCAAGAGAGGAAAACACTATGAATATGGTACATTGCCTACAATCCTGACTAGTTATGGGATTTAGTGAGAAATAGCCAAGGAAATTCCTCCCTGTTTTTTTCAGAGTGGCCCTTTTATAACGGGCCTGATTTCATCGTTAGTTTGTGTTTTTTGAATTATTATAAATACAGTCCTGAAAGAGTCCTTGAGAAGTTACGGAGCCCACCCTCTCATTCTTGGCAGGACTGTACCTAAACCATCTGAGACAAATGATTGTTTACTCTATATTTTAATACACCCAAGGGAAGGAGATTCCTTAGACTTTTCCAAGAACACATTTCAGCATCTGACAAGCTTGATAGCCAGGGGATTCTAATTTTAATCTCATTAAAATTTCAACTCATTTCCTCTTTTTATGTAATTGTATGTTATACAGCTGGCCAGGGCTTTCATTTTGTTCTTTAATGTGTCAGTTATCCCACATGGTCTTTATTCCATAGAAAGCTGACAAGGCATCATGGAAAACCAAAAAGAGCTCTAAACTGCCCATCAGAAGACTCCTAGCTTTGCCACAAATTAGTTACATTATTTCAAATAAGTTATTGTCTGTCACCTACTTCATGTTTTACATACCTGTGAGGTGGGACCAGGTGGTCTCTTTCAACTCTATTTTTTTTTTTTTATTTTGCCTCCATGTTGATAAAATTTATTTTCTTTGGCAAAAAATATTTTTAAATTATCAAAAAGTATATATGCTTTTAATTATTGTTATTTCCAAAATGCTTCACGAGTAATTTATTGCTTTGGAAATATTAAGCAGTAACACCTCGTTCAAAAAGTTTCTGAAATAGGCACTTGGTGAGAACGTCCAGTTCTAAAACTTCTTAAAGTGAAAGGTATTTCTGTTCAATGGGAACATATTAATCAGTGATTTCTTAATATTTCATTCTGAACCAAATGATGCGAAGAGGGTATGTTAGGATTATTGCGATCCTACATCTTAAAAGAGCTAATAAATTATTCAGTAAATAACTTCAAGATAAGCAGTGAGCTGGCCTGTCTTATCCTGAGGGAAAATGCTTCTTTCACTTAGTTCCTCCAAATATTATGGGAGAAGAACAGAACATCTCTGTCCTCATTAGCCAAGCTGTGGAGCTACTGTGTCAGAGTGATGCTATCCCCCCACCTACTTTGACTTGGTTGAAGGATGGCCGCCCCTTGCTGAAGAAACCAGGCCTCAGTATCTCTGAAAATGGAAGTGTATTAAAGGTAAGGCTAGAGATTCATTTAATTTTTCTTATATTATTCCTAAGCTCATGGCTTTGATTTTAAACTTGCCTGTCTACAGATGTTCTACTAATTTCATCTTGTAAAATTCTAGGTACTCTTTTATTAATGAGGTTTATAATATTTTAAATTTTATGCTTAGTAAGATTTAGCTATTTATCCATATTTGTAGCCAGAAACCATCCAAAATGCTTCTGGGAAAATATTATGGAACTATTCTAACGGATGCTTCATTTTTAGTCATTCAGCCAGCAAATAAAACCCATTCTAGGTATTCTGAATAAAATGTGAAAAATAGACACATTTCCTACCCTCCATTTCCTCCAATTTTGCATAAATACATGAAAACTAATAGTTCCGTTGCAAATGCAGTAAGTACTGTAAGTGTGAGTTAGTTACTATTAGGATGGTACAGGTAACACATTCTAGGATAGTGAAAGGTGAGAGACTGCGGTTGCCTGGAAATCTTGAAAGACTACTTGGCTTTTTTTGTATAGATAAGAATAAGAGCTAACATTACCAGTTTAAGGAATTGGGATTCAGGGGACACCTCGGTGGCTCAGTAGGTTAAGCATCTGCCTTCAGCTCAGGTCATGATCTCAGGGTCCTGGGATCAAGCCCTGAGTCCAGTTCCCTGTTCAGCAGCAAGTCTGCTTCTTCCTCCCCCTGCTCTTGTGCACTTGCTTGCCCCCTCTCTCTCTCCCTTTCCTTTCAAAAATAAATAATCTTAAAAATATAAAAAGTGCAAAGGAATTAGTGTTCAGGAAGTCAATAAGCCACTGGCGTATTTATAAATTCCTCATAATAACCCTATTGAGAAACTGGAAGAATGGCTAGGTAATCGTCCCACAGATAATAAGTCTCAGAAATGGGATTTGAATACAGGAATATAGCTTTAAAACTCATGCTACTAACCCCTATGCCGCATAGCCTTTTGGTAAAGGAAGGTTATTAGTGGCAAACAAAAGGAGTCTTGAGAATTGGATAATGGTATCAGCACATAGGAAGCTGAGAAGCTTATATAAGGAGAGCAGAAGTGTGGGAGAGAATGGGAGGGAGTATGAAGTGCGTTAGAGGCAACCAAGTAGAGACTTTAGGAATTATGACCTGTAATAGTGGAGCTGGGTAAATAAGGAAAGGCTGGAATAACTGATGGAGGAAAGTAGGATAAGTCAGTTGAGCTGTCTAGGGGGAGAAAAGCAAAAAGCACTGGCCATGCTCAGAGGCAGACCCAGAGCTCTAGAAATCAACGGATAGTATTTTCAAACCCTGGCTCTGACCAAATGACAGAGGGAGACAATTGTATGGACACACATCCCAGCACTGGGAGGGGACAGCTATGTGTGATTAGAAACGTCTTTGCAAATTTCAGAGTATAGAAGTTGATTCCTTTAGAGCACAGATCTCAATAGGTTTGGGAAGCCAGAAGAAAGGTGAGGGTGAAGAAATCCTGGGATCAATTTAATCTCTGCTATAGAGGCTGGCCAGGCACCCTGAAGTGTGCAGGTCCCACTGAAGGGTGTGCAGGGAGGACTGCATGGAAATAAAAACTTGTACAAAACTCAGACAAAACCAGTCAGTTAAAACTATCTTACCAGTGCATTTCCCAAAATGATTCATGCACATCTTCAACCAGGTAAAGTAGTAGATTCCTACTGTTTCATTTTGCCTGCAACACACTTGGCAAGCAATGTGTTTTTTTATAAAGTTTTTATTTTAATTCCAGCGTAGTTAACATTAGTGTTATATTAGTTTCAGGTGTACAATATTGTGGTAATAGTGATTCATTACTTACCTGCCACACCCAGTGCTCATCACAATAACTGCCCTCCTTAATCCCCTTCACCTGTTTCACTATCTCTCCACCCACCTCTCCTCTGGTAACCGTCAGTTTGTTCTCTGTGCTTAAGAGCCTGTTTCTTGGTTTGTTTCTCTTTCTCTTTTTCCCTCTTTATTCATTTGTTTTGTTTCTTAAATTTCACATATAAATGAACTCATTTGGTATTTCTCTTTTTCTGAAGGACTTACATAGTTTAATGTTATACTCTCTAGCTACATACATGTTGTTGCAAATGGCCAGATTTCATCCTTGTTTATGGCTGAATAACATTCCATTCATATGTGTGTGTGTGTGTGTGTGTGTGTGTGTAACACTCCATTCATATATACATATTCATATATATGTGATATATATATTATGAATTATAACTGCATAATTATAATTATACATCATTGTAATGTATCATATACAAATATGCAATTGTACAATTGTTATTGGTATTGTACAATTGTTATATATAACAATTGTACAATTGCATATTTGTATATATTACAATGATGTATAATATATATTATATAGATACATATAATATATAAGGTATATATTATATATGATATATGCCTGTATATCATATATATATCTATAGCATAGATATATATCATATATATCTATAACATAGATATATATAACAATTACACACATATATAAAACATATATATAAGAATTATACTATATATACATATGTATATATATGTGGAGCCCAGATATCCATCAACAGATAAATGGATAAATGTGG
The DNA here is from genome assembly GCF_022355385.1 of Mustela nigripes. Classification (NCBI taxonomy): domain Eukaryota; kingdom Metazoa; phylum Chordata; class Mammalia; order Carnivora; family Mustelidae; genus Mustela; species Mustela nigripes. The sequence goes on from NC_081566.1 coordinate 21,645,830, forward strand.
TATACACACACACACACTAACACACACATACACACAATGGAATATTAAACATCCATCAAAAAAAGAAATATTGCTATTTACAATGACATGGATGGAACTAAAGGGCATTATGTTAAGCAAAATAAGTCAGTCAGAGAAAGACAATTATCATATGCTCTCACTGATGTGAGGAATTTAAAAAACAAGGAGGATCATAGGGGAAGAGAGGAAGAAATGAAACAAGACAAAACCAGAGAAGGAGACAAACCATAAGACACTCTTAATTATAGGAAATAAACTGAGGGTTGCTGGAGGGAAGGGGGGTGAATCACAGACCCATACCCCTGAAATAAATAATACATTATGTGTTAAGTATTTGAATTTCTATTTTTTGAAAAAGGAGAATTACAGACCAATATCCCTGGTGAACATAGATGCAAAAAATCCTAATAAAATACTAGCAAATCAAATTCAACAGTAGATTAAAAGTGTCATTCACCATGACCAAGTGGGATTTATTTCTGGGCTTCAGGGGTGGTTCAATATTCACAAATCAATCAATGTGGTATGCCAGATTAATAAAAGAAAGGATAAGATCCTGTCAATAAATGCAGAGAAAGCATTTGACAAAATACAGCATCTTTTCTTGATTAAAAAACCCTCAACAAAGTAGAGATAAATGAAACATACCTCAAAATCATAGAGGCCATATACAAAAGACACACAGCTAATATTATCCTCCGTGGGGAAAAAGAGAACATTTCCCTCTGGTCAGGAACAGGACAAGGATATCCACTCTTGCTATTACTACTTAACATAGTACTGTAAGTCTAGTCTCAGCAATCAAACAACAAAAAGAAATAAAAGGCATCCAAATGGGGAAGGAAGAAGTCAAAATTTCACTATTCATAGGTGACATGATACTTTGTGTAGAAAACCCAGAAGACTCCACCAAAAATAGCTAGAACTAATGCATGAATTCAACAAAGTTGTAAGATATAAAATCAGTGTGCAGATGTCTGTTGCATTTCTATATCAATAATGAAACAGCACAAAAAGAAATCAAGGAATCAGTCACATTTGCAATTGCACCCAAAATCACAAGATACCTAAGGATAAACCTAACCAAAGAGGTAAAAGATCTGTATTCTGAGAAATATAAAACACTTAGGAAGGAAATTGAAGAGGACACAAAGAAAATGGAAAACATTCCATGCTCATGGCCTGGAAGAACAAACATTGTTAAAACATCTCTGCTACACAAAGGTATCTACACATCTCATGCAATCCCTATCAAAATATCACCAGCTTTTTTCACAGAGCTTTTTTCACAAATCCTAAAATTTGGATGGAACCACAAAAGACCCCAAATGGCCAAAGCAGTCCTGAAAAAGCAAAGCAAAGCTGGAGGCATCACAATTCTGAACTTCAAGCTATATTACGAATCTGTAGTCATCAAGAGTGTATGGGACTGGCACAAAAACTGTGGAAAGAACCAAGATGCCCTTCAACAGACGAATGGATAAGGAAGATGTGGTCCATATACACTATGAAGTATTATGCCTCCATCAGAAAGGACGAATACCCAACTTTTGTAGCAACATGGACGGGACTGGAAGAGATTATGCTTAGTAAGCAGAGACAGTCAATTATCATATGGTTTCACTTATTTGTGGAGCATAACAAATAGCATGGAGGACATGGGGAGTTAAGAGAGGAGAAGGGACTTGGGGGAAATTGGAAGGGGAGGTGAATCATGAGAGACTATGGACTCTGAAAAACAATCTGAGGGTTTTGAAGGGGCAGGGGATGGGAGGTCGGGGTACCAGGTGGTGGGTATTAGAGAGGGCATGGATTGCATGGAGCACTGGGTGTGGTGAAAAATAATGAATACTGTTATGCTGAAAATAAATAAAAAATAAATTTAAAAAAATAGACACATAGATCAATGGAACAGAATAGAAAACCCAGAAATGGATTCAGAACTATACGATCAACTAATCTTCAACAAAACAGGACAGAATATCCAATGGGAAAAGGTCTTTCAACACATGGTGTTGGGGAGCTGGACAGCAACGTGCAGAAGAATGAAACTGGACCACTTACATCATACGCAAAAATAAATTCAAAATGGATGAAAGACCTAAATGTGAGACAAGAAACCATCAAAACCCTTGAGGAGAACACATGGAGGAACCTGTTTGACATCAGCCACAGCAACTTCTTTTTTTTTTTTTTTTTTAAAGATTAATATTTATTTGAGGTGGGGAGCAGCGAGGAAGACAGAGAGGGAAAGGATCCCAAGCAGACCCCTACTGAGCACAAAACCGAATGTGGGGCTCAATCTCATGACCCTGAGATCATTACATGAGCCAAAACCAAGGGTCAGACCCCCAGCTGCCTCCATAGCAACTTCTTACTAGATAAGTCACTGGAGGCAGGGGAAACAAAAGCAAAAATGAACTACTGGGATTTCATCAAGATAAAAAGCTTCTGCACATTGAAGGAGAACATCAACAAAATTAAAAGGTAAGCTATGGAATGGGAGAAAATATTTGCAAATGACATATCTGATAAAGGCTTAGTATCCAAAATATATAAGGAACTGATGTAACTCAGGAATGCCTGGTTGGCTCAGTCAGTTAAGCGTCTGCCTTCAGCTTGGGTCATGATCCCAGTCCCACATTGGGCTCTGTGCTTAGTTAGTGGGGAGGCTACTTCTTCTGCCTGGGACTTGCCCTGCTTGTGTTCTCTCTCTCCAACAAATAAATAAAAAAAGATCTTAAAAACAAAACAAAACAAACAAACAAAACAACAAAACCCAACACCCAAAAGCAAATAATCCTGTTAAGATATAGGCAGAAGACATGAATAGATATTCTTCCAAAGAAGACATCCAGATGGCTAATAGACACGTGAAAAGATGCTCAGTATCACTCATCATCTGGGAAATGTCAATCAAAACTGCAGTGAGGTATTGCCTCACACCTGTGAGAAGCAAAAACTAACAACTCAGGAAACACAATGTATTGACAAGGATGTGGAGAAAGGGGAAACCTCTTACACTATTGATGGGACTGCAAACTGGTGCAGCCACTTGGAAAACAGTATGGAGGTTCCTCAGAAAGAGCTACCCTATGATCCAGTAATTGCACTACTGGGTATTTACCCAAAGGATACAAAAATGTGGATTCGAAAAAGTACATGCACCCCACTGTTTATAGCAGCACTATCAACAATAGCTAGACTATGGAAAGAGCCCAAATGTCCATTGACTGATGAATGGGTAAGGAAGATCTGGCAATCTACATGATGGAATATTACTCAGCCATCAAAAAGAATGAAATCTGGCCATTTGCAGCAATGTGGATGGAGATAGAATGTATTATGCTAAGTGAAATAAGTCAGTCAGAAAAAGACAAATATATTATTTCATCCATATGTACAATTTAAGAAACAAACCAGATGAACATATGAGAGGGGGGAAATGAGAGAGAGAGAAACAAACCACGAGAAACTCCTTAAAGATAGATAATAAATTGAGGGTTGTTGGAAGGAAGCAGGTGGGAATGGGCTAGATGGGTAATGGAGGTAAGGAGGACACTTGTTATGATGAGCACTGGGTGTTGTATGTAGGTGATGAATCACTGAATTTTACTCCTAAAACCAAAATTGCACTGTAGGTTAACCAACTAGAATTGAAATAAAAGTTTTCTCTAAAACAGAAGCTTATAAACCATATAGGGAGAAGACATATAATGAACAATAAAGGTGTTTTACTGAACAATATCCTAAATATATACAGGCTATCTATTTTAAAACCCTAAGTAACTTATTCAGAAATTAATTGTGATTTTTATTGCCATTTAATCTGAATTTTGTCTCATTATATTTAAAAGCCCTTTCTAAACCTTCAGTCACTAATATTAATTAGATTAAAACAAAGTATGACATAGATGAAAATTGTTGAATCTTGATTTAAATGTTGAATGTGGGTGATGGGCATATAGCCATACATTTTACTATTATCTCTCCTTTCTATATGTTTGAAAATCTTTAGAATACTCATGAAAAAATAACAAGTCACAAATAACATGAATAGAAAAACTCCAATTATGAAATTGAAACTGAAATTTCAAAGCATGGTTTTGTTTTTAGATTGAAGAGGCTCAAGTTCAAGACACTGGTCGTTACACTTGTGAGGCAACAAATGTTGCTGGAAAAACTGAGAAAAACTATAATGTCAACATTTGGGGTAAGTGTGATTATATGTAATTAAGATCAATTATAGATAGACTTCCAGAACCTGAATGTTTTAGTCATTGTAATTTTCAGGTAGAACCGTTCTACTCTCCTGCCTAAGCTTACACTCTTTGGCTCTTACAACCAGGATGTTCTTTTTTCCATTTAATTTAATTTAATTTAATTTAATTTAATATTTATTTTATTTTATTCAGTGTTCCAAAATTCATTGTTTATGCACCACACCCAGTGCTCCATGCAATACATGTCCTCCGTAATACCCACCACCAGCCTCACCCAACCCACTACCCCTTCTCTCTTCCAAAACCCTGTTTGTTTCTCAGAGTTTACAGTCTCTCGTGGTTTGTCTCCCCCTCTGATTTTCCCCAACTCATTTCTCCTCTCCATCTCCCAATGTCCTCCATGTTATTCCTTATTCTCCACAAGTAAGTGAAGCCATATAATAATTGACTAATGATTGGGCTTTCTCCATGAACTGTTGGTGGTTTGATCAATTGAAATAAGTCAAAAGGCCAAACAAACCATGCCTATGGATTCTGTGTGTGAGTGGGAACACCTTGGTGGGAGGTGGGATTACTGTGCTGACTAGTGAGAAAAGTCATCCTCACTTGGTAGTCTACCATTTGTTACCAATTAAGATAATGCTTAGGAATTGTCACAACTTTTACCTGGCTACAACTGTCTGCTAATTGTTAAAAAGTACTCCCATTTCCAGCATATCCACCTTTATTTACTTCTTTTTTTTTAATTTATTTTTTATTTATTTTCAGCATAACAGTATTCATTATTTTTTCACCACACCCAGCGCTCCATGCAATCCGTGCCCTCTATAGTACCCACCACCTGTTACCCCAACCTCCCACCACCTCCGGCCACTTCAAACGCCTCAGATTGTTTTTCAGAGTCCATAGTCTCTCATGGTTCACCTCCCCTTCCAATTTCCCTCAACTCCCTTCTCCTCTCTAACTCCCCATGTCCTCCATGCTATTTGTTATGCTCCACAAATAAGTGAAACCATATGATAATTGACTCTCTCTGCTTGACTTATTTCATTCAGCATAATCTCTTCCAGTCCCGTCCATGTTGCTACAAAAGTTGGGTATTCATCCTTTCTGATGGAGGCATAATACTCTATAGTGTGTATGGACCACATCTTCCTTATCCATTCTTTAAATTCATTTATAACATATTGCCCTCTTAATTTTGATTGTGTCTGTTTAAACTTTTTAACTATTGAGATAATGAGCGGAAATTTCTCTTTGATTTCTAAGTTTATTCAAAACCATATTTTTAAAATAAAAATAGGTAGAGGAAATAATTTGATTCCAATGGAGAGAATATATGTTTTAAGTCTTTAAAAGCATGTGTTTATGTAGAAAATGATTTGTTAATTATAAATTATTATCATTCTAAAATTCTTAAGGAAGATTATGAGAAGTGCTATTATTCACCCTATAAAAGGATTAATTTACCTTTAAATAGTAAAATTTACTAGGTGGTAATTTATTTACTGTATATTACTTATATATCATTAACATCTGTTCCTGCCTCTTCTCACCCCTATTCTCCCTCTATTGCTCCTTCCCTTTCTTTCTCATTTCTTTCAAATGGGAAAAATATTTGTATAACTTCTAGTATGGACAAAACAGTGAACTGGGTTTTGTCAAGTAAAGGTTGGAAAAGAGAAAAATTAGGAGTTAGAAAATGAGGTGAGAAATTCATTTTTGCAATGCTGTATTGAAGATTCCTGTAGAGTGTCCATGTGATGCTGTCTACCATGCAGTCAGAAATAGAAGCCTATCATTTAGAAGAGAGAGAGAAAAGAGTTAAAATATAAAATTAGAGACATGAGTATATATGCGGCAGTTGAGATCCCTTAGAGAAAAAGAAGAATGTATACAGAAGAGTACTGCAGAATGACTCTCACCAGGTAAGACAGATAAAAAGACACAAATGAGAAACTGGAAGAAGCAGTGAAAGAAGTAGGGAAACACTTGTGTCATCAAAACAAAAGGCAATGGTGTACCCGAAAGTAGAATATGGGCAAGGAATAGGTTGGACATAGATGGATGGGTAGGGGAATGAATGAATAATGTCACATGTTGCAGAAAAGCGAAATTAGACATAAACTGTAAAGTGCAATTTATAAATGAGACCAATGCCTCTTAAAGAAAATCAATTTAATAGTGGAAAGCAGAATATAGTAGATATAAGAATAAATGATAGGGGGAGAAAGTTGAGACATCAAAGACAGAATTACAAAAAATATTTATGGGTGTGCCTCTCTGTTCTAGTCATTGTGCCTCAGGTAGGCATAGAGAAGTTAATGAGAAAGGCAAAGACACTGGTCACACACAACATATAGTCTGCTGCTGCAGAAATATCTTTACTTTAAATAGTTAATTAAAATTAAATCTCTGAAGAGATAACATAGGAGTATTTGTGGAAGACATATCAGGGTTCATCTAATTGGGATTTTAATATATGTGCTGCCGAAGCGAGCACTAATTGGGATTTTAAGAATGAGTTGACATTAGCTCTCTAAAGAGGATGGAAGCATTACAGAGACCTCAAGAAGACTGTCTGCATTCATTGAACCAAACATCACTCACTATGGAGCCTGGTGTGGTAGAATGGAGAAGGAGAAGATATTAGATAGGAAAGGTTAAAGGGGACAGATTGAAAAGGACCTCTCAAACTTTTGAAGTATAGATCTGATTCTTAAGACGATAGGATACTGTTAAAAGGATTTAAAGGACTGGGTGTTCAGATCCATATTTAGGGAATAAAACAAATAAACTCTAGTAGTATTTAAGAAATTGAATTAACAAGATTGATTGATTACATGGAGAGGTGTGAAAAGAAGAGGAAAGGATGGATGTTGGTGTGGGTTGGCCAGATGAGCCCTGTGAACAGCAGTGTCATTCCCTCAGTGAAGGAACAAAGGTGACTGAGTTCAGTTGTGGACAAGTCAAGTTTGAAAATGCCTCTGATGTATCCAGATGGAGATGTTTAGTAGTCAGATACAAAAATCTAGACCTCATGGGGTCTGCATTACAGATACAGATTTGCAAGTATTTGTGTCAGTGGAAGCCATGGGAGTAGAGGAGGGTAGAATTGAGGTTGGAGATGGTATACTTAGAGTAATGGCAATCTATGTAATTGTCATTTTCTTCTGCAGAACTTTCTGTCTGTGGTATAGGAGATGACAGAGTAAACTGTAGGATTCATCGAGAGGAAAGGTGTTTCAAAAAAGGAAGGACAGCAGTACAAAGCAGTTGAGATTATTCGCAAAGGAGTAGTTGAAATTATCATGAAATCTAAGCTGAATAGAGGTCTGTAAACAAGGGTAGGCAGCTGGTTTGGGAGGTTCTGAGAAGTGAAAAGACTTGAGACTCAACTAAGGTTGATAAAGTAAGAACCGGGAGTAACTGAGTGAAAGAAATACAAGGACGGAGCAGTAGGAGAAAAGTTCTAGATGATCAACATGGTGGAGAAAGGGATGAGCAGATCGAGGAAGTAAGTAGCCATGGTGGTTAGACTAGGCATACATGCAGATGTTGAATTCATACAGAATCATGCCAGATCTCTGTGTGAAGGAGAAAGATAAAAACAAGTACCAAAGTTTTCAGTGAATAGAAAAAAAAAATGGTGGGTTCACAGATGATGGTAAGAGGGGAAAAGAAGTAAATTGGGGGCATGAGCCTCAAAAGAGGAGGTTTTCACATGAGGCAGTTGGAGTTGAACAATGACTAGAAGCTATATTGAGGGGGAAGAAGGATTCTTCCACTCCTCAACTCCCACGAGCTTGGAAGAGCAAGCATCTGCCCCTGATAATATGGCCACCAGAGAGGAGACATCAGCCAGCAAAGGCAGACTCGACCTCCTTGAGAGAATCATGGGTAGTCAGCGTTCATTTAAACGTTCCAAAGAGAAACTAGAGAACAGTGGGGAGGCAGGCTGTGCATTCTAGAATAGGTAACATATCCATTTCTTAGGTCAAACCCTATGTATCTCCTTTACCATCATATTGTAAGCCTGATGTTTTCCAGTTCTGTTCAGCTGCTAAGACATCAAAACTGGCTGAGCAGAAATGACAGTTAAGTGTAAATTTAGTAGGCGCTTTAGCTTTTTTATGCAAAAAGTGTAATTATCTACAATACATTAGCTTCTGAGTATTTTGTTAAGTTTCTGTCTGTAAAGACAGGAAGTTTGCTAATAGGTATTTATTCTGTGTCTTACAGTTGACTTTTAATGTAGTATTGATATGTCAACCTCAAGGGCTAATTATTCCCTTATGTCATTTGAATGGGAACCTTTTTTTTTATATGTAAAATATTAAGGAAATTTTATGTAAAGTTAATATAATATAGTATTTTTTCCTCTTTCAGTACCACCAAATATTTATGGTTCTGATGAACGTGCTCAACTCACAGTCATTGAAGGGAATCTCATTAGTTTATTGTGTGAATCAAGTGGTATTCCACCCCCAAATCTTGTTTGGAAGAAGAAAGGTCAGTTTTCATCCTCAACATTTATAAAATTAAATATAAATGTTAAATGAATCTATGTGTTGTTTGACAAACATGTCAGTTTATTAACCAATTTTCCTGGGGTTTGCAGAATAAAATTCTAGATAGCATGATTGCTTTGTATTAAAGCACGTGGTAACTTCTGGACTATCTATCTGAAAATCTTCAGTTTTGAAACTGTTCTTCAGAAAAGAATTAACTTTTCTGTATTAGTTGATTGCTTTATAACCTGAATCCACCATTCAAAGAATTTTTATCATCTTGAGAATAAGCTTTAAAAATATTTTCTATAACATTTTTGCTGTATTTGTGACAGTTTTGCAATGTACGTTAAGATTGAATTTTGTGGTTGACCAAATTATCAATTTGTTCATCAATAAATATTTTTTTGTATCCATTAAGTATCAGACAGATCATCTATATTTTAGGTGATTTTCTTAAGACTTTATTTATTTATTTGAGAGACAGTGAGGGTGAGAAAGATCACAGAGGGAGAAGGAGAAGCAGACTTGCAACGATGAGGGGGAGCCTGAGGCAGGGCTCGATCCCAGGATCCTGGGATCATGACCTGAGCTGAAGGCAGACTCTTAACTGACATAGCCACTTAGGCGCCCAGTATTTTTTGTTGATTTTTAAAATATTTGTTTTACTGTTTTAAGATTTTACTTAATTTTTCTAAGTACACTTTCAAATGCCATGTTGATTGAAAGAAAAATTTGCCAAAGACAATCTTGGTAAATACCTACTTTCCCTCCTGCCCCTCTTCTCCTTCCTTCTCCTCCTCCTTTTTGCATAGGATTATTTTACAGCGTCTTCTGTCTTTTAGGTACGAAGTACCAACGTTTTCAGTGAATAGAAAAAAAAAATGGTGGGTGTCTTTTAGGTCTTTGAACTAAGATGTAAATAAATGTACTTATCAGAGTGTGTACACAAAATGCTATATATTTTTGCTTCATATTCTGGCATTTTGTTTTCTTTGCAGGCTTGCCAGTGCTGACTGATTCTGCAGGGCGAGTCAGAACTTTATCTGGAGGCAGACAGTTACAGATCTCAGTTGCGGAAAAATCTGATGCAGGACTATACACATGTGTGGCATCGAATGTTGCTGGAACAGCAAAGAAAGACTACGATCTGCAAGTCTACAGTAAATTATTGATTAGCCAGGCTTTCTTTTAATCTTTCTGTCTTTCCTTTTTGCTTTTTCTTTATATCTTTAAGATACCTTCAAGGCAATATGGCTATAATATACCTATCATAAGACTCACAAATTTAAACTGTGTTGACATAAAGAAGAGTTGCTTATTTCTGTCTGTTATTCATTTAACAACACAGCTGTGCACTGCATCAGCATGCAGATAGAAGACCCATCAATGTGGCTGTAATGTATTGTGGGCAGGAGAGTGGATGTGTGGAATGGGGAGAGATGGCATTGTATCATAGGGTATATTTGTAAAATGTAAAAATACCTCATTTTAAAGTATATTTAATTCATATAAGATTTTAAAGTGTTTTAAATGTTCACATTATCTCATTTAACCTTTACATGAACTATGATGTGAAACAAAATTATTGTCTCCATTTTGCATATGCAGTCATCGAAGGCCAGAGAGGTTCCCATGATTGACCAAGGTCACATGGCTTGATTGTAGTAGGACTGACACTCGCCACCAAGATGGGTAATGCTGGCCCATTTTTCTTCCCCCACGTACCTATGTATTCAAATTGGTCTTAACTTTTTTTTTTTTCTTAGAATAAGTATCAGGTAAATTCAGCAGCAAATCTACAGAATAACTGGTGATCAGTGGGTTAACCACTTAGAGACTTATTCTCTCACAGAATGAGAAGCCTGAGGTTGGTGGTCACTGGAGTTGATCAGAACTGTACTCATATCAAGACAGGAGATCTAGGCTTCTCCTGCTCCTAGCTCTGTGGTCTCAAGATCATTGCAGCAACTGTAGTATCAAGTCCACATTGAAGGCAAAAATAAGGATAAGAAGTGGTATGTTTTTCTTTCATCAGGACAGCAAAAAAATTCCCAACCCATTCCCCTCATCCCCCACGCTTACCAAGCAGATCTTTATTTAGATTTTATAGGCCCAAATTGATTCATGTGGCCACCTCCTTTTTAGGGAAGATTGAGAAACAGTCTCAGCTTTTCAACTCCTGTCATGGAGGCTAGAGGGTAGAAAAAAGAAAGGAATTGATTGTGAGTGAGGTTATCATATCTATTTTAATGTTAATATTAGGAAGGCTTCTGTAAATTAGGGCTATGAAAGATAGGTTCAAGCATTCGTATAACTTGTTAAAAATAAGGAAAAGTAGCAAACACAAAACTTTTCTTGATGTGTTGATAGCTTTATTTCAAGCATGACCACATTTAGAAACATTAGAAAGGAATTCTGCTTCTCAGTATAGCAATGCCAGGTCAATTAGCCCTGGGCCTTTTCTTAGTACTTTATGTTTCAACATCAAAAATGACTTTAACTTTGACTGATACAAATTCCTATGCAAGACTTGAAGCAGATATTTTCTACTTTACTTTTTTTTTTTTTTCAGTTCGACCAACTATATCCAATAGTGGCAGCCACCCTACTGAAATCACTGTTACTCGAGGGAAGGGTATTTCCTTGGAGTGTGAGGTGCAGGGTATTCCTCAGCCGAAAGTGACCTGGATGAAAGATGGCCGCCCTTTGACGAAGGGAAGGGGAATGGAAATATTGGATGAAGGCCGCATCCTTCAGCTGAAGAACATTCATGTATCTGACACAGGCCGTTATGTGTGTGTTGCTGTGAATGTAGCAGGAATGACTGACAGAAAATATGACTTAAGTGTACATAGTAAGTATAAAGAAGCTCAATAAATCTGTTCTCTGGCTATTATAATCTGTAGCATCCTTGATGGGAAACACAAGCTGTCAGTATTGGATCTTTTATTTGTAGTCTATGATTTTCTGCATATGTACCTTTTCTCTGGACCGGTCTCATCACTTATCCTTCTGTGCTTGACCTTCCATTTTTTCCCTTGCTGAAACAAACAGACATTAGATGTTCTCTCAGAAAAGCACATAGTAAAGTAGGTTTAATTGTCTAATTGTCTTCTTCAAGTACTTTTGAGCCAATGCTATCCCAAGTAATAGCCCTTGATTCTATGTTTTCCAAATTTGCTCTCTTGGTTAGTATAAGCCTAGGTTCCTTAGAATTTACTGACTCAGTATCAGCTGCTCGTGAGTTGTACTGATGTCAGCTTTAATATTCCAATTAATGAGTCATAAATGTCAAAAGGAATAGACCAAGTGTACATGTACTCAAGGACAGTTATTCATATGCATATAATTTGAATTGCAATTTTAATTTTTTCTTTTTTTTTAGTGCAGTTTATTTAAACTATAAACAAAAACAAAAATAGTTTGCCCACACCCCCCATGGCTAACTGTCCTCTGTACCTATGAACTTGGTTGTATTTATTTATTTGTTTGTTTTTATTTATTTTTAGTTTTAGTTTTTTTAAAACTATTATCAGTATCTTTTTTATTATGTTAATTACCCAACATATAGTACATTATTAGTTTTTGATGTAGTGTTCAATAATTCATTAGTTGCATAAAACGCCCAGTGCTCCTCACAACACGTGCCCTCTTTGATACCCATTTTTAGATTCCACTTCTAAGAGATCATACAGTATTTATCTTTTTGTCTGACTTATTTCATTTAGCATAAAGCCCTTGAGATAATTCCACGTTGTTACAAATGGCTAGATTTCATTCTTTTTTTTTTTAATGGCTGAATAATAACCCAATGTATATATATCCTTTAATTCCTTTATCTAGTCATCCATCATTGGACATGGGTTGTTTCCATTGCTTGGCTGTTATAAATAATGCTTCAATAAACATAGGAGGGTGCATGTATCTTTTCAAGGCAGTGTTTTTATTTTCTTCATATAAATACCTAGAAGTAAAATTGTTGAATCATATGGTGATTCTAATTCTAATTTTTTGAGGAACCTCAAAAAACCTGTTTACCACAGTGGCTGCATGGATTTACACCAACAGGGCCCAGGATTCTCTTTTCTCTTCATCATCCCTTTGCTGTTTTTTGTCTTTTTGATAATTGCCATTCAAACAGGTGTGAGGTAATATCGCATTGTGCTTTTGATTTGCATTCCCTGTTGATTAATAATGTTAAGTACCTTTTCATGCACCTTCTAACCATCTGTATGTCTTTCTTGGAAAAATAATTATTCATATTTTTGCCCATATTTAATTGATTGCTTGTTTTGGGGTATTGAAGTATATGGATTCTTAATATATTTTTTATATTAGCCCCGTAGCAGATATATGATTTGCAAGTATTTTCTCCTAATCAGTGGGTCACCTTTTCATTTTGTTGATTGTTTCCTTTTCTGTGCAGAAGCTTTTTACTATGATGTAGCCCCGAGAGTTATTTTTGTTTTCGTCGCTTTTTGTTTTTGGTGTCACATTCGAAAAGTCATCTCTAAGACCTGTGTTAAAGGGCTTATGTTTTCTTCTAGGAGTTTTATGGTTTCATGTCTTATGTTCAAGCCTTTAATCCATTACTCTTTTATATGTATGGTGTAAGGTAATTGTCCAATTTCATTCTTTTGCCTTTGGCTTTTCAATTTTCCCAGCACCATTCATTGAAGAGACAGACTATCTTTCCCCCAGCAGATATGCCTGACTCCTTTGTTGTAAATGAATTGATCATATATGAGTGGGTTCATTTCTGGGCTCTCTATTCTATACCATTGATTTATATGTCTGTTTTTATGCCAATACCATGCTGTTTTAATTACTATAGCTTAAGAAAATAGTTTGAAATTATAGAGCATGATGCCTCCTGCTTTGTTCTTTCTCAAGATTGCTTTGATTATTTGGGTCTTTTGTGGTTTCATATAAGGTTTAGTATTGTTTATTTCTATTTTTGTGGAAGATGCCTTTGGAATCTTGATAGGGATTGCATTACAAACATATTACTTTGAGTAGTAGGACATTTTGTCAGTATTATTCCCCAATCCTTTTATCTGTGCCTTCTTCAGTTTCTTTCATTATTGTCTTATAGTCTTCAACATACAGGTCTTTCACTTCTATGGTTAATTTATTCCATGTGTTTTATTCTTTTTGATGCAATTGTAAGTGGGATTGTTTTCTTACTTTCACTTTCTGATATTTCATTATTATTATATAGAAATGCAATATACTTTGTGTATTAATTTTGTATCCTGCAACTTTAATGAACTCATTTATTAGTTCTAACAGTTTTTGGATAAAATCTCTAGGAATTGCATTATTTTTAACTCATGGGGGCTTGAACTCACAACCTGAGGTCAAGACCTGAGCTGAAATCAAGAGTCAGATTGGTAACTGACTGAGCCATCCAGGTGCCCCTACAATTTTTAAATCTACAGAAATAATGATAAATTTCATAGACAATCTTATAACATGAATCCATTTAGGATGTGCACAAAGTCCAGCATTAATATCCTATAGTTTGAAGCAAATATGTGAGCCAAAGCTAACATAATCAGAATGTAAAAGAGAAGTTTCAATATTAAGCATATTTTTTTTGTTTGATTGCTTATTTTTAGGATTGGAATTCTTGTTAGAAAATTTTGCCTATAAAAAGGTCATGTGTCCACATTAGAGATTTATCAGACGAGATTAGTGACTCATAGAAAATCATTCACCACCAATAGAATAACAATATGAAAGTCATTTACTGCTATGAGTGGGGAAGAAGCAACATTTTTATTTCCAGGAATGTTACACTAAAAATATGGCTACTTATAATAAGCTCATTGTTGTGATTGCTTATTTGCTTATGTTGACCAGGCAATGGAAGTTATCTTAACCATAGGCTGTTGAGGATTTGATGTTTGATATATATTAGCTAACTTCTTTTCCTTTCCTTATTTGTTCTATCATACAGCCCCTCCAAGCATCATAGGAAACCATGGGATACCTGACAATATCAGTGTCGTGGAAAAGAACTCAGTGTCTCTGACTTGCGAAGCTTCAGGAATTCCCCTGCCTTCCATTACCTGGCTTAAAGATGGATGGCCTGTCAGCCTTAGCAGTTCTGTGAGAATTCTCTCAGGTATTAGAAATTTTCATACCCTGGCAATCTGGTTAGCTTCATATGGCCACAGTTTCCCCTTAATTTCTCTGTATTTCATTTTTTTCTTTTTTTTTTAATTTTTTATTTTTTATAAACATATATTTTTATCCCCAGGGGTACAGGTCTGTGAATCACCAGGTTTACACACTTCACAGCACTCACCAAAGCACATACCCTCCCCAATGTCCATAATCCCACCCCCTTCTCCCAAACCCCCTCCCCCCGGCAACCCTCAGTTTGTTTTGTGAGATTAAGAGTCACTTATGGTTTGTCTCCCTCCCAATCCCATCTTGTTTCATTGATTCTTCTCCTACCCACTTAAGCCCCCATGTTGCATCACCACTTCCTCATATCAGGGGGATCATATGATAGTTGTCTTTCTCTGCTTGACTTATTTCGCTAAGCATGATACACTCTAGTTCCATCCATGTTGTCGCAAATAGCAAGATTTCATTTCTTTTGATGGCTGCATAGTATTCCATTGTGTATATATACCACATCTTCTTGATCCATTCATCTGTTGATGGACATCTAGGTTCTTTCCATAGTTTGGCTATTGTGGACATTGCTGCTATAAACATTCGGGTACACGTGCCCCTTTGGATCACTACGTTTGTATCTTTAGGGTAAATACCCAATAGTGCAATTGCTGGGTCATAGGGCAGTTCTATTTTCAACACTTTGAGGAACCTCCATGCTGTTTTCCAGAGTGGCTGCACCAGCTTGCATTCCCACCAACAGTGTAGGAGGGTTCCCCTTTCTATGAGTAATAATTTTAATAAAAATGCATGTCTTATTCTTTTTAAAGTATATGTTACTATTTAACTAAACACAAAGACTAACTTGGAATTATTTCACTTATAGATCAAACTAATCT
Organism: Mustela nigripes; assembly: GCF_022355385.1. Classification (NCBI taxonomy): domain Eukaryota; kingdom Metazoa; phylum Chordata; class Mammalia; order Carnivora; family Mustelidae; genus Mustela; species Mustela nigripes. Next base: position 21,661,616 of record NC_081566.1, read on the forward strand.
TCACTTGAAAATGGCTTGTAATCTGTGAATTTAAAAAATTATGGCATGAATGTTATTATAAATTATGTTTACAAATTTATTTTAAAATGAATGATTACTACATTGTTTTATAAGTGTAGTATTAAATACAAAGGAAAATGAGTGAAAATGCCTTCTTTTCATTATCAGTTGTAGGCATATAATTTTTAGCCATCTCTCAGAAGTGGCTTTTTGTTACAGGGAATCCAATGCCAGAAATTACATGGCACAAAGATGGACAACTCCTCCTAGAAGATGACACCCATCACATTATGTCTGGTGGCCGTTTTCTTAAAATTACCAATGCCCAAGTGTCACATACTGGAAGATATGCATGTTTGGCTTCTAATACAGCTGGCGACAAGAGCAAAAGTTTTAGTCTTAATGTGTTGGGTAAGTAAAAATATTGCCTCAAATCTTGAAGAATCAGACATAACTGTCTGCTGAATTACCTCTTTTCTTTTTCTTTTTAATTTTTCTGCCATAGAATTTCATTATTTAAGGAGGACTAGTGCTTATGTACATTTTGATGTTTTTCTTTAATTAATTCACATATTTATAAATTTATTCATTACATTTGGAATACCACCTATGTTCCAGGAACTGTGTTTAGTGCTGGAGACACAACTGTGAATAAGACAGATGTAAAAAATGCAATAGTAAAAGGTAAATGTATGTTGATTAGAGAGAAACAGGTCAACAGTACAAGGGGCTCAATCTGATGTATTTTATCCTTTCTTAATGGGACAGTCTTTGTGGATTAGGAATTATGAAATAACTGAACGTTCAGTTCTTACAGCATCAGTTATGCTTATATCTCAGGCATGACATTAAAATGGATTTTTAATTTCTGCTCATGTCTTGAAATTTAAAATGCCCCACCTGAATGTGTTATATTTTATTACTAATATCAAAATACTTTTCGTTCTACTAGAATCAACTAACCTACATTTGAGTATGCAGTGCTTTGCAATTTTTATTTATTGGCTTTTGTAGATATTGCCCAGATTCTTTTGGGAAAATACAGTCCTATGCATAGGAAACTACCATATAAGAGAAGAGATACATATGCAAGAAAAATTAGATCAAAATAATAGATAATGTATAAGTGTCAAATGAATGGTATATATAGATGGTATATAAAAAATAAGCTCCAAAAGGCAGAACCTCTTTTACCTTGTAAAGGATTTAGCCCCAGCACCTGACAGAGCATTGAATAACAGATACTGGATAAGTATGACTGGGAGTTCAAGAGCCAGTTGCCTAAAAAGTAACTGTGTTCCCTCACACCTATCAGGGTATGAAAGACAAATGCTCAGCCCTGGATTTCCTCTCCTCTTCTGCAGCTCATTCACTGTCTCTCTTAGAGCTTTAAGTTCCTCATGCCTCCTTCCTTTCACCACTTATTCACTTCCCAGTACTAACTCATATCCAAATCCTATACTCTGTCCTATACTCTGGAAATCCGTTTCAGTATTCTCTCCAGCTTCTTGCTGTAATTGCAATCTGACTCTTCCTAAGAGACACTTGCTTCCTAGAGCTCTCTCCAGTGGAGATCATTTTTCTTTATCCCAACTATCCCATGTCATGCCATCTGACCACACCCTCCAATCCCCACTTCCTAGTTACTTCCTTGTTTCTTGTCATTCTCCCTTATTCATTGAAGGCTGAAGGATCTGAATCAAAGACTTCCACCATCTTCATAAAGTTCATAAAGTTGAGGTTGTTTAAGTATGTGCCTTTGCAACTTCTGGTCTAGTCAGGTCTTTACCCTTTCTTTCCCCAGAAGGTGAGTTCTCCTTCTTGTTCACAGATACTACTCATATTTATGTCCTTAACCCTGTCTCATGGTATGTCAGTCATTCTCACCAGCCACCTTACCTACAGCTTCACCTTCTACTCTCTACATGACTTCATGTTGTAACCATTCCTTGTCTATCCTTCTTGTCACACTAAATTGGATTTTCCCCATGCCATGCTTCAATGCTTGTGTCAAAGATTATCCTGTTGCTTGATCCAACAAATATTTCTCCATCCTTTTTTAATGTTTTAGACATTATTTCTTTTCCTTCACAGTGTTCTCTCGTTATCCTTGCACACTTTGGGTGGCTTCTTTTCTCTCTCTTTTATGGACTTCTCTGTAATCCATCTCTCAAACATTAGGTACCTTAGCATTTTGTCATTACTTCACTGCTCATTTTACTCTAGATATTGTCTTCAAATAATAAGCTTAATTCTCCGAGGTTTAACTATTATCTTCTATAGACAGTTTCTTTTAAAATTCATACCTCAACCCAGATCTTTCTCCCAAGTTTGGATTTCTATATGCAATTGCTTGTTGGACATTGCTAGCTGGAATTCTCATGAGCACTTTAAATTCAAAATACTCAGACTGAACAAAACTTCTTCCCTCCAAAATGAGCAGATCTTTCCATATTTTCTATTTTTATTGCTTCACTGCAGTTTACCTACATTCCCAAGCAAGAAAACTAGAAGTCATCTTTGACTTTGGTTTTCCTTTGCCTCCAAATTCTATCATCTGGTGCCGCTAATTGACATCCTAAATTTTTCTGTAGTCACTCCTGCCTCTTTATGCCTTCCTTTAATTCGATCCCTCATTATCTTATGTGGAACAAATGAACTTGTCTCCATTACCCTCGCTTCCAACACTGACCCCCTTGAATCTATCCTTAATATATTCCCTGCTTGCCCCTCATTGTTTATACTATTCTGCCCCCAATATGATCTTTCTTCCTACAAGTTTTCCCTTCTTTCACTTAACCACTACTAATCCTTTAAGGCTCACTTTGCAATCTTTTCCTTTAGGAGGCCTTCCCTGATGAGAGTCCTCTCACCACACACCTCGGACGGAACTGAATGTTATGCCTCCATGTATCCTATACCAGAATTCTCATTTTTGCCCTACTATGCTGTATTATAATTCCTTTTTTCTGTGTTTTCTCCTCCATGACTCCATTTTGAAGTTCTTATTCCTTTCATGTAGAATAAGAACCAATTATTTCTGGAATTGTTAGGAAATAGAATTATACAAATAAGTATAGTGAAGGGGTGCCTGGGTGGCTCAGTGGGTTAAAGCCTCTGCCTTCAGCTCAGATCATGATCTCAGGGTCCTGGGATCGAGCCCCACATCTGGCTCTCTGCTCAGCTGGGGGCCTGCTTCCTCCTCTCTCTCTCTGCCTGCCTCTCTGCCTACTTGTTATCTCTGTCTATGACAAATGAATAAATAAAATCTAAAAAAAATAAGTATAGTGAAATTTAGAAATTCATAAATAAGGAAACTTCTAAACATATTTCTTTAATCACATTTTAAATCTATTTCAGTATCTCCTACAATTGCTGGCGTTGATAGTGACGGTGGCCCTGAAGATGTCACCGTAATCCTTAACAGCCCCACATCTTTGGTCTGTGAAGCTTATTCATATCCTCCAGCCACCATCACCTGGTTTAAGGATGGAACACCTTTAGAATCCAACCGAAATATTCGTATTCTTCCAGGTAACTAGCTTACTTTAGATGCACAAGATACATTTGTGCCATCTACTATTGTAAAAAAAGAATCACTACTAACTTTTTATAAAAGTACTTGTGTCTTAGTTATGTTATACTACTGGCATTTTAATTTTTTAATTATTCATATAGATCTTATAATCTAAAGTAAAATTACTTTTTGGAAGACCAATAATGTTTCTAAATAAAAGGCAAATAAATACCACAATTTGTTAATTGATTAAAATACAATGTGGAACACCAAAAAGAGTAGAAATTCATTTCTTGTTGAATTGAACCATAAGGAGAATTGGTATTTAAACTGAGATAGCTTATTTACTTCTCTTTACTACTTGGCAAAATGTATGAAAATAGAAAGAATTAAAAAGCATTATCACCCCCTGGGGATAAAAATATATGTTTATAAAAAAAAATTAAAAAAAAAAAGCATTATCACCAGCTTTAAGAAATTTACATTTTTAGATGGAAGGGAGATAACGTGTAAAATTTAATTAACAACATGAATTATGAATAATCATGGGACTTCATAAATGAGGTAGTGACAAATTTTATATAAAAAATTCAAAAGATGGAATGACCACTGTGGGCTGAAGTGACCAGGAAATGCTTTGTTGCAGTTGGAACTTGAACCAGCCCTTAAAGAAACGTATAGAATTTTGTTGGTTGAAAATGAGTGATTTGAGATCCCTCAGGATGACTATGGGAAAGGTACAAAGTGAGAAAGGCACATAGATGTACAAAGGCCTGTCTAGTTGCAAGTAATAATATGTAGACTCCCACCTTCCACTTGAGTGGGGACATTTTCGGTGTGTGTGTGTGTGTGTGTGTGTGTGTGTGTGGCAGGGTGGGAGGTGGGTTGGAGAAAAGGTCAGGAAGGAACATTGGAATCATGTTTTGAATGCCTGGACTAAAGAGTTTTGACTTTATATTTTAGTCAGTTGGGAACCAATGAAGATTTTTAAGGAGAAATGTACTATAATACAAACTGAGTTTAGCAAGTTCAGTCTCTACTGATAGACTGATCTTGAGTCAGATGAGAAGAAGATGACTAAGGTGGAAGATATATTTATGAACAGAGTGAAGTAAAAACCTTAGCCAGAGTATGTGCAGAGGCATGGGAGGATCAGGATGAACATGAGAGTCATTATCATAGAGGGTCATCAAGGACTTACTGACTCCTTGTCCACCATGCAGTGCCCATCTATATTGTAGTTTGTCTTGTGTCAAATATCTAGTATAGAATTAGCACATAGAAAAAGAAATATGTTAATGGTGAGAATTAAAAACCCTGGTGTTTTGTACATACTCTGTTGCGACTATGACTTCAGAGATTCTTTGGTGTTCATGATTTTTCAGGAGGTAGGACTCTGCAGATCCTAAATGCACAGGAGGATAATGCTGGAAGATACTCTTGTATAGCCACTAATGAGGCGGGGGAAATGATAAAGCACTATGAAGTAAAGGTCTACAGTAAGTCCCATAAAGAACACTACATTTCATATTTTCTTCAAATTTTCTAACTTTTTCAATCTTGTTTTTTATTATGGGTTCATAACTACTTATAGTCATCATTGAAGTTTATTGTTTATGTAGCTTGCTTCATTAAGATGGAAGTCATACTAAGCATTGTACCCATGTCCTCAACTTCTAAGATGTGAAGAGCCCATTCAGTCCGCTCCCTAACCTCTTACTGGAGAAGTTGTCAGTGGCCCTTTTCTTACATTTCTGTTTTTCCTTCTGGGAATACCCTGGGCTGAGTTATAATACTTCTGTGCACAAAATTATTACTTAAGTGTATATGTCTAATCAACAGCCTTAGATAAATTCATCAGTGACTTTGAGCTAATCCACTGTACATTGACCTATACATAAAAAGCAAAGTAAATATGACCATTAATAGGACCTACATTTCAGGATTTGGGATTTGGTTTTGTTTTTTAAAAAGAAAGAGCATCTTTCTGATTGCCTTTTGTTCTTTGAATCATTTCCTTTAATGACTGAGCAAATGTGTTTTATAGGTCATGCTTGGACTGTTTCTGGGAACCTGAAAAAATGGAAGTAGCTGTTCTGTGAAGGACAATAGCCTCACTGACATTATTAAAATGATGAAGGGAGAAAGCTGTTTTCCTTCACATTCTGTATCTGAGCGTTACCATTTCACAAAATGCTAACTTGGGTCCATCATGAAAGGGGAGCATAGCCAATGCCTCAGTTATTTCCTTGTTTTCTTAAGTCATCCTTAGTGTGGTTTCTAAGATATAACATGTATTTAAAAGAACCAGTGTTTAACTCTACAAATATTTGTTTTTTATGCAGTTCCACCCATCATCAATAAAGGGGACCTACTGGGGCCGGGTCTTTCCCCTAAAGAAGTGAAGATCAAAGTCAACAATACCCTGACTTTGGAATGTGAAGCTTATGCAATTCCTTCTGCCTCTCTCAGCTGGTACAAGGATGGACAGGCCAGTCACACATTTTCTCTTTTGCTAATAGTTACTGAAAAACAAAAATGATCAATTAAATTTTTAAAAAGAGAAGAAAAAAATACAAACACAAGAAACTCAGGGAATCAATGTCACCTTATAACTAGCACAAAACCATGCTCCTAGTGTAGAAAACTGCAAAGAAACTTGAACCATGTTCACAAACTTAGCATTATTCCATCACTGGAAAGTTTGAGGGATTATTTTTGTGGACATTAGCAATCATGTATGAAAATCCAACCACCTTCCCATTTGGAAAGAGTTTTTGCATTCTGTGGCTTTATAGAGTAAGCAAACTTTGTAGAGAAGAAACAGAGAACAGTGCTAAGCCAGATTAAAATGGTAGGTATAACATGGGTACTGAATTTATTCAGAATTTTCTCTAAACACCTTTAGTTCTTCTACAAAAGGTAACATGTTTTATATTCCAAGAGGAAGAAAAATAGCTAAATGTGGTGATTAAGTGCCCAATTCTATTAACTGGAGGCAATAAGAAACTTTAAATAAAAGGCACATCCTTCAATTACGTGATCTGAATTTCAGACCATACATCCTTATTTCTCACCTCAAATTACTTTCTTCCATTCATGTTTTAAAGATATGTGTAAAAACACACCAAAATAGATTCTTTTTTTATGGGGGAGGACTGCTGTTAACACTGTGCTTAATACAGATGTAGCATAACTAAGCTGCTATTTGTTCTGTTATACACATAGTCAACCAAACGGCTAGTTAAATTCCAGCTGTAGAAGTTCAGGTCAGAATTATGATTAAGACACAAAAAGATATAGCTTTATTTTTTCAGATCACAGAGATTTTCCAACACTGGCAGCTAGAAAAAAATAATCGTCTCTTATAAAGTAAGCAAGTTTCATCTGGAAGCCATTGCAGAAGGAAAAATATGGAACTCCCACCATGTTCTGTTTATAGCTTCTTTTCTGACTCTAAGTACACTTCACTGTACAGTATCAATTCTATATGATTTGCTTGGAAACAACTAATTCCATTCTCTTCTGAAATCTCTTTATTTTATTTTTAATTTTACCTAAATCCTATTTTATTCTTCTTAATTACTACACATAGACACACATACACATAAACACACATACATAAAAATTGGCTTAAGATAGAATTGTGTTAGGAATGAGACAGTTTTGTTTTTCTTAATATCATAATGAATGGTTAAATTAGTTTCAAATCCAGACTTTGAAATCAATCCAATTATGATGCTTTAGTTAAACTGTTAAATTTTTCAGGGTTTAGGATTGGTTCTCTAAAATGAGTACCCAAACAAAACCTAGTTTTTGTTTATTTTCCATATCCTTTCTTTTGTTATTTTATTCTTCAGATAAGCAGCACTACTTCAGTGAAACGGTGTTTTTTGAGAAGAACCCACCAAACATATTGGCCTTGTTACCCACAAAAAGTTTTAATGGAATCTTTGAGTTTTGTTTTTATGTCCTGAAGTTTTTCTTTTACCATAAAAAATTTAAATTATATTATTTTTATCTTAAATGATACAATGTTAATAATGATTTATCGATTACCAAGTTGTTTACTAAGCACATACTATTTTCTGGACACTATTTTAGGTGCAGGGGTATACAGCTATGAAGGAAACAGACAAATATCTCTCCTCATGTAAAGTTTGGGGAGAAAAAAACTAAACCAATGCAACATATAATGTGCCAGATGGGGTAAATGTTACAGAGAAAATTCAGTTGGGAAAAGGAGTAACAAGCATGTGAGGATGATCTTTTATTTATGTGTGGAAGGTCTCACTGATAAGGGGATATTTGAGCAGAAACTCAAAGAAAACGAAGCAACCATCACAGAATACCTGACGGGAACATATTCCAAAGTAGAGAGATAGCAGGGGCAAAGGCCCTGAGGCACTTTGGCTGGAGTTCAGTGATCCATGGGAACACAGAAGTTGTGAGTAAGATTAATGGGAAGGCAGATCACACTGCCTTGTAGACCAGTTGGCCTGTATTCTGATAGGAAGCTACTGGAAATTTTTTAACACGAGAGTGATAGGATCTGACTTAAGGTTTTAAAAAGGATTCCATTGGCTTCTGTATTGAGAGAAGATAGAGAGGATCCAGATATGAATTATTTCAGTGGTCCAGAAGAAAGATGGTAGTTGCTTGGACAAAGGTGTTAATAGGATGTGAGGGAAAACTGTGAGACAAAGATGAGTGCAAGATTTTGTATGAGAGCAACAGGAGAGTGAGTTTAGATAGATAAGAGTTCTGAGGGTTAAGTCCTCGGGGACTTCTACATTTAGAGGTTGTGAGGCAGAGAGTCAAATGTCCCAAAAGATAGGGGAAAAAAGTTTTTCGAAATGAAGACAAGTGAAACTGTGTTTAATGCCACTGATCAAGTAAATAAAAACTGAGAATTGACCAGTGAGTATAGAAACATGGATGTTGTTGGGGTCTTTGACAATGGAATTTGGTCAAGTAGAGATGGTAAAATTCTTATTAGAATAGATTCAAGGAAAGATCAAAAGAACCAGCCGGTGTAGCAACCATTTTAAAGCCATGGGCTATAAAGGATAGGAGAAAAATGTGGAGGTAGGCTCCATTGTAAACAGTTTTTATTTTTTATGGGAAAAATTACTGTATATTGTATGCAGATTGAAATCATCCAGCAGAACGAAATCAACTGCCAATAATACAGGTGTAAGAGGGCATAGTTGCTGGAAGGATAGCCTTGAATAGACCAGAAAATGCTCAAAATGGACAGACTGGCATTAACCAGGGATAGAGTTTTGCCAGAAGAATAAAGTAAAGAGGGCAAAAGGAGTTGAGGGTTTATGCAAGGAGCAATTGTCTTTGGTCAGGAGGAGAGTGAGCAGCAGCGAACAGATTGCAAGGTCTGTGGATTATGTATCCTCCCATGACACCAGAAAACTACTGGATTTGGGTTGCTAGAGGAAGTGAGTTAGAGAGTGAGGAAGTGGTGGTCAGAGAATGAGAACTTGAAAGTGAGATTTTGGGATGTGGCTCTTGGTAATTATAAAGCCAAAGATGACTGGTTGAGTGGCTGACAGAGGATTGGGGACAAAAAAGAAGAGAGGAGGTCAAGATGCTGAGAACACACAGCATTGGGTAACTGTCTATGTGGGTGTTGAAATCACCAAGAATTATGAGAAAATGTCATTAGAAGGAATGACAGTAAGCCAGGAGCTAATATCTTCAAGGAATAAGAGGGAACTTAGTGTAAATGGGAGTGTTTATGAGAAATGTCCTATTAAGTGATGATATTAATAAAATATAATACAAATATCTGTATGTTAATGTACCATTAAATATAGTAATACTTTAAAGCAAACATTGTAATATAAATATCCCTAGGTTAAAATTTTCCACTTATGAAATAATGATGTTTCTGAATGACCAATGGTGATATATAGATCAAATCAGATGGTTAATACCCTCAATCTTTCATTTAAAAACTCTAGTATTTTCTACAGAATTATAATACACTACAGGATCAGCTGAAAATAATTTTTTCCAACATGGATAAATAGATATGATACCTAAGAATGTTTTTTAATCATAGAATATGCATTTATATATTTGGTATATAAATGTACCACCCAGAAATACCCAGCACAGATGTAAAGTATATGAGCAGTATTTTCAATAAATAAAAATGTGATTACTCAAAAAAATTTAATCAAACTAAATTAATTCAATTACTGTTGTCTTGAGTATTTCAAATATAATTTTATTTTTATTTATTAAAAATCCTAAAAAGTACAAACTGTATGATGTTTTAGATGATTTATTAGTGCACTTCAAGGTAACATTATTTCATTAAATCACAGCCCCTTAAATCAGACGATCATGTCAATATTGCTGCAAGTGGACACACACTTCAAATAAAGGAGGCTCAGATATCAGATACGGGACGGTATACTTGTGTAGCATCTAATATTGCAGGTGAAGATGAGTTGGATTTTGATGTGAATATACAAGGTAATAATATGCTTCTTGCATGTAATTCAGCTTATATGATCTTTCAAAACAATGAAGAAGAGATTTGACTTGGTTTATTTTAAATATATTTTTTTCTGCTACCAATAGTAAAAATTCATTATTGAAAACTTGGATTTAAGAAATTGACGAAGAAGAAAATAATCCATCATTCAGGGTTACTTCATTTCCTTCTGATATATTTTTGTGAAGTATACTTCATTTGCAAGTTGAGATCACATGATACAGACTTTTCTGTTACATTAGCTTTCCCCTAACATTTTATCATGAAGGTATTTTTTTATAGTGTTTACCTGGAAGGCAAGAAAGCATAGTAAAATATATGATTTGAAGAGGTCAGACTTGAAATTAAATGATGATGTAGCTCCTACAGAGTTTTTGAGTTGGGCAAGTTACCAAAGTATTCTAAGCCTTGGTTTCCTTGCTTTTAAAATTAATGCCTTGTAAAATGTGGTGAGTACTAAATAACAAGAAGTATGTAAAACTTGTAGCAAAATATTTACGAAGTAGTACCTGGTATCAATGCTGTTAATACTGTTACTTTTGTGCTTTTATATGTACTTTTTAAAACATTTTTAATTAATTATTTTTATTAACATATAATGTATTGTTTGCCCCATGGGTACAGGTCTGTGAATCATCAGGCTTACACATTTCACAGCACTCACCATAGCACATACCCTCCCCAATGTCCATAACCCAACCACCCTCTCCAAATCCCTCTCCCCCTAGCAACCCTCAGTTTGTTTTGTGAGATTAAGGGTCTCTTATGTAAAACATTCTTTTTAATAGCTGTGAGTACAGCTTGTAAGTACGGCTTTTTAATAGCTGTAAGTACAACTTTATCAGTTGAATATTAAAATATATATTTAACAACACTCCTATTGTGGAATGTCTAGGTTGTTTCCAAGTTTTCCCTACTCGTGTAATGTTTCACTGAACATCTTTATACATAAAACTTTTGCACATCTGTGGTTTTTCCTAAGTTGCTAATAATGGAAATTTTAGGTCAAGTGTTAGCTACTCTTTTAAAGATTTTGATGTGCAGGATAATTGCCTTCTAGAGAGTTCATGCTTGTCCCTCAGAAATGTTTGAGAATGCCCTATTGTTTTTACAAATGGAGTTATTAATCTTGATAGCATAACTTCTTTAGCCTTCCTAGAGGCTCAAGACAGATGATTGGCTGATGCTCTCTGTTGAGCCTCTGTTCATCCCCTGATCCATGCATATTAGAGTAGGATCACCCCTGAGAACAGACCTCTTCGTCTTCTAAGTGCTAGGGACCAGGGAGTGCAACGCATGAAGATGGCATTTTGCCCTCCATATTTCTTGTTCTTCCACATAAAAACCAGTGCTGACTTCTGTCTACTACCTTTTTCGGCTCAGGGCTAGAGTTGGGAGGTGTATAAGTACTTGAAAATATTTTCACATTGTCTGATTTATTACATTTACTAATGATTCTTGTGAAAATACAGTCAAGATCTTTGTTTAATTAACCCTAGCATTCACATGTGTCTAAAATGTCATATCTTTCCTCCATAGTTCCTCCAAGTTTTCAGAAACTCTGGGAAATAGGAAACATGCTGGATACCGGCAGGAGTGGTGAAGCCAAGGATGTAATCATCAACAATCCAATTTCTCTTTACTGTGAAACAAATGCTGCTCCTCCTCCTACACTGACATGGTACAAAGATGGCCGTCCTCTGACCTCGAGTGATAGAGTGTTGATTCTACCAGGTAAAGATCGCTATGAACAGGGTGAAAATCTGAGTCTCTGCCAAATGTTTCTCCTCATTTATTAGACCAGTTGAATTGATCAGCTTTCTGGCCATGTAATGTAACTGACACAGGCTGCCATATTGTCAGTGGTTTCTGTGTAGCTTCAAGCTAGAAGAGTCTAGGCTAATTTAACAATAGCTGGAATACCTTAGGTAATTTTCAGTTCCACTACAGGATCGTTCTGTCAACTTAAGAAGTCTTTTGGCTGGGCACCTAGGTGGATCTGTTGGTTGAGTGACTGCCTTCCGCTCAGATCATAATCCTGGAATCCCAGGATCAAGTCCTGCATTGGGCTCCCTGCTCAGCCGGGAGTCTGTTTCTCCCTTTGACCCTTTCCTTCTCTTGTTCTCTCTCACTCTTTCTCTCTCTCTCTCACTCAAATGGATAAATAAAATTAAAAAAAAAAAAAAAAGAAGAAGAATCCTTTGGCTTCCATGAAGCTCAATTTCTCTAATAATGTGATGAGATCATCAATTTGGTTTCCACACATTATTGATAGATTCTAAAATATATTTGTAAAAAGTTACTATTAACTTTATTAAATACATTAATCATAAATCAATAGTTATGATTATTAGTTTCAAATACTTTAGTTGTCACATGGTTTATTGGTAGAAAGGGATGATTAAATTATTATAGAATCATAATCTTTTCAAGGCTTCTATTTAATTTTAACAAATATCAAATAAGCTTGTCAAAATTTACCAAGTTGTATACCTAAAGTCAGCATATTTCATGATGTGCAGATTTGATATCAACTGAATACAAGATGTCTTGAAAAAAGTTTTTAAAATGTGACTAAATACACATGACAGCTAAATGTTGTGATATGTGATCCAAAATTGGATCTAGGCTTGGGGGAAAATATTTATAAAAGATTCTAATAATAATGAAATTTGAATATGGATTATGAATTCATTAGTAGTTTTGTGTTGGTTTTAATTTCCTGATTTTGATCACTATACTATAGTTATGTAAGGGATTATTCTTGTCCTTATGAAATACAGATTTATGAATATTTAGGGGTAAAGGGGCACCATGTTTCCAACTTACTCTTAAACAGTTGAGAAAAAAATTTTATATACAAATAAATATGTAAATATATATAAGATAAAACAAGGGATATATATATATATAAGAGATAAAACCAGTGGAGTGAAATATAAATAATTGATAAACAGGTGAAAAATTTTTATACAGTTATTGAAACTTTTCTTTGAATTTGAAATTATATCAATATGAAAAATTTTTTAAATATTCAGAGTTATTCTTTTAAAATCATATGTATAATAATATACTTTATACCTTTTGCATCCCTGGCTACTGCTTTCTCAAACCTATACCTGCATCAAGCAATGTTAACTTCTTTTACATGTATTCAAAACTGTAAAATCAAGAAGTCACTGCATAGTAACATTCCCCCATGGAATATGATGAGAGGCATGGAGCAATATTACCCACTTGTGAAAAATCTACACAAGCTATTTATCTCTCAGGAGATCTGATTCATATATTGGACCACTTTTCAATAATGCAGTGTTTGTTATACAAGTGGTATATGGGATTAAAACTGAACTATTAGATGAAATAAGAACCCTGAAAGAAAATGTAAGGAAGTCATTAGACCTGAAAAATTCTTCTCTGTTTATGACCAGTAGGATTTAGAGAAGTAATTATATGGGGATATGTTTTCAGGAGGGCGAGTGTTGCAGATTCCCCGGGCCAAAGTAGAAGATGCGGGTCGGTATATGTGTGTGGCTGTGAACGAAGCAGGAGAAGATTCCCTTCAGTATGACGTTCGTGTACTCTGTGAGTTTTTCTTTTCTTTGTCATGCATTCTTTCACTCAAAGAATTTTTTTCAGGAACCCATGTTTGCAAGATATTGCATTAAGCTCTTTTAAGTTATAAAGATGATCAGAAAGTGATAGTTCTACTGAGGAATTAATCATCTTATGCAAATTGAGAACACGTTAGATAAGACTCTTGAAATATCGGATAACAAACTGGCTTAAACTAAAAAAAAAAGCGAATCCATTGACTCATGAACCTAGAGTCCCAGGGTAAGCTGACTACAGTTATACCTGACTTCTGTGGCTCACAGAGGCCAAGCAGACTTAACCTTCCTCTTTCTCTTGGTTTCTTCTCTATTATAAGCATCACTCTCAGGTGGGGGATAACCTGGAATGATGAGTTGGTCCCCAGTGGCTCTTGTCTTACATCCTTCTAATTTCATATCCAAATGAAAGCTTTTCTTAGTCTTTACAGCTGAAGTCCTAGATTGGATTTTCATGGCTTTAATTGGCCAAGCATGAACCACAGTTCTATCCCTGAACCAATTATAGAAGCTAAATGGCCTGTTTTAAGGCCTAGTTTCTGTGCCTACGCTTAGACTACGTTGTTCTCTGAATGTATGAACTGCGAGTGTAAGAACTATGGTACCTTTAAGGGGAAAGAGAGGTGATGTTGCTGGAAGCTGAAAGAAATAGCTGCCTCCATTAGAAGAGATTGATCTAGAGAAGTAGCACTGGGAATATATAGGAACCAATCAGCATGAAAGAGTTTCCAGAGGAAGTTATAAAGTAATACAGAAATATTAGGCACTTATCTCAGAGCATGAGATGACGCTGAGGTTTTTATTCTGAGTGATTAAGAAAATGGTGGCAAGAATTTAAAAAAAAATAGAAGACATAGAAGACCTAGGAAAACATTATTTGGGCAAAAGGAAGTCAATTTTATTCTAGACATGTTGAATTCAACATATTACAAGATACTTAGGGATAATATTGAAGGGGCCATTGAAAATCAGAAACTTAAACACAGGAAAGAGGCTGAATTAAGAATGTAGATTTGTGAGTTATCCACAAATATTCAAGGGCATGAGATTTCCAACAGCAAGAATTATAGATAAAATAGATTAACAAGTTCTTGGAGGGATCATTAACAAGTAGGAGAAAGGAAAAGGAAAACAGAGGAGAAACAATCTGAGAAGTTCATGAAAAGCAGTAAACTACGTACTATTCCATGTCAAAGAATCCAAAGCATGGAAAAAGCTATCAAGAGGCAGATCTAAGGGTGCCTGGGTGGCTCAGTGGGTTAAAGCCTCTGCCTTCAGCTCAGGTCATGATCCCAGGGTCCTGGGATCGAGCCCTGCATCAGGCTCTCCACTTCTCGGGAGCCTGCTTCCTCCTCTCTCTCTGCCTACTTGTGATCTCTGTCTGTCAAATAAATAAATAAAATCTTTAAAAAAAAAAAAAAAGAGGCAGATCTAGTATTGGATGCTAAAGCAAATTTAAGAAAATAAAAACTGAAAATGTCCATTTGGCTTAAAAACTGAGAAATCATTGATAAAATCCAAAAGATCAATTTAGATACTATGGTGTGCTTCAAAGCCACAGGACAAAAAGATAAATCTGGAGAAACTAATCAGAAAGAAAAGGAAACACATATAAAGTACTCTTAAGATATTTTGCAGAGGACAGAAGAGATGGAGTAGAGTTTTAGGATAGACAGCTTGTTTGAGGAAACATATTTAATAAAGATTTGAGCTTGCTTACAAATCAAAGAAAATGATCCAATAGAAAGGGACAAATTAAATTTTCAAAGTGCAGGGTGGGGGGAATGGGAGAGATTCAGGAATTCATGGATCCAGGTCTCAGAACAGGTGAAAAATGCAATCAAAGAACCAAGAGGGGTTAATTAGCTTTTCGTGGAAATGAATTGCCATTCATCAAAATGGTTAGGAGGGAAATGTGGAAATACATATCACATGTATCTAGTTCTTTTCATTTAGTATAAGAGCAAGACAAACAGTGGTGGGATGGTTGGTCTTGTGAAAAACAGAAAAGTTAGTGATCACCATCATGGAGGATGTGACAGACAGTCAGCTGTTGAAGTTGGAGCCATTTGGCTGCTTTTCCTTCTTGAAGCCACCCTTTCTTCTACAGCATTCCTAGTAACCAGGAGGGGCAGAGGAAACAAAAATAGTGTGCTCCATCTGGGTGGGGCGGGGTTGTGCCACAAGGTAACCAAGTATATGGTGGAAGTGCTGGACGGTGAAAGACCATAGAATGTGCAGCAAGACAGAGAGTCACTGAAATGACCCCTGTGAGGTCTGGGCAGGGTAAGAGGAAAAGTGATAGAAGGAGGCCAATGGGCTGATTGTAAGTGGGGAAGGAGTAGGAGGGCTAGAGCTGTCAGTGCAAACAAAGAGCAGCTTATGAAGGAAACCTGCATGGAGTTCAAAAAAATCATATATTTGACAATTATCTGTTAATTACTAAACTATGGATGAGGAACCTGTGCTAGGTATTGAGGATACAGCAGTGACTACAGTAGACATGAGTTCTTCTTCAGAGAGCTTATAACTTGCAAAAGAAAGAGGTGTTCATATTGAATGGTCCAAGGTATGGCTGTGTAGGGCTGACTAACATGGAGTAGAGATGAAATTAATCTAACATTAATTAATGCTAACATCACCAAGAATAGTGAACTATCCTAGACAACCTGACTTAATTTGACTTAAGTTTGGAAAGAGTTTAGTTTAGGCCAGAGTAGAAGGATCTGATAAAGAAGCAAGATTATACGGTTTGAGAGGGACTGGGAATCAATGAAATTGAAATGGGACCTAGGGATTGGGTAGTTAAAGGTAGATGTTCCTCCTTTCAGGCCATTTTAATTAAGAGGAAGTTGGAAAGCATGTTAGAGATGAGTTTAGAGAGGTGGAACAAGAAAAATGAACTGGGCCCAAAAATCTGTCTACATTAGGTATGTTTCACAGTGTTTGGTGCTCAGCTCCTACATGCTACTCCACCATTTTCTACTGAGAATAATTCTGAGTGTGTAAGCCAGCTGCTGGGGCATGGCTGCTGGAGGGCAGGTCAGACCAAAGGCTTTGGTGGAGGCCTATACAGGTCAAACCTTGGACCTGTAGACCACCTCCTGTTCCCTCCTAATGGTTCAGTTCCAGGCAGAAGTTGAGCAAAACATTGAATCTTTATGTTCCAACATTTCATTTGATGAGATTTCATGGTATTGAAGTTAGTGATAGGCTCATTTAATCTGAAGTTCAAATTTATTATTTACTAATCTGCAGTTCAAGTTATATTTTATGTTACCTAGAGTATAGTAAAAATCATATGACCCTGACTGTGAAAATTTGTATCTAAAATAACATTGAAATTCTATTATGTATGTTGTAGCCTTGATTATTTTCTTTACAAACTTCCAATTTAGTTTTCGAAAGACCCAAATACCACAGGACTGCATGTACATTAATATATAGTCTTTGCTGATTGCTAAAGATATGGTACATTTTAAGAGAGTGAAACAGAATAGCTAAGCTTTCCAAATAAAATAAAATGATTATTCACTTTGAAAATGAATTTCTACATTGATAACAGCAGCCAACACATATGTTTCTAGTTTGTGTAAAATTTCCATTTTTTAAAATTTTATGAGTAATGTGTGATTTTTCATAACTGACTAGTCTAACATAAGATAGATATGTACCTGGATTCTATGGTATCGTTTTAAATGAAAATGAATATATGTAGAAAAATCTAGAATGCGACTCCTCAAACATGAGGATACATAAGGATCTCCTGTTCAAACACAGATTTCTTGGGCCCTCTAGAGATGCCCATTGAGGAGTGGGCCCCAAATTTGCACCTCTATACAAGCTCCCAGGTGATGCTGATACACTGATACTGGGGCTAGGGAAACACATTTAAGTAGCCCAGATAATTCCCTTGCAAATGAGACCAAATCTGTACATTCCAAATATACTCTAAAGATGGGATTTATCTGGCTTGTCTAGATGACCAAATAGACTTAAATATTCATTCATGCAAGTGCTACTTACACATATGCTTGAAAACCCAGAAGACATAGTTCAAGGAACTGAGAGAGAAGCAAGGTCAGATAAATTAGAAAGGGTTAGTGATTGAGCTAAATGGGAATGAAAACTGTAGAAGGGGTTAGTCCAGGCTAGGTAAATCCAAATTCACACAATTTTTATTACCACCCCAATTTATTAGTGTAAAATGTGATTCAACGATCTTGGTTTCATCTTCATCTTTGCTCCTCTATTATCATCCCATGCTTTTTAAAGCTGTTAGAAAAGTAGAATAATTGAGAAAAGACCTTATTTCCTGTCATTATCTCTTTGTTGCAATCATCTATTAGTGCCTCCAGTTATTAAGGGAGCAAATAGTGATCTCCCCGAAGAAGTCACCGTGCTGGTGAATAAGAGCACACTGATGGAGTGTTTATCCAGTGGCAACCCGGCCCCAAGGAGTTCCTGGCAAAAAGATGGGCAACCTTTGCAAGAAGATGGGCATCATAAGTTTCTATCTAATGGAAGAATTCTGCAGGTAAAAGTATAATATCATATTTTTATTTGGCTTTGTATTTCCTAAGTCATTTTTTACTTTTAAAAGTAATTTTATTGGTTTATAAGTATTATATTTGTAAAAATAACTAACTGTAAGAATAGAAAATTCTTTATTTTATTCCCCCACCAGAGGTGACCACTTTTTTTTTTTAAGTTTTTATTTAAATTCCAGTTAGTTGACAGACAGTGTTATATTAGTTTTAGGTGTGCAATAGAGTGATTCAACACTTCCATACATCAGCCAATGCTCATCACAAGTGCACGCCTTAATCCCCATCATCAGTTTCACCCATCCCCCCACCACCCCTCCTTCTGGTAATCATCAGTTTATTCTCTATAGTTAAGAGTCTATTTCTTGGTTTGCCTCTGTCTTATTTCTCCTATGATGATTTTTATTGTTTCTTAAATTCCACATATGAGTGAAATCATAGGGCATTTGTCTTTCAGAGGTGACCACTGCTAACATTTCTGTGTGAATTCTTATAAAAATTGTACATTCAACACATGCACACTGAATTTGCCACAAGATGTCCTTTGTGATAAAAGCCACATTATAATTAGTATAATCCTTTCAATTGCATAGTTCTGATGATAAAATCCTAGGTGGCACTGGGTTCACTGCAGATTAAAACTTCCCCTATATTAATAAAGAATTGATAATAAATAATGGAAACCACATAAATATCCTGAATTGTTCACTAATGACCATGTCTCTATTTTTTTCTTAAATGTCTTAAGAGAAGACATTTATTTATAGAAATAAATAACCAACTCTTTTGTTAAGACACAATTTAATAGCTTATTTTTGACCAATAAGTGATATTCTGTGAACCCAAGAATCTAAGCATAACAGATGTGTCCAACACAGGACATGCCTTATGATATGTTCCTGTCTTTAAAAAACACAGACACAGACATACACACACACACACATACACACACAAGAACCAGCTTTAGCGTCTATAAATAACCTTGAATTCTCAAAGTATCTTCTAAACATTGTGATTGTATCTATTTGATGTCATACAAATATTTTTATGTCACCTCTATCAAAATATTTAAATGTTTCTGTGTCTTAGGCCAAAAGATATATAGATGGATAGAAATTCCTGCCTAATAAAAGAAATACAAATGCTATTATTAGCTAATTATTGCTGCATAAAGTACTCCAAGACAATAACCTAAAACAATAAGCATTTATTTAGTTCATAAGTCTTCTAGCTGGCTGGGTAATTCTTCTGGTCTCAAGTGTGTCTGCATGCTGTGAATTGAGTGAGTGGTCCGCTGGTCTTGGCTGGGCTCTTGGCACATATCCAGGCCTCTGTTGTAATAACTGAGCTGATTTTGACCCCTTGTGATTCTCTTACCTTCTAACAGGCTAGTCCTGGCTTTCTCACATGGTGGTAGCTGAGTTCCAAAAGAGTGAGGAAAGGCACTAGACCTCTTCAGACACACACTGTCTCTTTTCATGGCATTGTGCTGGTCAGAGCCAACCCAAGACCGACATGAATTCTGCATTTTGCTCCCCCTCTGAAATGCAAGGAGCTTCAAAGTCATGTTGCCAGGGGTGTGATAGGGATGAGGAAGAATAATTGGGGAAATTTTTGTAGTCAGCATTTAACAAATATGTTTAAAATTACCTTTTCTGATTGGAAATCTTTGTAAATATTTGACCTGACCAAAAAAAGCTAGCATCAGCACTATTATATTCAGAAATTTCTTTGTCTTGTGTTCAGCTGGTATCAACCAGAAAGAATATGTGTTGTTTAGTCTGAAATGTAATGCTCATTATGAAAAGTTGCTTTATTAAAAATTTCAGTTGGAATTTCTTTATTTTTTCCCCTTAGATTCTAAACACTCAAATAACAGATATCGGCAGGTATGTGTGTGTTGCTGAGAACACAGCTGGAAGTGCCAAAAAATATTTTAACCTCAATGTTCATGGTAAGAGCTCAGTTCCAATAACATTTCTTAGAGCATGCTTGAAAAAACAGGAAAACTGTGTTTTAGATTATGGAGACTTATTTTGTACTTTTAACTTGAACAATGTGTGCAGCCTGCATTTGTTCAATCTCCAGTCTTTCTTTGTATCATATAGTAGGATTGTGAAGTACAAATCTGCTAGGAAGCCTGTTTTTATATTATTTCAGTTCCTCAGGAGAGAGTAGTTACCGCTACATATCTGAAAATGAAAAAAAAATCAAAATTTTAAATCCCCCAAATTATATGTTTATGTAAAGTTAGAAACAAATATAATTCTTTTACTCATAAAACTTACCCAGTAATCCTGATTGGAACCAGTTTCTGTCCTTAAAGGTAGAATTTGTGTCAAGTTACATCCTCTAGTACCATTAGGTATACTCCCTGGAGAAGAAAAAGTCATCTTTGGAGTTTAATAATTCCTAAAAACTACCACTACACCTAACTCATTCATCAAACTAAGTTCTTGATATATGGCAGACACTGCATGAATCCTAATTTTTTGCTAAAATGCTTTTGAGATACTATTTAGGTAAAAGTGGGGAGGAAAAAAGCCATTGGATATCTACCACAAATGACTAGTTTTAGTTTTGTGACACATGTCTGTTTTGAAAATATTAAATTAGAAATGGGGAACAATCATTATAAAAGATTCCCTTTTCATGTGGGATACACATCCAAAATTCTGGCTCATTTTGGAAATAGCTGAAATATGACATCTCATGAAAAATTTCTCCTTTCCAAAGACTTATTTAGCATCAAGAATATCCTTTTTTTGGTGTGATATCCAGGGAGTATTGGTGCCCAGCAATGTTTGGTCTTTGTGGAACAGACATTTGAAACATTTTTATCTTTGTATTCCCTGTGCTTAGCACAATGAGTAACATGTGATAGTAAAAGAGATTTTGCCTTTTTCATGTTTTGGTTTTGTTTTTGATGTTGTTTTAAGACCTCAGTTGTAATATAATAGAGTGTTACATTAATTGCACTCCTTAGTTCATGTCTCACTATCATGATTGGCCTGAACAAGACCCATCTTTACTTTCATTTATTAAAATATTCATTCATGTAATCATTCATTTTTATGCCCATTTCTTGTTCCTGTTCCCCCTGTCCTTTCATAGGAAACCATTCAAATGGTATAATATCTTCAAGTCTTTTTAAATGAGTAAGTCTGACCAAACCAGAAGCAGTGTTTTATGAATTCTCAGGAAGAAATACACAAGTGTGGTGATCATGAGAGCACACATTCTAATCTGCAAAGTGCAATAGAATAAATGTTGAAAATAAAAGTGTAGATTATTTTTTCTGATTCCCAAAGCAGATTTAATTTTTCCTCTATTATGTGATCAAAAGCCCCAATTTAGGAAGTCTGTAAGTTGCCTTGTATTAGTTTATCTTTATATGTCTCTATCTTCACCCCATCCTGTAACTTTTTTATAGATGGTGTAGGGAAATGGTCATTTCTTACAGATCTTGGTCTCCCTGAACCCATCTTCAGTCACAGTAGTCGCTAAATAAATATTTAGAGTTTTTTCATATCAGTTCCCTCTTCCTAATGTACAGCAAAAACACCTGTACCTTTCCAGGTAGAAGGAGGAACCACTTGAGTTTACCCTTAAGGACTGGAGTTCAGGAGGGAGTTTCCTCATTCACAGGTTAATGATACCTGGAACTCCCAACTGAGGTCAGGGACCATACTTACATATTAGAAAATTCATTTTGGGGAGAAATAATTTCAGTTGTTTTCACTTGAAATCATTTCACTTGAAATCAAACTGTTCATTATCTCCCATTACAACAGTGCTTGCTTCTTTTGGACTCTGACCTTCAGTCTGCTGGCCGGTGGGTTTTCAGCTCTCTTGTCTTTACTCTCCTTCACGTCTAGCTTAATTTATCACGGAACAACATTTCCATCACCTCTCTTAGTCTTCTTACTGCTCTTGCTCAGTAAAAGTTCTGCTCTGCCTCTAAAGACACGACATATTGTCCACTCGATCCCTACTAGGTATCAAGTTTTTTTACATATGCATTTTCACTGAATTACCTCAATAATCCCAGGTGTTGGTACCACTTGATACCTCTGTTACATATTGAAAGGCTGAGGACTAGTGAGATTAAGATGCATACTCAAAGTTCCAGATCTTGCAAATACAGTACCAGGATTATAATTTAGACAGGCGGATTCCAGAAGTTTTAACTTAGCTGTTTTGCTGTATTGCTTCTCACTAAATTCCATATCTGACCATACCTGCACCAAGGCGGCTAACCATGGCTGGGGGAACTCGTGTAGTCAGAAACATCAGTGTCATCATAAATTCATAGGTACCATCTTGAACTCCATACTCTCTGGGGTTCCTCCTCTTGTTCCTAGTGACTCACTGACACCTTCATCCCTCTCCTCAGATGTCAGAATGACTCTGGGGTTCATGGAGTCAGACTACCATAACAAAATGCCAGAGAGTGCACGACTTAAACAACAGAAAAGTATTATTTTACTGTCTGGAGGCTGGGAAGTCCAAAATCAAGGTTCCTGCAGGGTTTGGTTTCTGGTGAAAGCTCTTGCTGGCTTGTACTTGGCCATTTTGTCCTCATAAGGCCTTTTTACTGAGCATGCATGGCCAGAAAAGCAGGGAAACTCTCTGGTTTCTTTTCTTATAAGGACAATGATCTGATAAGATCTCATTTCTCATCTCTTACAATCTCATTTAGTCTTAATTACTTCCTTAAGGTTGCCCTCTCTAAATATGGCCACAGTGGGGGGCCAGGCTTCAGTATAGGAGTGGGAGGGTGGGGGACAAGGAGGGATATTCAGTCCATAATAGCCCTCTCTCACTTCCAGTAAATGCCCTCACCTCCTGCTTTACAGGGAAAAGGGAAGGTGTATCCTGGAAACCAGCTCAAATTCCTACCATCAAATCAAGCGTACTAGTAGCATCTGTTACAGCCATTTCTTCCTTCCCATTGTTACAAAAGAAGGTGGAAACATTCCTCTACCTTCCAAAGGCCAATAATTTCACTCTAGATCCCTGCTCACCTCCTCCTCAAAATTCTCATACCATCTCCTCTCTTTTTTTTTGAATATGAAATTCTTACTCTTTCTTGGATCCTTTGCAATAGCACTTAAATTTGTCTCTTCCCTTTTTAAACCACAACCAAAAAAGGTCTTCCTAAGACTTAAACTTTCCCTTCAGCTACCTCCCTCACTTTATACCCAATTTCAAAGCAAATTTCTCTACTAACTGTATATATCTAATGTCTGATTTCCTCACTCCCACTCACTCCTTCCACCACTGTGTTCCAAATTTCACTTCCCCATCACCAGTGAATCTGTTCACTGAATTCACCAAATAGCATCCTTTTAAAGTCCAAGAGGCACTTTCTAGGCTTTATCTTTCTTTCTTCTGTGCATTTGACATCTTTACCATGATCGTTTTCAGAAATTCTCTTCCTTTGGCTTTTGTGACTCTACGCCCTTTATTTCTATCTTGCCTTCCCAGCCCCTCATTCCTGATTGACTTTGTTGGGTCTTCCTTCTCTTACTTGATTATTACATTTCAGTTTTTCAAGCTCTAGACTTTGTTCTGTTCCCGCTCACGTCTTAGGTGATCATATGCTGTTAAGTTTTTCTTTATACATTGACAAAACCATTTTAAGAACTGTCAGCTACATTTTACAAATAAAATACACAATAATTCTGTCTTTGAAAATTCTAGTATTCTCTTTCAAGTGGGAAAAAAAACCTGATGGAAATGAGTTTGATAAAGGCATTAGTGAGTTCTAAGACCACTAAATAATTAACTATCATTAACTCAGTGCTTTAGCAGGCTATAGTGGTTGGATTTATATTAATGAATTGAAATATGTATTACTGATAATATCAGATTTCATTTTTAATATATTTACTATTATAGTTCCTCCAAGTGTCATTGGTCCCAACCCTGAAAATCTCACTGTTGTGGTGAACAATTTCATCTCTTTGACCTGTGAGGTCTCTGGTTTTCCACCTCCGGATCTCAGCTGGCTCAAGAATGAACAGCCTATCAAGCTAAATACAAATGCTCTTATTGTGCCTGGTAAGGAACTTATTACTCTTAAATGATGGACAAAACGTTCTCACTTTTCTCAGTACAAATAGCATCAACTTAACTCTCTTTCCAAACTTTTGTCTTACTCCTCTTATGTGTTCACATTGGGAAGTGCTTCTCTTTATCCATTTGGGGCCATTAGGATAAGATTGTATAGCTTTATTTCAGTGGAATGTTCAGTAGCAAGGTCTGCTTTCAAGAATTATGACATTTAGGAACAAACTGCTTAGTAATTCCTTGAGGAATTACCTTAGTAATACCTTGAGGAATTGATAAACTAGCAAGCAGTGCTTTTATTAGATAAAATCACTGGTTGTTTCAAATTAATCCTAAAGCTCCTTGAGGATAGATAAATAGACCAATAGACCATTACTTCTACACTGTGGGAGATTTAAACCCAGAAAATACTTGTTAACGTATTTTGATTATAGTACAATTACTGTTTGTTCACTAGAACCTGTATCAGATAGTTCTACTCTCTATGTTTGGTTACTGGAGAGAAAAAAATTTATGAGTTTCTTCCTTTATAAGGAAGTAGAATAAATACTGAGATCAATGGAAAAGGGAGGATCAAAGACAATTTAATTCAATTCTTTCATTTTGAATAGGAAATTTTACTGTAAGAGAAAGGGTACATTTTGCTCTTTATCTTATTGATAAAAAAGTTATTAAAATAAGGACACCTGGGCGGCTCAGTTGATTGAGCGTCTGCCTTTGGCTCAGGTCATTCCTGGGATCAAATCCCACATCAGGCTCCCTGCTCGACAGGGAGCCTTCTTTTCCCTCTGCCTGCTCTGCCTGTTCTGCCTGCAGCTCTCTGAGCTTCTGCTCTCTCTCTCTCTGACAAATAAATAAATAAAACTCTTTAAAAAAAATTTTTTTTAAGTTATTAAAACAACCTCCATGCCACTCTTCAATTTGCATTGTATTTGCCCACAGGTGGTCGAACTCTACAGATTATTCGGGCCAAAGTATCTGATGGTGGCGAATACACTTGTATAGCGATCAACCAAGCTGGTGAAAGCAAGAAAAAAGTTTTCCTGACTGTTTATGGTTTGTCTTTACTCTCCTCATAAAACTCTTTCCTTTTTAAACTGGTATTAGATACTTTCTATCAGAGCATCTTAATGAAAAAGACATCCTTTTGTTCTTGTTTCCCTCCCTCAGTGCCCCCAAGCATTAAAGATCATGGCAGTGAATCTCTTTCTGTAGTTACTGTAAGAGAGGGGACCTCAGTGTCCCTGGAGTGTGAGTCAAATGCTGTCCCCCCTCCAGTCATCACCTGGTATAAGAATGGGCAGATGATAACAGAGTCTACTCACTGGGAGATTTTAGCAGATGGACAGATGCTGCACATCCAGAAAGCTGAGGTGCATCTTTTATTCTTTTTTGTGTGTCATAACTTGGTGGGATTATGGAAGAAAGAATTTGTATTTGCATCTTCCCTTTAGTACTGTGAGAAATGAGTTTTATTCAAAAACAGCCTCATCAATGCTATTGACCTTGTTTTTGTTTTTTATATTAAAAAAAAAAAAGCAGGACTGTAGGCGGCGATTAGATTGGGCATTGGAGCATAAAGATGACTGATGATTTAATCTACACTGGAACAGTGTGATTGGTCATCTGTAACTTAATGGACACATACAATAGTATCTTTTTCTTTTAGGTGTCTGACACAGGCCAGTATGTATGTAGAGCTATAAATGTAGCAGGACGGGATGATAAAAATTTCCACCTCAATGTATATGGTGAGCATCTGCCTCTAATACAACTCTTTTTCCCCCAGATATGCAAATGAGAAAGTGTCCTGAATTAGCTTCATGAAGACATGTGATTTTCTTCCGTCTTTTCACAGTGCCACCCACTATCGAAGGGCCTGAAAATGAAGGGGTTGTCGAGACGATTAGCAATCCTGTGACCTTGACCTGTGACGCCACGGGAATCCCACCTCCCACAATAGCATGGTTAAAGAACCACAAGCCCATAGGTAATATAGTTGTGTATCTTTCTCGTTTGTTTTCTTTTTTTTTTTTTTATTTTTTTATTTTTTATAAACATCTATTTTTATCCCCAGGGGTACAGGTCTTTTGTTTTCTTTTGCTTTTAATTCACTAGATTAATAAACCAGCACATTTTCAATACTATGCTTTTAGCTGTGTTTAGTCCAAAATGCCTAATGGACTAAAATATAAATTTACAGAATAGACACATAAGATGGTTATTCATTACATAGAGATTTTTTCTTATTTCCTTTTTCAAAGTAGGCTCTCATTTAAAATGAAAGTATAAAGGACCAACTGTTAAGAAACATATATATTGGGGCACCTGGGTGGCTGAGTTGTCTGAGTGGCTGACTCCTGATTTAAGCTGATTTAAGCTAAGGTCACGGTCTGAGAGTCCCGAGATTGAGCGGCATGTGGGACTCCAAGCTCAGCCCTCTCTATTCCTCTGCCCCTCCCCCCACTCGTAGGTACTTGCACACTCTGTCTCTCTCAGACAAGTAAATCTTTTTAAAAAGTAGTGTATATTATGACGAATTGTAGAAATGTTAAAAAGACAAGCTTTTTATGTTTTGTTTTGCTTTGTTGTCCCTTCTAGAAAATTCCAACTCACTCGAAGTACATATTTTGTCTGGAGGTAGCAAACTCCAGATCGCTCGGTCTCAGCATTCAGATAGTGGAAACTATACATGCATTGCATCAAATATGGAGGGAAAAGCACAGAAAAATTACATTCTTTCAATTCAAGGTAAGTGGGGTAGGGGGTGGGCCTGGCTGGCTAAGCCAGCAAAGCATGTGACTCTATATCAGGGTTATGAGTTCAGCCCCACCCTGGGCATAGAGCTTTTGGGCGCCTGGGTGGCTCAGTGGGTTAAGCCGCTGCCTTCGGCTCAGGTCATGGTCTCAGGATCCTGGGATCGAGTCCCGCATCGGGCTCTCTGCTCAGCGGGGAGCCTGTTTCCCTCTCTCTCTCTCTGCCTGCCTCTCTGTCTACTGTGAACTCTCTCTGTCAAATAAATAAATAAAATCTTTAAAAAAAAAAAAAATTTTTTTAAATATTATTCTTTTTATAATGTTCAGTTAGCCAATATATATAGTACATCATTAGTTTTTGATGTAGTGTTCAAGGATTCTTTCACTTTTTTAAACCCTACAAGGTATATGGGGTATACTCTGATCTACCTTTAGTTTCTTTATTCTATCCTATCTATAGTACATAATTAGGCTACATCTAGAGATGATTTATAGGGGCACCTGAGTGGCTCAGTCAGTTAGGCATCTGCCTTCAGCTTGGGTCATAATCCCTGGGTCTGGGGATCTACATCCTCCCTCCCTGAGCAGGGAGCCTATTCTCTCTTTTCCTTTTCCTCCAGCTCTGCTCTCTCTCGCTATCTCCTTCTCTCCCAAATGAATCAATAAAATCTTAGACAAAAAAAGAGCTCATTTATAACTGATTCAAAATAACTTTGTTTTAGATTTTTTGGATATTTTTCCCAGTTTTGTTAAGATATAAGCACTGTTTAAGCTTAGGGTTTACAGCTTAATGATGTGACTTACAAAATACCTTTAGATACACAAAAAATATTATCAATTTTTGGTCCTACATTTATCAGTATATTTACATTTTCATGAAAATGATCATACTGTGGAAAAAAGAATAATAGAAATTTCATAATCTCCATTCTTCATGTTTACTGAAATGATTACTTTCTAATAGAATATATTCTATTGAATTATTTATTTTAATCTGGTATAACTTATTTTGAGCTAATCCTATAGATCTGTTCATGTTTATGTAAGTAAGATTTAATTCATGAAGAACTGTAGTGTGTTCTAACTACAGGTCACAGACTGGGTAAATTTCAAATAAGCATGAATCTTACACTATTTTGGGGGGAGAATAAGGAGAACTAGTTCATCCAACACTTAATTAACTTAATTAACACCTACTACGTTCCAGCATAATATTGAGCACTGGAGGAAGAATTTGCATACTTTTGATTTTCAGTAAATCTGATTGTTATTTTTTTGCCTGGTGTTTAAATTGAAATGGAAGTCTAACTTGAAACTGAGTTGAATGCTAGTTTTTCTAATTTTATTACAGATACTATGAAAAGAATTTCTCATAAATTATAGAAATAACTGTGAATATTTATTATCTACCTGTTTTGAGCTCTGCTAAAGCTAACTTCAAAAATATTATTTTTTTCATTTTATTAAGATATAATTGACATATAACATTATATAAGTTTAAGGTGCACAATGTAATGATTTGATAAATATATATATTGCAAAATAAGATTAAAATCCAGCACCTCGGGGCACCTAGGTGGCGCAGTGGATTAAGCCTCTGCCTTTAGCTCAGGTCATGTTCTCAGGGTCCTGGGATCAAGCTCCGCATCAGGCTTTCTGCTCAGCAGGGAGCCTGCTTCCCCCTTTCTCTCTGCCTGGCTCTCTACCTACTTGTGATCTCTGTCTGTCAAATAAATAAATAAAATCTTAAAAAAAAATCCAGCACCTAAAAATTAAAAATACAGAAAAATTGAAATAAGTTAATGGATATTGGTGGTTTCTCTGATTAATGATGCTTTGAGATTTCAAAAGCAAAAAGGGAAAAATAACTATTCAGAGATTGGTTTAATTTTGTTTAATGCATTAATAAAGAGTAAGTACTAACCATGGAGAATGTGGTATGACCAAAAATTTTACCAGACTGTATATGTTTTCATGTCTCAGGACTAGAAAGTTTGTGTATGGGGCCTGTTGTAGATTAGCTATTTATTGCAGTATGTCTCATTAAAACTCTCACTGGCTAGAAAATTTAGTAACTCTAAGTTTTGCAAATTTCATAAAATTATTATTACTCTGGATGACTAAGAGGAGATTTGGAGAGGCTGTAAATTGATGTGCTGGTAAATATTTAACAATTGACTGCAGACAAAAAGGTTCTGACTTGTAGCCAATCATTTACCAGTTTCTATGGTATAAACATCCCGACTGTGTCCCACTTCATGCTCCCAACGGGACGTCAGTGAAGATGGTGAGTCGGGAAGATGTGTAAAACTGGGTCTTGTGTGCTGGTGTGAGCTACCTCCAGCACACTACCATAGTTATTTAGAAGAGGAATTCAACTGTGTTTCTGCTTGAAACCATTGTCAATATTTTTATTATACATTATTCTCAATCAAATAATTAAAGTGAAAAACAAAAATGACCAGAAAGAGTATAGAAATGATTGGATCTGGAAATGTACAACAAGCCTATCCATTGTTCAGAATAAACAATATTTAAATTGCCTTATGAAGAGAGAAACAACCAACTTTGATATTTTTCACAGAGATTGATGGCAAGATTTGGAAAAACATTCTCCTGAACTATATTGAGGATTTAATCTTAAAGAGCCCCCATGAAGTAGATTTGTCACTAGCCCAGATGACTAAATAATTGTATCAAGTTCAAATAAAATGAGACTATTGAATCGATTTCTTGACCTTTTCCTCATTTAAAAGTAATTTATAGGGTCATATGAGTTAGATCTTGAACCACAATCTAGGAAAAACGGGAAAAAAATGTCATATTGTTCTATGATTCTGTTTTATTTGTTAGAATTTATAACTCCATGCCTCATTAATGAAAATCTTAATCATTTCCCCAAAGTTCCTCCAAGTATTGCTGGTGCTGAAATCCCAAGTGAAGTCAGCGTTCTTCAGGGGGAAAACGTTGAGCTAACCTGCAATGCAAATGGTATTCCCACCCCACTTATTCAGTGGCTTAAAGATGGAAAGCCCTTAAACAAGAGTGAAACAGAAAGAATCAGGTATGATTTAAATGGATCTTTGCATCATTAATTTTAAGGTACTCTATAATGCTTTAAGCTTCAAATTTCACATGAGTAATACCAAATTCATTGTATTCAGAAAGAAAAAAGATAAAATTTTAAAGAGTTGGACACAGACATTCTCCTTAGTTGCTCAAAAGTGTATGTGTGTGTGTGTGTGTGTGTGTGTGTGTCTAGGTTTTCCATATCCATCAACACCAATGAGTGAATGAGTGCTTGGCTGATTTTGAAAAAAGAGACAGTACCATCATAACCTCATTCATTCCTTGTAGTGATTTGTCTAAATCCTGTTTTCCACTGACACTTGTTACCCATACAACAAACTACATAGAGATGGAATAACAATATAGTAAGGGCTTTCTGATACTTTCAACAATATATCATATTTAATAACATGATATGGTAGAAATGGAGTGTTTAGTTTTGACATTGGAAGATTCTTTTTTTTTTTTTAAGATTTTTTTTTTTTTTTTTGAGAGAAAGAGACAGTGAGAGAGGAGAGGGTCAGAGGGAGAAGCAGACTCCCCATGGAGCTGGGAGCCCGATGCGGGACTCAATCCCGGGACTCCGGGATCATGACCTGAGCGGAAGGCAGTCGTCCAACCAACTGAGCCACCCAGGTGTCCCGACATTGGAAGATTCTAATAAAATAACTATTGTAGGAATACTGTAGAAAGCCATTTAATCTCTTTTTAAAACATAGAAAATTTTGTTCGACAATTAATAGCTTGTGAAGGCAATCAATACTGCAATACTCTTAATTTAAATATCTTTGATCATCTAACTGTATAGTTATTTACTATTATGTAATTCAAGGGAAAAGCACTAGCAATTTGTGGAACATTTTTGCAAAATATACATGTACATAATACTAAGTTGTCACAGTTTAAGTAAGCTATCCTATTCTCATTAAAAATATTACCAAGTCATTTATAGTTAGATTTTAATATAGAATGTCTTTTAGTTTCTCATTATAACATTCTTCAAATTTCATACCAGAATTTTTGAATAATTTTCATTTAATCCAAACCTTATATTGGTAACCAAGGAAATAGTATTCTAACTTTGAGAAAAACACATCTTTGATTTGGAAAGGGAAGTTCCAACCTGATTTCATTCATTTCCCATTTTTCTTGTAAGGAAGTGGTTATAAAACAGGAATTTTATCTGGTTCTGTAGAATTTTAGTTGACTGCCTGAAATCTCCATCAGTTTTACTAGCTCTGACTTTAACAGACTTCCATGTACTTCGTGAAAAAGGTATGAACCATTATATATTTAAGATGAAATGCATTTTATGGTGGCATTTCTCTAAAAAGCACAATAACCCAGAGGAAGTTTTCCAGCTCTTAGCTTCTCATGAATCATCTCAATGCCTTTATTACGATGTTTCCTGTAGGGTGACTGCGGATGGTAGTACATTAAACATTTATGGAGCTCTTCCATCTAACGTGGGGAAATACACATGCGTCGCTACTAACCCTGCTGGAGAAGAAGACCGAATTTTTAACTTGAATGTCTATGGTAAATATGAAATCTCACTCTCTTTTGATTTTGCTACCTTAGGAACCTATTGGTAGAAATGAAGGTCCAGCAGTAGGTGCCTGAAGCATCTAGTTTGAAAATCTGATGTCAGGGCCGTTTGCTTTTGGGATAAAAAGCAGCAGTATGGACAACTGTAGTTGAAATGATTTGAACTAGTAATGCACACCCTACCCCTCCTCTCTCTCTCTCATTTTCTGCATGACCTAGTTCCACCTGCAATTAGGGGTAATAAAGAAGAAGCAGAGAAGCTAATGGCTTTGGTGGATACTTCAATAAATATTGAATGCAGAGCCACAGGGACACCGCCACCACAGATAAACTGGCTGAAGAATGGGCTTCCTCTGCCTCTCTCCTCCCACATCCGGTTGCTATCAGGAGGGCAGGTTATCAGGTCAGCTTTTATTAAGTGTGATTTGCTAGACGGATAAAGTCACTGTGCTTATAGGCTTCAACTTTATCTAAACGGTGCTTAAGAAATGTGTTTTCCTTAATTTTTACCATTGTTTAGTTTTCACTTTCGGTATCTTTTTAGAAGAAGGAGGAAACAACTATAAAATGGAATTATTTTTCTTATTTAAATGCTCGTGTTTTAGTAAATTTGTATAAAATAGGTCTTTCGTAGACAGATGTATCATTCCCATATGTATTTCCAAGAGAAAACTTTCTGTGGCAAAGTGATGATGAGCTGCATACTACAGTCATGTGATTTTCATGTTAGCTTCCTTTATTAAGGGATATTAGAAAAATATTCACTCTTAAATTATGTTCTATTTTTAATGGCTTGCTCTCTGTTCCTAATCAGCTTTGTGGAACAAATTGCATTGCAGGCATCTGTATTTTTGATGCATCGTTACACACTTCATAACTAAAGTTTCCCAGCATTAGCCATAATCTGTGTATAAATCAGAAATATTTTCTTTGTATATGTTGAATGGTGTTAAATTGTGAATGATTGGGTCAAACTGTTTTTCAGGATTGTGAGAGCTCAGGTGTCTGATGTTGCCATGTACACCTGTGTGGCCTCCAACAGAGCTGGGGTGGATAATAAGCATTATAGCCTTCGAGTTCTTGGTATGTCTCCAAGATGATCATAGTACTTTACAATATTAAGCAACAGGCTTATATTTAGATATTGACTTGTCAGAAAGAACTAGTGAAATAGGATCTTGCTAACTAGGAAACAATGTGTTTTCTCCCAAAGGGCCCGTACATATTGGAACATACTGTCTGCTCAAATACCCTTCTAACCTGGAGTTTTGCCTTAAGTCAAATCTAAATTTTTAAAAATAACATTTTAATCCAGATGCATGGACCAGTCTTTTCATACAAAGAGAAAGTTCAGACTATTTTCTAATAATATTAGTGGCTCATTTTGAGTATTTAAAATATGCATGAATATGCGTGTGTGTGTGTATGTGTGTGTGTGTATAGACAGAGAATTAAAAACATTCCATTTCTGAAATATTAAGGTTTAATAGTCCAAATTTCTAAATCCCCAAGTACATCTCAGAACAGTTGAGTAACTATTTACTATAGTCTACAAATTAATTTTTTGGATTATATAAAACTTACTCTAGAAACTGGTATTTTCTTCTTTATCCTACATACAACAGTTGAGAATATACTTCTGAAACTATAATATACATTGTAACAAATTAAAGAGACAAACCTAAAAAGTTAAAAAATGACCAAAACTTAAAGCTCGTTTGAATTTTATATATTCTACAAGAAAACCATCCTGAGGTTTTGTTGCTAATATTTTGGAACATTAATAATGAGCCTATCTAATACCTGTTTTTATAAAACAATCAGCAATTATTTATATGCTATCTTAAATTCTGTATTTTAAAATAAATAAATAAATAATAAATAAAATAAATCATAGAAACACTATAGAACTACCTGAACAATTAAAAAAATTTTTAATCTAAATTGGTCTCAAATTAGAATAGATGTGTAAATTTTACCCGTTTTGTTTTCTGTGTAGTGCCACCAAATCTGGACAATGCAATGGGAACAGAAGAAATCACAATAGTCAAGGGTAGTTCTACCTCCATGACATGCTTTACAGATGGAACCCCAACTCCCAGGATGTCCTGGCTTAGAGATGGCCAGCCTCTGAATCCTAATAGCCGTCTGAAGATAAGCACTCAAGGAATGGTTCTTCAGCTCGACAAAGCAGAGACTGAAGATTCAGGAAAGTACATCTGCATTGCCTCAAATGAAGCTGGAGAAGTCAACAAACACTTTATCCTGAAGGTCCTGGGTACGTAAACGTTTAATAGTTGGGAAACAAGTAATAATATTTAGTAAGTAAGTGTAATTTTTAGAATCACTTGCTATGGGGATAAATTTGTAAAAATTTCATTGTATTTCATATTTCTGTTTTAATATTTCTGTATTTCATATTTCTAGGTAATTTACCTAGGTTTACTCTTACCTTAACCTTAAACTTCTGTTTTTCTTGCTGAGTGAGATGTCTGGAGATAGGCAGTAGTTATGCTGGTTAACCAGCTAGGATATTTACAGTTCTCTTGACTTTTACATCATGGTTGGTCAGTGATCGTGCATTGCCTGGTGACCCCCAGCATCACTAGATGCAACAGCAGAGCAGAAAAAAGAGGAAAGGTGAAGAGTTGCCTCTATAAGGACTATCTAGGGGACCTACAAAAACACTCCCATATACATGTCATTGAACAGAATCTTCACGGACCACTCCATCTACCAACTAATACTGAGAATAGGAAATGGATTTTTTTAGCACACTGACAACCCCAACAAAATTGGGGTCTGTTAAGGTGAAAGAAACAAATAGGGGTAGGTACCTAAAAGCAGGAAATAAGTGATATTAGTCCAAGTAAATAGCATTGGATCTAAGAGGAAAAAATGTATTTGGAAATAATTGCAGGTAGAAGTATTAGGACTTCCTTGTGGATTTGGTTATAGGGTAGTAATGAAGAAGATATCAAGGATGGCTCTGAGTTTCTGGCATATATGACTGTTGATTGGTAGATCCATCTCATAAATGCAGGAAATGTGGAAAGGGACAAGGTTTTGAGGAATAAGGTAATAGGTGTTTTTCTGA
Organism: Mustela nigripes; assembly: GCF_022355385.1. Lineage (NCBI taxonomy): Eukaryota > Metazoa > Chordata > Mammalia > Carnivora > Mustelidae > Mustela > Mustela nigripes. Next base: position 21,696,356 of record NC_081566.1, read on the forward strand.
ATCCATGTTAAAATTTGAAATAGTGTCCAAATATTCCACTGGAGATATTAATCTGATAATTGCATTTGTGGATTTCAAGCTCAGAAGACAGAGATAAGCTAAAAACATGAGTTCTGTAGTCATCAGAGTATATACACCTCCTACTCTGTCCAAAGTATATGACATATGGACAAGACATGGAATAAAATAGTTCGTAGTCACTTAAATTGATATCTATCTGTAAGATCTGATGAGGGTTTGAATCAGATGGGAATATGTTGTTTCTATTATTGCTAATGTTGTTGTTTTAAATCTAGTGACTATAAGCTTTGAGGATAAAGACCATGCCTAATTGATCTGTGTATCCGTAGTGATCAAAACATGGTAAATAACTAATAAATGGAAGGAATAAGGAATTGACTTTGGTCAAATGGAGAATCAGATAAGTGCTTTTGAGTGATATGAACAACATGCTTTGGGAATTTAAATGGAGAGAAATTTTATTGTTAGTGTTGAAAGAAACAAGAAAGGATTTACAGTTTTTATAAATGAATTTAATGACATTGATGTGACCTTCATAGTACTTGAACATGTTCAGTTAGGGGATGGGACTATTGGAAGTTATAGCAGTAGAAGGAATAGCATTAGTCAAGTCACAAAGCAAAAAGAGACTGGACTTGCTGAGGGAGAGAAGTAGTTGAATTTGGTGCCTAGGTTACTTAAGTATATTAAAAGTACATAATTTTATAAAGATAGAGACCTATTGCAAAAGCTTTGGAAGCCATGATGAAGAGTTTTTATTTAACTCAATAAGCAACATGGAAACACTGAAATCCTTCAAGCAAGAAATCTTGGATCATTCTAAAATGCATTTAAGAAAATGGTCATAAGATGAATGAAAAAAAAGAAGTCATGTGGGTCAGTGGTTAAGAAACTCTGACTTCTTAATTATAATCTGGAAAGGAATATTAGATTTAAGGAAAATAAGGACCATAGGTGGAGTTGTTTGTTTTGTTTTTGTTTTTGTTTTTGTATTTTAGTAAGCAGGTTTTAATAATAATCCCAACAGCTATAGTAGACATTGTAGTAACAATAACTCTTTAAAAAATCTTTAATTATAAAATATATTGAGAAACATAAATTGTAGTTTATAGATTATCTCATTGGATGCTCACAGTAATCCTATCGTTAAATAATAGTGCTATTCTTACTTTAGAGGTTTGCCTAAATCCACTAAGCTAATAATTATTGGAACCAGGATTCAAATTCAGGCTCTGCTGTGAACCTCTGTTGTAAACTATATTCCTGATTAAAAAAAAAAAAAAAAAGTCTAATCCTTGGAGCTGTCCAACAGCTATTTTGGCTTGCCTGGTGAAATAGTAAGCTGGAAATGTTCATAGAAAACTTGAATGATCATTGTATGAAAAGTCTGTTTTAAAGGGATTCCTAAACTTGAGAATATTTGGACTAAGGAATATTAATGTTTCCAAGTGTTTAGATTCTTTAACATCCTCTTGAGAAAGGTAATTTAGAAATATAAATAACAAAAAAGGAAATTATTTCTGCCCAGACATAACAAATGTGTTTTACACAGCAATAGTCTCCAAATGTAACTATTTTCTCTTCTGCTTAGTCATTGTTTCCTCTTAAAGTGCCGCATAGAAAAGATGATTGCAGAATTCCACAGCATTTGCCTGTTGCTTTTGTAGAAATAATAGCTACAATATCTCTCTTTAAAAAATGGTATAAGATGAGCTTAGTTTTTATTGTTCCCCAGTCTTGGCAGTTAGGTGAGGCTGTTCTAGCTGAATCCCCACTGCTGAGCTATAATTGCCTGGGACTGGCTTGCCTTTTCCTTCATGATCTCGGATAGACGTGAGCCATCCCTTTTTAAATAGTGCCAGTGACAAATGGTAATAACATCTAGGAATGATCATTTTGGTATTTGACCAATTTATATTATATGAACATAAATTTGAGATGAATTTCCTCTTAAGTTTTCCTAATTAGCAGTAATGTATCAAACAGCAAGTTTATTTTGTTATTCTTTTTAATTCCCTTTAAACAGAACCACCTCATATCAATGGATCAGAAGAACCTGTAGAGATTTCAGTGATTGTTAATAATCCACTTGAATTTACCTGCTTTGCTTCTGGAATCCCAACTCCTAAAATCACCTGGATGAAGGACGGACGGCCCCTCCCACAGACAGATCAGGTACAAACTCTTGGAGGTGGAGCCGTGCTTCGAATATCTAGTGCTCAGGTAAGCGTTGAAGTCAAAAAAAGTTATTTTATCCTGGCTTACACTTCTCACTTGCTAATATAGGCACAATGGAGAAATGATTTTTTTGAGTCCAAATAGATCACAAGATCCCTCTCTCTAACCTTAACAAGGGTAGATTGGTGCTGTGGTATGCATGCTTGGATACACTAAGAGAAGCAGTGGAAGTATCATATGAAACTTGGAAGAAGCAAGACCCTTTAATTTTTGCAAGTTTTTTCAAGGGGCCGTAAGAGAGTATTTTCCCAAGTTCTTAATTTGTGCCATGTAGCTCTTTAAGAACTGGAGAAAAGCTGTTCAACATATATACAGATGAGGCCTCAAAGAGAAATTTTGGTCTCCAGAATTAACTAGCAGACATAAAAATCTGAAGAGATGCAATTTTTCAAACACTCAATTCAGTAAAATTGTTCTTATAGTTTGTGTTTAAGGAAATTCATCAGAAACGTAAATATATTAAAGAGACATGTGTCTGGGATGCCTCACCGTAGTAATCCTCTGTTTTACTCACAATGACGAATCTTACATTATGGATATTCTCCATCTGTGCCCTGATAACCTCGTCTGTAACTTTGGGATAAAAATAGTAATAATACCTTATTACTCCACTTGAGGATTTAAAAGATCATTTAAGATGATATGCTTAGGAGCACCTGGGTGGCTCAGTGGGTTAAGCCTCTGCCTTCAGCTCAGGTCATGATCCCAGAGTCCAGGGATCAAGCCCCGCATTGGGTTCTCTGTGCGGCAGGAAGCCTGCTTCCCTTCTTCCTCTCTCTCTGCCTGCCTCTCTGCCTGCTTGTGATCTCTGTCTGTCAAATAAATAATTAAAACTTAAAAAAAAAATAAAGATGATATGCTTAGAACAGTGCCACAGGCACTGTTAAATAGAGTTAGAATGGTTTCTCCTGCTGCTATTGTTAGGATAATCATCACTCCATTAAACATGGAATAACAAATTATTTAATTATATTCTGTGTGCATTTTCACTGAGGAAAGAGGAAGGAAAGGGACCTGAAAAAAGAGAGCTAAGGGCTATGACTTGTCTACTGTGTCCATCCTGTGTACAGCTCTGGGCTCTGTCACACCGGTGACTCTCGTGACAACCCTGTGAGTCGGTCTTCACCTCCATTCTACACAACCAGAAACAGGCACAGAGAGATCAAGTACTTGCCGGCCAAGGACTCACCACTGTTCAGTGACAGAGCTGGGTCTCCATCCTTCTTCGGCTTCAGAGACCTAACCAGTGGAACTCAGCACGTTCCCTGTTTCTCATATCAAGGAGAACATGCCTTCCATTCCCCTCTTTCCTCTCTGTCAAACATTGCAGTAGCTCTGAGAAAACTGGGGTTAGCTGTCAAACCCCTTACTGAATGAAAACCCTCAAATGTTATAATTTCAACCGATAAAAAAGGAGCCCAAAGAATTTTTTTTTTAAAGATTTTATTTATTTATTTGACAGGCAGAGATCACAAGTAGGCAGAGAGAGAGAGAGAAAGGAGGAAGCAGGCTCCTGGCTGAGCAGAGAGCCCAATGCGGAACTTGATCCCAGGACCCTGAGATCATGACCTGAGTTGAAGCAGAGGCTTAACCCACTGAGCCACCCAGGCGCCCCGAGCCCAAATAATTTTTTTACATAAGGAGACAGGGAACTGTGTGGAATAGAATTATAAATACCAAAGAATAATGATAAAGAAAGCTTAAAAGGAAGATTAAGGCCCCATCATAGTAAGTCTTAAATGGAAACATTATATAGTTGGGTTTAATTAACAAAAGGAGACAAAGATCACATTATTAGATGGTGACCCACAGGAGGTAGCTATTGTGGAGAATACAAACATAATACCTAAAACATGTCTCAGCCTTCGAGAAGTTTCTGGTTGTCTAGGGGATATAAAACTAAACACATGACAAAATTAAGAAGAGAAATAGTAAGAAAATCATTCTTAAATATTTTAGAAGTGGAAAATTAAATATCATCAAGTCCCAAGACTGACCTTGGTTCCTCTGCTCCTGTGTCTTCAGGGCATCTTGTACATTATACATTATATTTCACTTATTACATTATATTTCACTTATTGGGACTCTATCTTCTCGTGTATGTGTCTGTAACATACAGTTATGCCTGACACATATTGGAAGCTTTGCAAATTCTGAATTGTGTGGTAGAGACAGGAGTTTCCTAAAGTATCTTCCATCAAACACTAGTTCTTTTTTAAAAAATTTTATTTATTTATTTGAGAGAGAGAGAGTGTGTGTATGTGTGTATGAGAAAGGGAAGGGTCAGTGGGAGAAGCAAGCTCCCTGACGAGCAGGGAGCTGGATGCGGGACTCGATCCCAGGATCATGACCTGAGCCGAAGGCAGCCGCCCAACCAACTGAGCCACCCAGGTGCCCCCAAATACTAGTTCTATGAGTTATTCCAATGGGGGAAATTCTGTGACTGAATAGAATTGGAAAACTTTATATACTATATCTTTCTCTCCTCTGTGAGCCATAGTACGTGTCCAAAATACTGCCAAATACTACTCTAGAGAAATTCAATTAACTATAACTTTTGTGACACCCTATGAACAGAACACAGTCTAGAAAATATAGCTACCAATGATGACTGTAGGCATACAGAAAGGCACAAATTATCAGGAAGTATTTATTGGAGGAGGCAAGATTTAAGAGTAGACATGAATGATGGTTCAAATTTGGTTAAGTCAAACAAGTGGAGAGGACAATATTACTTGGGAATAAAATGAGTTGATTGAGAAAAGTTGAGTTTTAAAGGCTCTCAACATATGATGGGAAACACAGAAATTATTTTCTAGGCCTCAGTACATTATTTTAAACTCTTAATAGAAGGACTGTGCAAGTGCCATTCTTCTTAAAGTTGAATTGAAGTATTTTTGCAAACATACTAGTCTTAAATTTTTTTGAAGGAGGTTTTGCAGCCTACCAAAAAGTTTTTCCATACCTATAAATTCGGTTTTGAATGTAAGAATTTAAAAATTCACAATATTCTAAGAATGTTCAAGTAGTAAAATAAATGAAAACAGGATTTTTCTGCTTTTCCAAAAGAAATTTTTTTCACAGAAGTAAGATCATCTGTTTTCCAGAGTATATTTTATGCATACATAAGCATGGGCTGTGTCTACACAATGTCAAACATATGAAGGAGGACTAACACTTGCAGTGGAAACTATGCATAGGGTTTTTAAAGAAATGTTTCTGGTTTTAGTCAGGTAATAGTAAACCATGCTGTCAGTCTGACACAATTTACAGCCAGATTATAGAATGTAGCTCTTTTGTTTCACCACATTTACCAAAGACACATTCAAAATATGGTATTAATGTACTTTAAGTAACCTGATATTTTATTTGTTTATTTAATAAATTGTATTTCATTTTCTTCAGGAAGATGCCAGTTGAACTTTTAAGTCTACCTTTATGTCCATGAATGCTTATTTGTTCAATAACCATTGTGTGTCTCGTCTGTGACTTCTGGTGCTAGGTCCTATATATATACTTGCATTTTCTGAGATCATTAAATATACCTAACCTGCAAACATTTTGAGATCAAATATTGAAACCCTCTTAAAACATAGCTTAGCAGAGAGCTAATCACAAATGTGAAAACAGTTTATTAAATTTGATTTGTTGTGCTATCTTCATGATACCTTGTTTTGTGGGAGACTTTATATTCATTCTAGTGAATACTTATTCTCTTCATGAAACCTGATGTATTAACATTGTGTAATTCACTTATTTGGATTTTGCAGGTGGAGGATACAGGAAGATATACGTGTCTGGCGTCCAGTACTGCAGGAGATGATGATAAAGAATATTTAGTGAGAGTGCATGGTAAATTGGGCAAAATATCCTGCCATCTATCATATACTAACACCTATCTAGAAGCCATAATTGATGGAACATGGGGCAACTCCCTAGCAAACCATAAGATATGTTTATGTATAAGGAAATACGTATTTTGTAAATCTGATTCTTATATCTGGCTGATCAAATGCTTTTTGGAAATACCTCTGGACTTTCTGACTCATTTATTTTGTTTCTGCACAAATAATTCATAGTTCTTTATTTAAAAAAATAATAGACTAAAAATTACAGTAAAGAAGAAAATATATCAGGGCACCTGGGTGACTCAGTGGGTTAAAGCCTCTGCCTTTGGTCAGAGTCCTGGGATCGAGCCCCACATCGGGCTCTCCGCTTGACAGGGAGCCTGCTTCCCCCTCTCTCTCTGCCTGCCTCTCTGCCTACTTGTGATCTCTGTCTGTCAAATAAGTAAATAAAATCTTTAAAAAAAAAAAAAAAAGAAAGAAAAAGAAAATATATCACCTAGTCTCATTACACAAAGGCTTTTTTGCATACAAATGTGTTGTCACAGAAATGTACCCTACAGCATATAGTATCAGACATGTTTTTCATCTCTCTTAATGGTTTAATAAACATGTTTTCATGTCAAAAAACATATCTTTATAACATTTTTTAGTGATGGCCCAGTATCCCATTTTATGAATATGCTATCATTTATTTAATCCATTCCCGATTTTTGGATATTTAAGCTGTTCTTGCATTTTCGCCAGTATGAGGAATACTGTTATAGACATCTTTGTGCATACATATTGGCCTATCGGCCTGTCCCCTTAATTCTTTCATTTTGATAAAATTCTGTAGGTACACTTGCTTGATTACACAAACACACATACACATTAAAAGCTTCAAGATTTATTGCCAAACTACCTTCTAGAAAAGTTGGGCCAATTAGACTCAGGTCAATATTATTTCAACATAGAGATAAAAATTACCCTTTATTGAAAGGAACATTTAAAAAACCAAACAGAAATTACTTATTTCATTGTCATAGCCTGGATGACTAGGCAGTGCAAATTGTCTATAATTTAGGTGCCTCCCTTCCTCCCATGAGCCCTACACACAAATTAGACCTTGCCATTAATTGACATGTAAATTCTGTATATAAAAGTCACATTAAAAAGATATATTTCTGAATATTATGAAAATGTCTACATTTCTCTATATTATGATGGAACAGACCCTGATTTAGTAGTTTGGAAATTTGATGTTCAGAGAAAATTCATACCAGATGTGGAACCTGGACAAGAAATCCCTTTTTTGTGCCTTAGTTTCTTTACCTGTTAAATGGTGATGATGTTGTGATTATATTACTTAGCCTGTCATTCATGTGACTGTTGGAAGAATTTCATTACTTTATATATGTGAAAGTACCGAGTAAGACTTTTTTAAAAAGTCTACTACGGGTAACCATTTGTACGATAAATTGAACAAGTAATATCTTAAGTTTATGCCTCTAATTTTGTATAACAGAAGCAACACTTGTTGAAAATGTAAGATGATTCAGATCATTTTTATATCTTGTTTATTGAAAGCCTCTGACATGTTTTTTCTCATACCCAGTACCCCCTAATATTGCTGGAACTGATGAGTCCCAGGATTTCACTGTGTTACGGAACAGACAAGTGACATTGGAATGCAAATCAGACGCAGTGCCCCCACCTGTAATCACCTGGCTTAAAAATGGAGAACGGTTACAGGTAAGTCTTGCTATGTTCCAAAAATCTATTTTGAAGGGAAAAAAAAACCCAGCTGTAGAGTTTTTGGTAGGTAGACAAAACCAAACAACGCCAGGCTACTATTATTTGACATTGGAAGGGTGAGCCAGGGTCTTTGAGTCAGCCTTCTTTTCTCAACCTGTACTGGGGTAGTTATTAACTAGTTATGGGTCAAAAGATAGGTATTCTGATTCAGACACTCTGTAAATGTATCTCCTGGAGCCCATGGATTAAAACTGGATTTGAAACACTCAGCTGTTTCTTGAGAAGGAAGAAATCATCCAACTCTCCAAAGAAAAAACTTCTTACTGAATTTTTCTGGAAAAAACTGGGGCCCAAGGAGGGACCCCCAGGATCTATGTGATACCTTGGATACCAGGAATATAGAATTGGAATCCTTGAAAAACACACTTAGCTCTCTAGAGCTTCCCAAGCTCATGGAGTGTCTGTCTGCCATGACAGTGTGTCACAGCACGGGATCCTAAATAGTCTTTTAGGGTTGGCTCAAAGCCTTGACTTTGAATGCTCTGATTGTTCTTATCCTAGTACTTATGCTTTTTCACCCCCTTTTGTTCTTCCTAATCCTGTTTATATAACCTGTGGGTGTTACACTGTGCCTAATTATAAAAGAAGATTAAGTCCCCTAACACCTAAGGCAGAAGGACTTCCACGACCACCAAACCATACCGAAGGACTAATACCAGAGTGGATTCTGAGAGTTATTTACATGCCAGATTATTGTTATCACTTAACCTTCCTGTGCCTCAGTTTCTCTATTTGTTCTACCCCTACTATAACGGTGGACACTATAATTGCTACTGGGAGTAGATGTGACCCTTGAGGAGCTCACAGACTACTTCAAAAGACATAGAAGTACATCAGAGATTAGAGCATGGAGATGACTCACATGTTAGAGTGAGGTACAGCATTTTATGAAAACAGAGGAGCAAGTAACTGAGACTGCAGGGTAAGGAAAATTCAGGGGAGCCTCTTGGAAAGCACAAGATCAGTTTTAGATGATGGGTAGATGCTGGGTAAGAAAGAAGAAGGGGATTCTAATCACAGGTAATTGCATCTACAAAGCCCTTACAGGAAAAGGAATGCTGCTCTAGCAGGAATTGCTAAGTATCTTAATGTGGCTGAAGTAGGCCTTGATTAAAATCCTTTGATGATTCCCCACAGATTTCAGGGATCAGGTTAAACTACCCCACTTAGCTCACAAGACCTTTCATGTTCTTATTTTTTCTCCACAGTTATATCTTCCATGTGTCCATTTCAGACAAAACCATTAGGTGTTCAGAGACACCTGGGTGGGGCAGTCAGTTAAGCGACTGGCTCTTGGTTTTGGCTCAGGTCACTATCTCAGGGTTATGGGACTGAGCCCCACGATGGGCTGTGCCCCCATTGTAGAGTCTGCTTAAGATTCTCATCCTCTCCCCTTCCTTCTCCCTAACTCCCACTCACATGCATATGCACTCTCTCTCTCTCTCTTACAAAAAAAAAAAACTAAAAAAACAAAAAACTATTAGTTGTTCATAGAGACTGAGTGAATGTTGGTGATGGACAAGTTTGGGCTAATCCCTGCTATGATCAAGTGATGTTAGTACTGGCACAGGGTGAGTTCAACAGTAATGAAAAAAGACATGAGTTCAGTTTCAGATATTTTAAGTTTGAATTACCAATATAGTATCCAAGTGGAGATTCTAAAAAGTACTGAGAAATACTGGTCCCTATTTCATCAAAAATGTCTTTGACGTGATAATCTTCCATGGTATGAACAATTGTTAAATCTGTAGGTTTGTATGAAGTTGACCAGGAAGCTTCCAGTATGAGATAACCTGTAAATGAAAACAGAGTCTAAGGCAATAATAATAATAATAATAATAATAATAATAATACTTATAAGGTGAGCAAAGGAAGAAGAAAAGAAGATCAGAACTGAGAGGGAGGACTCAGAGACATAGAATTAAGTTTAGGAGACATTGGTGCACTAAACACCAAGGAAAAGAGAGGAAGTGGTTAAGAGTCCATTAAGATGAAAATTAAATTGTGTCCATGGTTGTAGCAATACACAGAAGTGATTAAAGATCAGAAGAATTGTTCTTCAGTGGAGTGATCAAAGGAAAAGATAGGTTACAGTTGTTGTGGGTGTTAAGGAAGAAGAAAGAATGGAAATAATTATGGCATATTCTTTTTTTAATTTTTTAATTTTTTTCATTAACATATAATGTATTATTAGCCCCAGGGGTACAGGTCTGTGAATCGCCAGGTTTACACACTTCACAGCACTCACCCTAGCACCTACCTTCTCCAATGTCCATAACACATATTCTTGAAATATAAAAGAGATTTTATAGGTTTATTTACTGAAAGAAAGCAACTGAAGATATAGGATGTGGAGAGGTTTATAAACAATGCGTGTTGGACAGAGAGGGAATGGGACCCTGGTCACAGATGAAGAGATGAGCCTCGGACAAAAGGCTGACTGTTTTCCACAGAGGTGGAAAGATGGGAAGGTTGCATTCACGTGTCAGGTGGGAGGGGTAGAGAGCTGCAGGCACAGGGCTCTGGTGCTCGGCATGGAGCAGGAAGCAGCAGCAGCAGCTGAGAATGAGAGGCTGTCTGAAGAAAGAAGTGCAATTTGGAAGAATCACGGGTGGCCAATGGGAAGAGAACCAGGAAAAATTGTCGTGAGACTTGATGGCTTAGCAGATCTTACTGATGTTCATAGGACCAAAACATTATAAGAATCAACTCTGAAAATTTTTATTAGCCTAAAACCCTGCTCTATCCATATAAAAAAAATTACAATTACATGTTTTATAGAATTTAACATACATGTTTAAGAAATCACATATTCTCATCAGGTAATAAAATATAATCAATAATAGCTCCTATAGCAATGAAAGGCCTAGAGAGGGGAACTGGGTGGCTCAGTCTGTTAAGTGTCTACCCTTAGCTCAGGTCATGATCCCAAGATCATGAGATCAAGTCCCAAATTGGGCTCCCCGCTCAGTCAGGGAGCCTGCTTCTCCCTCTCTGTCTGCCCCTCCCCCTATTTGTGTGCTCTCTCTCTCTCTCTCAAGTAGATAAACAACAACTTAAAAAAAAATAGAAAGGTTTAGAGAAATGGGGCTAAACTGAACATTTTAGTATGAACACTTGTTTCATTAGGAATATACCCTAGAACAACATGGAGGTCAGAGGCACTGACCCCACACACACTCAGTCAGAAGTCTGTATATTACTTTGGAATCCCCCAAAATTTTGCTAATAATCTATTGATGACCCAAAGCTTTACCAATAATATTAACAGTCGATCAACACGTATTTTGTATGTTATATATGTTAAGTACTGTATTTTTACAATAAGGAAAGGAAAATGTTAACAAAATCATGAGGAAAAGAAAATACATTATAGTACTACATTGTATTTTTTTTTTTAAATCCACATACAAATGGGCCCATGCAGTTCAAAGGTCAACTGTATATCTATGTGGGACAGAGCCCACATGGCAGAAAAATCTTACTTAGGCTCTCCCTGAAATATTTCCTTCTTTGGCTCAACCAGAAAATAGTAGTTGTTGATTCTACCTGGAATTTTTTAATGATTATGAACGTCATGCTTCTTAATTTATACAGAACTACTTGTTTACATCTATTTTCCCAATTAGACTTAATAATAAAGATTAGATTTCATCATCTCTATAGTCTCATAATTCTTGGTCCCATGCTTGTACACAAAATAAATGCCTAACAAATATTTGCAGACTAAAATCATTTATTTACTTATTTTTCAAATGTTAAGAGATCATTAGTTTACTAGTCATGGAACTTTCAACTGTAAGTAGCAGAATTCAAACTCAAACCAACAATTTAATTTTAAAGATTTTATTTATTTATTTGACAGACAGAGATCACAAGTGGGCAGAGAGGGAAGCAGACTCCCTGCTGAGCAGAGAACCTAATGCGGGGCTTGATCCCAGGACCCTGAGATCATGACCTGAGCTGAAGGCAGAGGCTTAACCCACTGAGCCACCCAGGGGCCCCCAACAATTTTTTTAAAGGCAGTTATTACCTACAGCGATTGGTGAACTTGGGTTTTAGGTATTGCTAGGTCCAGCGGTTCTCCTCATGTAATCAAGCATCTGTGTTTTTTTTCTCTGAATCTCAGCTCTGCTTGGTTTGTTTTAGATTCAGAGCTGTCCACACATGGTAATAAAACTGCCACCAGCCTATGTCACCCTCACTACCAGATAGATACAAAAAAAAAAAAAAAAAAAAAAAAAGTGGTCTTATTCACCAACACTTCCAACAAAGTCTTGCAGAGGGCTCTCAGGGGCCCAACATGAGTCACCTGCTCAACCTTGGGTATCCAGATTATTGTGGCCAGGAGAGCTGGGAATCTTGATTGTGCCCTTGTTATAAAGTAATATTCTTTTTTCCTGATATTTTAATCATAAATTTTACTTGCTGAATCTAGGCAACACCTCGAGTACGAATCCTATCTGGAGGGAGATACTTGCAAATTAATAACGCAGATCTAAGTGATACAGCCAATTATACTTGTGTGGCCAGCAACATTGCAGGAAAGACTACAAGAGAATTTATTCTCACTGTAAATGGTAAGAAAAATTAACAGTTGTTTCACAATTTAAAATTTTGGCCTAGCGTATTCCAAGACATAGTAACATTTTTATTTCTTAGGGGCACACTCAATGAATTCTTGTGGTTATCCTATTTTTTCAAAAAGACAACATGTAGTTTTTGTATAATGGCTATATTCAACCCATATTTCAAAAAAATTAAAGATACATTATCTTAGAGGATAATCTATGTCCAGTTGTTATCAATGTATCCTGACATTTTGTGTCATTCACATCAGAGCCATTGAGGAAGTCACACTAAGGTTCTGGGTGACAGGTGGTTCATTATTTAGTTTACCTTCATTCATGTTGGTGTTTGAGTACATATGCACTAGACAGAGACTGCCGTGGGACTGTGATTCTCTCTAATCTAAAATCTAAACATCAAAACTTGCCAATAATTGGGAAGATAATACAGACTTTTCCCCATCACAGTCTCTCTGGTTTTTTAATATATAAAACTTTATAGGATATTGAGTGACCCACACAACTAATATCTCTAACACTAAAATTAAAATTCAGGTTTTCTATTCCCATATGAACTCAATGATTAATAAAATACATACTCTGAGACTTGCATGATTAATCACAGATGTGCTATTCATTAGAACAGCCCACTTTCTGTTCTCTATTTAAAGTGAAGTTGTTCCAGTGTTAACATTCTCAGACCATTATTTGGCCAAAGAGAAATAAGAAATATCATCTTTAATTTGCATCAGACCAGAGCTGATGCATGTTCAACATCTCTCCTACAAAGCCAGATTTCACACACCATATCAGGGTTTTAAAACCTCCTTCCCCCACCCGTGCTTTATTTTTAAACACTGAGTATCTTGAATAAGACTTTAGGAATTAAACCCCAATTCTATTTATACTAACCTGAATTAGCTGTGGGCAAAGCTATACATTTGACTCAAAGCTAACCTTGTATTACCTCTTCAGAGTCTTAGTTCAGGCTGTATTGTTGATATGAATGAAGCTTTCCACGTGCATCTCTTGTGCAGTTCCTCCAAACATAAAGAGTGGCCCCCAGAGTCTTGTCATCCACCTAAATACGTCAACTGTATTGGAATGCCTTGCTGAGGGTGTGCCAGCCCCAAGGATAACATGGAGAAAGGATGGAGCTGTTCTCACTGCAAGTCATGCAAGGTAACAATTCTGGAAATGGATGAAAAATACTGCAATAACTGAAGTATGAATCCCTAAATCTTTCCCAGTATATTATCATGGTCTTGCTACACTTAATATTAGTTTTTCATCTTAATATGAAAATCAAAATATACTGTTTTAAAAAGCATAATTCTATGGCATATGGTCAACACATAATCATTATAATTCATCAAAGATCACAAGTCCATCTGCTCTGCACCTTTGCAGAATATCCCTTTTTTCCACCAAGGGTATTGCAAATTTCTAAAGCAGGAAAAAGTCTAAAAATGGATTTATGTCTTTTAATATACTCTTAGTCAAAATTCAGATAATCAGAAAACAAAAGCTGATTCCAAGAACTTCACTTGTGATCTTTCTTGTAGATACTCCATCTTGGAAAATGGATTCCTTCATATCCAGTCGGCACATGTGGCAGATACTGGGCGATATCTGTGTATGGCTACCAACGCTGCTGGAACAGACCGCAGGCGAATAGATTTACAAGTCCACGGTAAATACACTTGTAGGAACAGCTTCTCATCTTTGGGTTAAATATTCTCTGATGGCCTAAACCTGTGAGTTCATAAAGACCTTGATATCCAGGGCTGTATAAAGGTACCATACTCTATTGTGAACAGTCAGTACCCATGTTTTCTCCTCATTGTGGCTAGCACCATCACAACACTAAATTCAGAGTCTTCTTGTGTTTGTAACTATGTAGCAAGTTACCAGTGATTAATTTCAATCTGGTAGAAATACATCAGATGGCATACTGTTTGCTATGTTTCCCTCTTATTTGTTGGCTTTGTTTTAGTTCCTCCATCCATTGCTCTGGGTCCTACCAACATAACTGTAACAGTAAATGTTCAAACTACTCTGGCTTGTGAGGCTGCTGGGATACCAAAACCATCAATCAGGTGGAGGAAGAATGGGCATCTTCTTAATGTGGACCAAAGTCAGAATTCATACAGGTAAGGAATCATTTAACTAAAACAACCCACCTACATTTAGAAACTTATACATTTAGAAACAAAATTTTAAAAAGAATTAACATTTCATCTCTATCAATGGGGACAGCATTTATATAAAGTGTAAAGAATTAGCTAGTATGTAGAGAATGTGTATTTTTCTTGACATGGAACTAGTTTTTCAGTCTAAAAGCTTGTTCTGAGTTATGAGTTCAACTTTTCTATCCATAAGCCCTGTGGATGATGATCAGAGAGATCTACAAAATTAGATTCTTATTCTGCTTTATTTTTCATAGCCTCTTTTGGAATTTTATAAAAAGAAAGAATGAAAATATTTGGTATAAGGGAACAACTATTCTGTAAAAATAATACCAACTTTAGCTATAGAATAAAAATGAAATTCTAAACCTTGAAATACAACTTTGGTATTTGGTAGCATGGGTAGGGAGGACAAACATCCTTGTTCTCCAATTTTTGCATTTCTTCAGCTTTACTTCAAATATTTCATAACATGACAGCATGTTTTTTAAAAGCTAACACTTTAATCACTAGGAATTTCTTTTTCTTTTTTTTAAGATTTTATTTATTTATTTGACAGAGATCACAAGTAGGCAGAGAGGCAGGCAGAGCGTGAGAGGGAAGCAGGCTCCCTGCTGAGCAGAGAGCCCGCGGGGCTCGATCCCAGGACCCTGAGATCATGAGCTGAGCTGAAGGCAGAGGCTTTAACCCACTGAGCCATCCAGGCGCCCCAATCACTAGGAATTTCTGATGATGTAAATGAGCATCATTTCTTGTATCTCAGTTAAATTAACAGATATCTTGTCAAGGGAATTGCCATAATGCTAAAAACAAGTGTTCTTGTAGATTTACTTTGATAATAATCAATACTTATACATTAGGAAATATGAGCTGTGGAGTGTTTCACTTGAAATTCTGTTGTTTCTTTCTCACCTTTTAAATCTTTGGGTACTGGGAGTCTAGTGATTGAAAGATATGTGCTATACAGAAAATGTGCAACACCTTTTTTAAAAAGCATGTCAAATGTATTCCCATTGAATCAAATCATTTTTATTCTAATGGTGCACACCTTGAAGTAAGGAAATAGATAATTCATTTAGATTTATTTTTCATAACATATGCACATTTACTAGACCTCTTAAGCATTTGAAGTGATCCAGATCACTTTAGTTTTGAATTGGTTAGAAGTTAGGGAAAAGACTTATTGATATACATACTAGGCATCTCAAAAGTGTTCTGCACACGTAAGGAGACATGCAAAGTAGAGCAACATGTAAGACAGATGCACTTGTAATTACCAGCCTGTCAACGGAAATAATCGAATGCCAATCTGCAAAGTTCGTGACATTAGAGGTAGTTTATGTGAAGCAGTTGAGATGGTTCTGGAATGTATTCTAATCTCAGTAAACAGTGGCTGTCATCAGCAGACTCATTTTCCTATATGTCACTTAGGAGAGCATGGTTGATCATGATATAAGCAATCAGAAAATGCAGGAGTCCCTCTTCAAGCAATCCTTCTATACAACTGCTTCCTCTAAATCTTCACGTTGAGGCTCTATTAACCCATTGCCCATACACAAAGAAGTCTGATTCCTCGTTTTAATACAAGGAAAGAACTCCATTTCCTTCATGGTACCGTGTTGTGGTTGAACCAACATTTATGAAAATTGACCTGTAGTACATCATCGCTCTGAACTTTTTCTTCTAGACTCCTTTCTTCTGGTTCACTGGTCATTATTTCCCCTTCTGTGGATGATACTGCAACTTACGAGTGCACCGTGACAAATGATGCTGGGGAGGATAAGAGAACTGTGGATCTCACTGTCCAAGGTAGAACTGGCTTAGTATGTGGATTAACAGTTATTATAATGATGCATTTCATCATCCCACTACTTCCCAAAAGGGCTTCCTTTTCCACTTACTAACTTTCAGTGTAGAAAGAGAAAGATGTATAATAAGGCTTTGGAAACCTGTAAGTACTGGAAATGTGTGCTTCCTAATTACTGTTACTGTTGTTTTAGTTCCACCCTCCATAGCCGATGAGCCTACAGACTTCGTAGTAACCAAACATGCCCCCACCGTAATCACCTGCACTGCTTCAGGAGTTCCAATTCCCTCAATTCACTGGACAAAAAATGGTATAAGGCTACATCCCAGGGGAGACGGTTACAGAATTCTGTCCTCAGGTAAGACCAGGCTCAGTCATTATACATCTATGATGACACTAGTTATTAATGGATGAACTTACCTGGCCTTTTGTTGCACCAAAATTAAAAAAATAAATAAAATGCATTTCATTCCTAGTCTTATACATCTGGGAAAAAAAAATACAGTTAGAATGAGAAGGGGAACTGGACAAAGGGAGAGAAAAAAAAAGTCTGGAAACAAAATCACAATAACTGAATATAATAGGAATGATCATGGAGATTTTAAGTGCATTCTTACTAATCCTGAAGTTTCACAAATTCACTGGTTGCCTTTGAGTGAACCACACTCTTTCTATTGGCCAGAAAGAATCTCCATTCATTTAATAAAGCTCTAGTGCCCCAAATAAGTTGTATACACCACTGAGTTTCTGAGGCTATAGAACTGGGAGGGTTTTCAAGGTTTTTGTTTTCAGGGTTTTTATAACTGAGCAGGTAAGGCTGGGTGATAAATGTTAGGATGGATAATTTTTGAGAGTGGTAGTAGCCATCATTTATAGAATTTATGTACTGAAAGAGAAAAATTATAATTCATCTAAATGAAAATATAGGTAGTGCACATTGGTGTTTTGTATTGGGAAGGTACACTAGAGTTGAACTAAAGTAGCAGCTAACATCCTGGGGCTTTATGCATTTGTACATGTTATTCTAAGGGAATTTGTTTACTTTTTCAATAGAACGGAAATGATGGAAGATTGTTCTCAGGGTAGAACTTGGCTCTCAATGCCAAGTATTTTGGCTGTCTCTGAAATGTGTATAGATTGGTAGCAATTAAAATCATAAAATAGAAATTAACTACCCTTCAGCACAAGGTACTGTGTTAAAAGAACACATTGGAACATTCTCAAAATATTAAACAAGAGTTACCATATGACCCAACACTCCATTCCTAGGTATCTACCCAGAAAAATGAAAACATATGTCCACACTAAGACTTGTATGCAAATGTTCGTACAGCATGATTCACAATAGAGAAAGTAGAAACAATCCAAATGTCCATCAACTGATGAAAGAATAAACAAAATGTGGCTAATCCACACAATGAAATTCTATTTTTCAATAAAATGGAACAAAAATATTGGCGCACACTACAACAGAAGAAACTCAGAAACTGCTCGCAGTGAAAGAAATCAGACACAAAGGACAGCTGTATGATTGCATCTGCGTGAAATGTTCAGAAAAGGCAAATATATGAAGAAGAAGAAGAAATTCGTAATTGCATGGGGCTGGGGCTGGGAATGTGAAGTGACTGTAAATGGAAAGAAATTTCCATTTAGGGTAATAGAAACGTTCTCAAAATCAGGTTGTGAGAATTGCATGACTCTGGAAAGATACTAAAATCATAAAATTGTGCATTTAAATGGGTGAATTTTATGGCATGTAAATTTTGCCTAAATAAAGCTATTAATAATGATCAAAAGGCACCGCGCTGGGCCCTTCAGGGGGTTACAAGTATGAGTATAAGCCAAGTGTTCCTGTGCTATGGTGATGAAAACACAAAACCAGAATGACATAGTTTATCGAACCAGAAAAATGGTTACAGAAAAATGGATGTTCTAGATACATAAATACTTTTTCCTTTTTAGGAGCAATTGAAATATTTGCCACTCAGTTAAACCACGCTGGAAAATATACCTGTGTTGCCAGGAACGCAGCTGGTTCTGCACATCGACATGTGACCCTTTATGTCCAGGGTATGGAAGGTCATTTAATTCATTAAAAGCTTGTTTTTTCTTCAAGTCATGTTTATTCGTGAAAGGATGTGCTGTCTAGACTTATGAACCACAGTAATATCTGGGGGATATGAAAGACTGATAAATATTTTTTCAATAAATGAAGAAAAACATACAGATGAAAAATCACACAGAAAAACCCCTAAATTATTTTTTTCTTGAACATCTATAATCTGTTCTGGCTTCTAGTCTCCTAATGGAGTTCTTCTAATGGAATCTGCTTACGGAAGCAAGACAAAAAAAAATGTAATGTGGCCAATGTTCTCCTTTCCTCTGGACAATCAAATCACTAATAACATGGAAATATGGATCTAGGCGTGATTAACTTTTAGACAGTTCTGCCACTAACTGGTGCCATTGCTTTTTCTGTTGGTACTTATAGAGCCTCCAGTCATTCAGCCTCAGCCAAGTGAACTCGATGTCATTGTAAACAATCCCATTTTATTACCATGTGAAGCAACAGGGACCCCCAGTCCTTTCATTACTTGGCAAAAAGAAGGCATCAATGTTGTCACTGCAGGTACCTACCACTGTTTCTATCAAGAAAATGACAAATCAGTGTTTCACAATTCAGAAGTCAGGATGATTTTTTTTAATGAAAAAATTTAAAAGAAATTTTTTTTTAATAAAAATTCTTCCCTGTGCTTTCATAACTGATGCAGGAAAAAGCCATGCAGTTCTTCCCGGGGGCGGCTTGCAGATCTCCAGAGCTGCCAGAGAAGATGCTGGTACTTACATGTGTGTGGCTCAGAATCCGGCTGGTACCGCCTTAGGCAAAATCAAATTAAATGTTCAAGGTACCTAAATAGTAAATTTCTATGTCTTCATTGCAGAGATGCTTGTAACAAGGTGTACACCAAAAGTTCATCTATCTAAAATAAGGATGCTACTATAGTTCTCAGCATTCTTATATTACATTATACAATGTGTTTTTTCAGTTACCCTTATGAAGAAGAAAATTTAATTCTTGAGGGTTTTGGGGGGTCATTGTTTATATAAGAAAACTGACGCATCTCATGGTATTTTGGATTTCTCTGAACTTCATATGGTACTCTGTTTCATTGTAGCACATGCTTAAGGTAACTTTTAAAACCAATCTCTCCATGATACCACATTGGATACATTTATGAAACATTAGATTCTAATATCCATTTTAAAAATCATACATAAAAAATCATAAAACAAAAAAATTGTAATTTCAGTTAACCAACTTGATGGAAAAAAATTATTCTGTTGACAAAGCAGGGTCTTTTCACATTTAACTGTTATTTTCTTGATATAATATTTGTATCTTGCATGTATTAGTTTTGTGACCTGGAAGTAGTTCTTTTTTTTTTTTTTTTTTTTTTTAAAGATTTTATTTATTTATTTGACGGAGAGAGATCACAAGTAGGTAGAGAGGCAGGCAGAGAGAGAGAGGAGGAGGAAACAGGCTCCCTGCTGAGCAGAGAGCCCGATGCGGGACTCGATCCCAGGACCCTGAGATCATGACCTGAGCCGAAGGCAGCGGCTTAACCCACTGAGCCACCCAGGCGCCCTGGAAGTAGTTCTGAGCTTCTGAATTTGCATTAGCTGATTTCAAGTTTCTGTTAAGTATGATTTTCCTGTGGTATATTACTGACTATAGTAAAGTTTACTTAATGTGTGCATTATAAATCTAATTTCTTTATAATGCTAACATTTTCTCAACAAATATTTATTGCAATAATAAGTGGAAATACATTGCACATTACAGACATGATCCTTCCCTTATGGTGTACAGAAGGGAAAAAACTTAACTACCACAGTAAATGAAATAATTATAAATTCTGACATATGCTAAGCAGAAAACAAAAGGCTGAGATGGGAAGAATGGGGAAATGTGGGGACCATTTGACATTAGTCGTTAAAGTAGGCTTTAAGAAGTAGGCTTCTGGGACGCCTGGGTGGTTCAGTGGGTTAAAGCCTCTGCCTTCACCTCAGGTCATGATCCCAGGGTCCTGGGATTGAGCCCCACATCAGGCTCTCTGCTTGGCAGGGAGCCTGCTTCCTCCTCTCTGCCTGCCTCTCTGCCTACTTGTGATCTCTGTCTGTCAAATAAATAAATAAAATCTTAAAAAAAAAAAAAAAGAAGAAGAAGTAGGCTTCTCTAAAGGGGTACCATTTGGGTGGAGACCTGAGTGATAAGCTAGGATGAGCCTTGCAAATGTGGCAGCGTGTCCAAGGGAGAGAGGACAGCGCTTGCGGTGGGCCCACAGCAGGAGAAAATAAGGAAAGAAACCTGGCAATGTGGTAGAGAGTAATGGAGAAGGAGAAGGCTGGCAAAATATGAAGGAAGTCAGAATAGGTGAGCCAATACATGGAAGGTCAGACGGACCACACAAAGTTTAAATTTTCTTCTCTATGCAGTGGGAGACTTTATGGGTTTAGCCAAGATGCTCATTTGGTTTTAGGAAGATCTCGTTTGGGGCCATGTAGATGATGGAGCAAGACTGGAGCCGAAGGTACTATTCAGGTCCTCTAGGCAGCGTGTTACAGCCTGGCCAGAAGTAAGAGTGGCCGTGTAAGTTGCAGGGGTAAATGGAAAAAGTGGTGGCTTTAAGATACTTCCAGGAGGTGTAACTGCCAGGATGAGTGATGAATCAGATTTGGGAGGTTAGGAAAAGAGAGGAATTAATGATGTTTCCTGGGCTTCGGGCTTGAGATAGCGAGTAGATAGATGATAGTGCCATGGGGGAATGGTAGTGCAAGCGGGGGGAACTGGCTTTGGAGGAAGGAAAACATGATTTCTGATTGATCCTACGGGATGTGGGAAAGTATGAGAAATCCTAATAGAGATATCAAATTGAGTTGAATATTTATGGATTCAGAGCTCAAGGGAGAAGTAGAGGGTAAGATATAAATTTGGAAGTAATCAGTGTGTTTTAGTCCACAAGACTGGATCAGAATTTGTACAGAAAAAAGAGCTAAGGACAAAGACCCATCACTCTGCATTGTTTAAAGGTCTGAGAAAAGAGAGGATGCTGGAGAAGAGTACAAAGGAGGAGGCAGAGATGTTAGAGGGAAACTAGACAGAGGGTAGCAGAGGAGAGTGTTTCAAGAAGGGAGTGGACGCTTTGTTGAATGGAAGTGAGAGATCAGTTGGATAAGGACCAATAAATATTCATTGGTTTTGGCAACATGGAGGTCATGGAAAGAACATTTCCATTTGGAGGGATTTTTCCTTCACTAATTGATTGAAATTATTGATATGAGCAATTACGGGACAAAGAAACACATTAAATGATTAATAACATTTCAACATTTCAAAAGCAGAGATAACTACACGCTTTAGAGGTATGAAAATTCTGAACCCAGTCTCCCTCCTTGCACATATAGTATGTAATGGAAAGCACAAACCCCAACCAAATAAGGTTAGCTGATACAAGTAATTTTGACATGGTTATTCATAATTTTTTTTACAACTTGTTGATTTTATTTTACTCATCACTACTAGTGTTTTTAAGATTTGGTCTCAGGATGTCTGGGTGGCTCAGTTGGTTAAGCATCTGACGTCAGCTCAGGTCATGATCTCAGGGTCCTGGGATCAAGCCCCATGTCTGTTTCTCCCTCTCCCTCTGCTCCCCGCCTGCTCTTGCATACACATACTGTCTCTCTCTCTCTCTCACTCTATCTCTCTCAAATAAATAAATAAAATCTTTAAAAATAAAATAAAATAAGATTTGGTCTCCTTGTGGTTGACCATTTCTCCATATCCTCTGGAGATGCGGCAGATAGTTCTAGGTCCTTAGGACTTGCTACACACAGGGCATTACTGGGCTCTGCAGCTCTCAGAGATCTCATTTCTGATTCATTTCCCAGGCAGTATGTGATAATAATCAATATTATTTGCCTTGTTTCTCTTTTAAGCTTTCTGAGTGGGTAGTAGTTTGTTTTGTTTTGTTTGTTTGTTTCTTGTGGGTTTTTCTCACACATGCTGAATGTGATATTTTTACTGTCATTGTTGTCCTCTGCACTTTGTCACTGTCTCTGGACTTGTATTGACACAGATGAATCATCCTCTTCTTTCTTTCCTGTGTGCTTGTGGTCGGTTGCTCCTGGCTTGTGCTCAATTGTTCTCTCATAATCATTTAATATTTTTTTGAGGTTCAATAAACTATCCAGGCCATACCTAATTGGTAATCAGCCTACTGGAAACATCGAGAATGCCTTATCCTAAGCTCTTCCACAGCTTTCGGAAGAAGTGGGAAGAGTTTTATATATATAATTCTTTTCCATGATCTACTAATTTATTTATTCAGTCGCTCAAGCAATACTGTGTTAAATATAGCCGCTGTATTTGAGATACTAAGCACTGTAGGAAGTGCTTGAGTCAAAGTATCTCTGAGCCGTCGAATAATTTCCAGACCTTGAAGGGGTCTAGTCTGAAAGTTTAAGTAGCTGAAATGAATCTCATAATACAGTATATTAAATAAAATGCCTCTGTTGACACAACCTAAAACTTTTAGACATGCAGTACCTCAGGAATACATGTTTATGTTTCATTTAAAATTATCATTTATATTTGTTGGCTATGCCGGCAACAATATTCTGAAAATGGCTCAAAGAATTTTCTTTTCCCAGTGGAGAGGTTCCTCAAAGCGTTAAAAATAGTGCTACCCTATGACCCAGCAATTGCACTACCAGGTATTTACCCCAAAGATACAGATGTAGTGAAAAGAAGGGCCACATGCACCCCAGTGTTCCTAGCAGCAATGTCCGCTATAGCCAAACTGTGGAAGGAGCCGAGATGCCCTTCGACAGATGAACAGATAAAGATGTGGTTCATATACACAATGGAATATTACTCAGCCATCAGAAGGGATGAATACCCAACATTTGCATCAGCATGGGTGGGACTAGATGAGATTATGCTAAGGAAGATAAGTCAAGTGAGAAAGACAATTACATGGTTTCACTGCTCCTAAGGAGCAGGAAGGGGGAAATAAAGGGGAGGGGGCAGAAATCAGAGGGAGAGCCAAACCGTGAGAGACTATGGACTCTGGGAAACAAACTGACGGTTTTAGAGGGGAAGGGGTGGGGGGGATGAGCGAACCTGGCGATGGGTATTAAGACAGGCACATATTACATGGAGCACTGGGTGTTACACGCAAACAATGAATCTCAGAACACTACATCAAAAACTAATGATGTACTGTACCATGACTAACATAAGATAATAAACAGTTTTTTAAGAAAGGAATTTTTTTTTCCAGTGAAAAGAAAGTGTAGTGATCCTTTGATTGATGATATGGTAAAGTCAGGATTTCATTTCTTTCTGTGACTTCCCTTTGCTAGAGTGGTACTCTAGTGTGTAAATGGTACCTTTATGCTTTTAAGATGAAGTTTACACTTTGTATCTTTCAGTTCCTCCAGTCATTAGCCCCCATCCAAAGGAATATATCACTGCCGTGGATAAGCCCATCTCCCTACCGTGTGAGGCAGATGGCCTCCCACCCCCTGACATTACCTGGCACAAAGATGGGCGTGTGGTTGTGGAATCAGTCCGCCAGCGCATCCTCAGCTCTGGGGCTCTGCAGATAGCGTTTGCTCAGCCTGATGACGCCGGCCAGTACACGTGCATGGCAGCAAACGCAGCAGGATCGAGCAGCACAAGCGTCAAGCTCACTGTCCATGGTAGGTTATTTAACATGAATTATTTCAATCAGCTGCATTGCCAAGGCAAAGAGAGAAGACCATTGAGAAAAAAAATAGGATGAAAGTCAAAGTCATGCAAAACCAGCAATCCAAAGTGGTGTGTGCTTGTGTGTGTGTGTGTGTGTGTGCGCACACGTGCATGTAGTGTGTAGGTGAACTTATCCTTCTCATATAATATGGAGGCTCTGATTATTGGTGTGGGCAAAAGAAAGGCTGTGATCAAGTGCATGTGTGAGAAAGAAAGAGAGATTTTATTAAGATAGCCAAAATAATTAATGAGTTGCCAATCATCCCCTCATATTGTGGTTATTATTAGTATTTATACTTTGGCTATAGATCCCATTTATGGGGTTCGTTTGTGTCTTGTGACTATTCTGCTTATTTCTCAACTTGCAAATGGTCTTCACTCAAAACTAATCTCCATATGAACATTATTTAGTGTTAACCTGATGAGAGTTGGAAATCTGTTCGATTTATTATTTAAAGTGGCAAAATATTTATAAGTATATTTTTATAACAGAAAAAAATCATTTTTTCTTTGTATTCAGACAACTAACAAAATACCTAAGAGTCAGCATTGAAATATTTTCTTTTTTTGTTGTTTTATTTTATTTTATATTTGTTGTATTATGTTACTCACCATAAAATACATCATTACTTTTTGATGCAGTGTTCCAAGATTCTTTGTTTAGGTACAAAGTACAACACCCAGTGTTCATTGTTAATGTATATTTTAAAGATTAAAATACCTATTAATATCAGTGTGAAGACACAATAAATAAATTAAACTCTTTCCAGCTACTGTTTTCAGAGGTAACTCTTGTAAAGATGACCCTTTGCTTTATCTTTTTTTTAAAAACTTGTGAAGGCTCTTTTTTATGCTCCAGGTGTGTTTGAATTTCCTATGACTTCATAGTTAAAGTGATTATTTCAAGCAGACACAATTTTAATTGAATAAATAAATAATAGCCCAAATTTTAAATCACTATTTATGAGTTTTTTAAATATTTCCCCTGGTTTATATGTGCTTTCAGTTCATACAATTGAATGAATCAATACACATTAGTTCTTTAGACTCAAATAAATAATACTCCTCTTTTTCAAATTTGTATAAAGTTTACCAAAATTAACCATATACTAAACAACAAAGCAATCTTTAGTAACTTAAAAATAAGGCTACAATTCCTTCCCACGATATAAAAAAGCTAGAAACATGTCATAAACTTTTAACACCTAAACCCCAACCCCAAGGTAAATCTAAAAATACCATTCTAGTTAACAAGTAGATCAAAGAATATGTTTTCGTTTTCCTACTATTTAGAAAATAATAAAAATAAGGATATTACATATAAAAATGTATGGTGTGTTGGCCAAAGTTAAAATCAAATGTAAAGTCGGAGCCTTAAAATTTTCATTTTGAAAAAGAACGAAGTAAATGTACTAATGTTACAACTTCATCACCACTAGTAAAATTGAAATATCAACCCCAAGAATAAAAAAAAGATAAAAATACAATATAAATTAATTAAAAATGGATCAAATATTTATAATTTACCATTCAACAAAATAGATTTGTATGTTTTTTCTATAATTTGTTTGCATGTATATTTATTCAGATATGGTTTATGTATTTATTCATATACTAAAAAAATAATCTTTGCTAAATACAACTTTTGTCCTGTCACTTTTCAGAATGTCATTAAAATTGATCTATTTCTTACTGATATGTTTGAATAATCCCAAAGGTAATAGTTTTTGGAGGGGTGTGTATTTTTACTTTTTGAGCCAACTATTCTTAACACTTTTTAAGCCTTTTCTTTAGAAGTAAATAACTTAATTCCAAGTCCACTAAGCTATTTGTTTGTATTTTTATATAGTCGGTTGATCTTTTTATATTGCCTAAATTCCAGGCCAAAAAAAAATTCGAGGCATATGAAGTATTTGTGTAGAGTTCTGAAATCACTATAAAAATTTCCTCTAAAAGCTGAATTAAATGTCTTGACATGGTTTTATTTTTATTTGTTGTAACACATGGAATACTACAATAAATATTTTTTCCATAGCATTTTATGATATTCAATATGGGGTGAGTGCTTTACAGTGTTTTAAACTGGTGACTTTTTTTAGTTTGCGCTCACAATATGTCTGTGCTACAAATCCAAAGCTTATACAACTATGGACTAGTTTGTTTTACTTCACTACAGTAAGCATAAGAAACTTCAGTAAGAGAAAGTTAAGAAGGGGGACGTGGGTGGCTCGGATGGTTAAATGTCTGCCTTTGGCTCAGGTCATGATCCCAGGGTTCTGGGATTGAACCCCACATCTGGCTTCCTGCTCAGCCATTAGTGAGCTTGTCACTCTGTGTCAAGCTCAGAGTGTGAGCTTGTCTCTCTATGTCAAATAAATAAATTTATTTTATTTTATTTTATTTTATTCTCACTGCTTGTCTTTCTGTGTCAAATAAATAAATTTTTAAAATCTCTAAAAGAGAGAGAGAGAGAGATGGAAATTTAAGAAATCAAATAAAATCTAATCTACTTTTTTGTAATTTGCTTAGAAACTAATTATGAATGTATTCAACAAGTTCAAATCCTGTAGAGTTCTTGCTATAGGCATCTTTCATGGTAACAAGTAAAAAATAACTTAATACATTTTATTTTACTATTTCCATCAAAATTATCCTCAGAAGAGTCCTTTGTGTGTGAATATTCTGTGCAAACGAGGATATTATTGCACTCAACATCTTGAATGACTATCTTTTTTAAACTCTTCTTAGTACCTCCTAGAATCCGAAGTACAGAAATACACTACACGGTCAATGAGAATTCACAAGCCATTCTTCCATGCATGGCTGATGGAATCCCCACACCAGCAATTAACTGGAAAAAAGGCAATGTTCTTTTAGCTAACTTGTTAGGAAAATATACCATTGAACCCTATGGAGAACTTATTCTGGAAAATGTTGTGGTAAGTTTAATAGATGTGAATTGGTAATTCACCCTTTTACTTTTAGTAACTCAGCCTGGAAATATATTCTTTAATAATGAAAGAAAAACACTCTTACAAATTCAGGCCAAAAAATGAATTTTACACATGTTTCATTTTATGGCCCATGTCTAAGAATAATATTTTAACAGACAGTAGGACCTCATATATGGCCTCCTTCTAAAATTATTTTACTTTTGTGGAAATCTGTTTATCAGGAAAAATTCTAAGTTCCTCTGTTATATTCCATGCATGTACCCAAATATGGGAGTGATTAGAAGACAGGAGATATAAGCATGTCTGATGCAGTATTAAGCAGATATGAAAAGCAATTTTTCTGTTCTTTTCAGAATTTTGAATAACCCTTTCTAATCATTGACAAGGACATTAAAGTCTTAGGGATCTATGCAAGCTAAGGTTTTTGAATATTCTTATGTGGTACTGACCCAGTTTACAGAACAGTAGCTGTCAGAAGCATCTCAGTTTTTCAGTGGTCACCCACTTGAAGAAGAATCTATGTATATATACTACATGACTTTTTTAAAAAAATTTACTGTGTGGTTTGAGAGTATCAATACTTGGTACCAAATATGAAACACGATTAAAATGTGAATCACTTTCAAGGCTTTTGTGTGTATCTTATTCCTATTCCTTGCCCTTCAAAATACCTAAACTTCATTACAAAATCTTTATGGAATTAAATTTGAACAGATTAAAGGAATAAAATTGATTACATTCATTTTATAGTATAATTTTGGCCCTTAGCCAGATTCCTGGGATTATCAGGTAAATAACCCTAGTGACTGGCTGTGTCACTAGGACTCTAACTGAACCACAGGTGCCAGCGAAAATTGTAATTATTCAAATCAGTTATAAAATGTGCCATTATTTTATTTTAGGTACCACTAAGAAAGAAAAAGTACAGTTAAGTAAACTAGAGATGGTCATCCATTTCTAAGTTGTATCCCAGTTTCAGGGATATGAAAGGTTAAAAATGTGAATTTTAGAACTGATAAGGATAAATTTGTTTGCTTAAGCTAGTAAATGTCTTTAGTGGGATTACCCCTGGGCTCAGGAATGTTGGATTTGGGCCCGTTTTTACACATACAGACCAGAAGGAATTAAAGGAGAAAGAAAAGGGGACAATGGGACAATGGCCCAGATTTGTTAAAAAACAAAACAAAACAATAAAGTAGTTCATAAATACCAGATGACGATTCAAATGATAAGTAGAGATCTACTTGTGAATAGTATGTACAATCCAGATTTTAAGTGCTTCACTTTCATAAAATCCTTGATTGTAAGCTTAAATTATTATAACCTGAGAATCTAAGAATAGCTAAATGATATGGAGTTTGCAGAGAATGTGATTTATTCTTGTTTACCCTTTAAAAAAAGTATGCAGCCAATCAGATTAAGATTGTATCTACTATTAGGGATTACAATTTTTATGCTACATCTCTAAGCAATCAATTCTTTATTGTTTCAATGCAAATATATATATTTTTTTATATATGACTATATATAGTCTTATTTTATGATTATATATAGTCTTAAGCTTTTAAAAGAGAAGGAAAAGTCTGCAGTGGGACTTAATGCATTCAGAAGCATTCAACGATTAATTCAACAAATATTTATTGAATACCTTCTGTGTGACCAGAACTGATTTATGCACTAGTAATACATGGGGGAACAAAAGACTCAAAGATCCCTGCCTTCATTCAGTTTATTTCTAGAGGAGGGAGATAGACAATGAAAAAAATAATAATAATGTATAGAATGATAATGAACAATGTGTATAATAAGTCAGAAGAAAATAAGTAGTTTGAAAAATAAAAGAACAGTAAAGGGGATCAGAATTTGGAGGGTTACTGG
This sequence comes from Mustela nigripes, assembly GCF_022355385.1. NCBI lineage: Eukaryota > Metazoa > Chordata > Mammalia > Carnivora > Mustelidae > Mustela > Mustela nigripes. The sequence goes on from NC_081566.1 coordinate 21,725,466, forward strand.
TTACATTTTTTTTAATAGGATAGTCAGGGTGAATCTCCTTTAGGAAGGGACATTTGAGTAACACTTGAAGGAAGTGAGTTAGCCAGGCAAATATCTGGGGTAAGAGCATGAGAAGCAGGTAAAACTGGGATGTTTCTCTCTCAGATATCTACAGGAAAGAGCTTAAGATGGGAACACACCTAATATATTGGAGGAATAGGAGCCTAGTAAAAGCAAAGAAGAAAAAGAACAAAAGAAAGAAAGAAAAGAAAATGGAGACCAGATCATGTAGTATCTTGTAGATTATAACAATTTTGCTTTTTACTCTAAGTAAAATTAGAATCCAGTGCAGGTTTTGAGCCTGGGATCAATGTTATCTGCCTTAGTTTTTTGCAATACTACATTGACTTTTGTAATGAGCAGAGGCAAAGGAAAGGAGAAAGTCCTGTTGGGTAGTTGATTTGGAGTTCGAGGAGAGATGATGCTAACAGAGAAGGGGTGGGAAGGGGTTGGATTCTGCATATACTCTGAAGCTAGGTTTTCCTAGTTAGATTGCCACTACAATGTGAGAAAGAAAGAAGTACAGATGACTCAGATGCCTAAGAATAAAAGGCATTAACAACTGGAAGGACAAAATAGTCATCAACTGAGATGATGAAGCTACAGATGAAACAGGATAGTGAAAGGGAAATTGGGGGTTCAGTTTTGGACATGAGTTTGAGAAGTCTTTTGGGCATACCAGCAGAGAGGTAAAATGGGAAGTTCAGCGTAGTTGGAGTTTGGAAGAAAGATCAGGGCTACAAATACTGGTACTCCTCAGAGTATACGTAGTATTTAAAACCATGAGACTGGATGACATCCTTAAGGAACCAACTGCAGGTAGAGAAGAGGACTGAAAACTGAGCCCTCTTGCATGCCAGCATCAAGACATTAATATTGAAGGGAAACCAGGAAAAAAAAAAAAAAGGAAATGGAGCAACCAGTGAGGTAGGAAGGAAACTAGGAGAAGGGGGTAACATGGAAGCCAAGGTGTCAAATGACGTCAAATGACACCATCCCGGGACATCTAGTAAGATGAGTGCCAAGACTGGCCATTGCATTTTGCAAGTGAAACTTCAGAATTGCAGGTACTGTTGCCCATACCCTTTCCATCTCCTTTGATAATTTTGGTGGTCTTTGGTGCCACGTTACCAAGACTGACGGCTATGCTGTCAAGATGCTACCAAACTTTGATATTATGTGTTCTTTGTTTGTACATTGTAGAGCTGCAGTACACTTGATGTTTAGTAAACTTGAAAGCTTCTGTAAAGTTTTCTGAGATCTTATTACTGTAAAATGCTGAAGTTCTGTAGGGCATGGGCCTTTGTTTCAACTCCTATACATTTTGAGTTATGTTCCGCAAAAGCCAGTCAGATGGTTGAGACTACAAGATGGAAATTTAAACTGTCTTATTAAATAAGAGTGCTCCTTTGGGAACCAAGCTATGCAATTTTATGTATTTTATGGAATATGATGTAAGATGATGTCATTTTAAACACTATGATTTTTCTTTATTTAAGCCAGAGGATTCTGGCACCTATACCTGTGTTGCTAACAATGCTGCAGGTGAAGACACCCACATGGTCAGCCTGACTGTACATGTTCTCCCCACTTTTACTGAACTTCCTGGAGATGTGTCATTAAGTAAAGGAGAACAGCTACGATTAAGCTGTAAAGCCACTGGGATTCCATTGCCCAAGTTAACATGGACCTTCAATAACAATATTATCCCAGGTTGGTAATTTAATTCTTAAGTAAATAAATATATCCATGAAGAACTCTAAATCAATCTCCATGTCCTTCAGCTGTGGGAATTGATTGAAAGTTACATGAAGAGATGGGGCACCTGGGTGGCTCGTCAGTTGAGCATCTAACTCTTGGTTTCAGCTCAGGTCATGAGTTCAGGGTGTGGGAACCAGCCCCACCTTCAGGCTCTGTGCTCAGCAGGGCGTCTGCTTGAGAGATTCTCTCTCTTTCTCTCTCTCTCTCTCTCTCTCCCCTCAGCCCTTCCCCCTGTGCTCTCGCTCTCTCTCTCTCTCTAATAAATAAAATAAAATAAAATAAAATAAAATAAAATGTTACATGAAGAGTCGATTGCTTTAAGTTCTGTAAAATACGTACATTTGCCTGGATTTTACCCTATACCCAGTATATATGTTCTTTTTTTCATTCTTTTGAAGGATAATTTAATCACTGAACCATATGTGACAGGATATTAGTAGACATTTTTACCTAAAAATAATCTCCCTTCCCCAGGAGAAGACAATCTTGCATACACAGGTACCTAAACTTATCCTCCCTGATAAATGCATTAAGGTGGCTACTATTGGAGTCCTGAAGATTCACCTAATTTTACAGAGGAGAGCTCTGCTTCTCACTGTATGAATTAATATTTATTAATCTCTCTTATAATGTCAATAAATTATGTAGAAAATTTTTGGTCACTGTGTGCACTACGTTTTAGACTAGTGCCTGGAAGCCAGAAACAATCATCTCTAGAAGGACACTATCTCCTTATTTGTTAGACTTTGTCATCAGCGCAAAGATGTTATCAGTTAATAAGAAGTTGTCATACCCAAAATTGAGTTCTGAGATACTGCACTATTAGCATTTAATAAATGCCTTCTTAGAAAAGAAATAATAAGGCTGAATTCTTCTGTTACAAAGATTTATACTAATGACTGAAATTCATCAACTCTATTCCCTAAATGATAATAGCATATGTCACTAAGGAAAAACGAAGTCTAAAAAAATCTATTCAGTACTGTTTTCTGAAAGTGTAATAGTAATTCAGCGATTTACATTTTTAAAGCTTCATTTTCCACTTAATATTCAACAGTATGAAATCTTTTGAAATAATTTGAATGGAGAAAGCACTCAAGGTAAACATACAAATGTACTTAGAAATTTGCTGGTCTAATCAGAATCTTATTAAGTATAGTTGTTTCACGATTAACATGTTTACCTTATTCTCTATTCCAAATATTATAACTAACTTTATAAATATTTATATCATCACCACTTATGGAGAAGTGTGAATTATTACAAATTTAATCCTGTTGTCATTATTACCTAACTAGCATGTGTTTTCATGATTTCCCTTCTGACCTGCCAAGTCCATTGAATTACAGCTGAAAAGGTTTTCATGTTTTTGATGTAAAGTGTTTGGGAGGAAAAGGGGTGGTGAGATAAATGAAATGGAAAATGTCATTGGTCTGAATGAAAGATTGTTGAAACCCAGAGAAACTACGAAACAGATTTAGGCAATGCTTTGAGATGAAGGGTGTACTTTAAATCTAAAATAACTTTAAAAGATGTTTATTTTCATTCTCTTTTCCTGTTCCTTCTGCTGTTTTTCATTCTTCAAACAAGTGTCTAGAGACATAGAAAATAGCTCCGGGGAAGAAATCTGTGGAAAAGGCTCTCTTCTCCAATGTCATGATGAGATCTCTAGTTCAATTGCTGACCAACTCATAAATCCAACCTGTAAAACATAGAGCTGTTGTGATGATTTTCTTAGGTTACTGAGAGGCATTTGTGCCATTTCCTGGCTTGTTTCTTTCAGCCCACTTTGACAGTGTGAATGGACACAGTGAACTTGTTATTGAAAGAGTGTCAAAGGAGGATTCAGGTACTTACGTGTGCACCGCAGAGAACAGCATTGGTTTTGTGAAGGCGATTGGATTTGTTTATGTGAAAGGTAGGTAAACATGCTCTATTTTTAACTTATCATTTATTTATAACGAATAGTTTGTGTTTTGCTTCCTTATTATGTAGTATTTCACTATAAGTTCAGTTTATTAATCCATCTAGTCCTGTTGCACAGATGTGCAAATTCATAAGAAATAAAAAATTATCAACATTCGCCCTCTACCCCTCCCCTCTATGTGCTAGAGTGCTCTATCTCTCTCTCAAATAAATAAATAAATCTAAAAAAAAAAAAGCCATTCTTGAGGACACTAGAAAACGTAATATTTGGGGGAGGAGTCAAGATGGCGGAGAAGTAGCAAGCTGAGACTGCTTCAGCTAGCCGGAGATCAGCTAGATAGCTTATCTAAAGATTGCAAACACCTGAAAATCCATCGGCAGATCGAAGAGAAGAAAAACAGCAATTCTGGAAACAGAAAAACAACCACTTTCTGAAAGGTAGGACCGGCGGAGAAGTGAATCCAAAGCGACGGGAAGATAGACCCCGGGGGGAGGGGCCGGCTCCCGGCAAGCGGCGGAGCAACCGCGCACAAAATCAGGACTTTTAGAAGTCTGTTCCGCTGAGGGACATCGCTCCAGAGGCTAAACCGGGGCGAAGCCCACGCGGGGTCAGCGTGGCCTCAGGTCCCGCAGGGTCACAGAAGGATCGGGGGTGTCTGAGTGTCGCAGAGCTTGCGGGTATTGGAACGGGAAAGCCGGCTACAGAGACAGAGCCAACAGTAAGCTCGCAGCTCCGTGTTACCTTGAACCGGTCGCAGGCTCGGTGAGCTCGGAGTGCGGCCGGAGGTCAGGCAGACGGGAGTAACTGGGCGCGGTTCTCTGAGCGCACACTGAGGAGTGGGGCCCTGGGCTCTCGGCTCCTCCGGGCCGGAGACCAGGAGGCCGCCATTTGTATTCCCGTCCTCTGGAACTCTACGGAAAGCGCTCAGGGAACAAAAGCTCCTGAAAGCAAACCCGAGCGGATTACTCACCCCGGCCCCGGGTAAGGGCGGTGTAATTCCGCCTGGGGCAAAGACACTTGAGAATCACTACAACAGGCCCCTCCCCCAGAAGATCAACAAGAAATCCAGCCGAGACCAAGTTCACCTACCAAAGAGTGCGGTTTCAATACCAAGGAGAGCAGCAGAATTCCAGAGGAGGAGAAAGCCAAGCACGGAACTCATGGCTTTTTTCCTGTGATTTTTTTTTAGTCTTGCAGTTAATTTAATTTTTTCTTTTTCATTTTTTTTTTTTTCTCGCCTTCGGGTAAAATTTTTTTTTAACTGTTACCTTTTTCTTTTTTAACGATTTTTTACTAGTTTATCTAATATATATATTTTTTTTTTACATTTTTCTTAGGTGTTTTCTTTTTTAAAAAATATTCTTTTCTTTTCTTTTTTTTTTCTTTTTTCTTTCTTCCTTTTTGAACCTCTTTTAATCCCCTTTCTCCCCACTCACGATTTTGGATCTCTTCTAATTTGGTTAAAGCATATTTTCCTGGGGTTGTTGCCACCCTTTTAGTATTTTACTTGCCCCTTCATTTACTCTTATCTGGACAAAATGACAAGACGTAAAAATTCAACACAAAAAAAAGAACAAGAGGCAGTACCGAAGGCTAGGGACCTAATCAATACAGACATCGGTAATATGTCAGATCTAGAGTTCAGAATGACAATTCTCAAGGTTCTAGCCGGGCTCGAAAAAGGCATGGAAGATATTAGAGAAACCCTCTCGAGAGATATAAAAGCCCTTTCTGGAGAAATAAAAGAACTAAAATCTAACCAAGTTGAAATCAAAAAAGCTATTAATGAGGTGCAATCAAAAATGGAGGCTCTCACTGCTAGGATAAATGAGGCAGAAGAAAGAATTAGTGATATAGAAGACCAAATGACAGAGAATAAAGAAGCTGATCAAAAGAGGGACAAACAGCTACTGGACCACGAGGGGAGAATTCGAGAGATAAGTGACACCATAAGACGAAACAACATTAGAATAATTGGGATTCCAGAAGAAGAAGAAAGTGAGAGGGGAGCAGAAGGTATACTGGAGAGAATTATTGGGGAGAATTTCCCCAATATGGCAAAGGGAACGAGCATCAAAATTCAGGAGGTTCAGAGAATGCCCCTCAAAATCAATAAGAATAGGCCCACACCCCGTCACCTAATAGTAAAATTTACAAGTCTCAATGACAAAGAGAAAATCCTGAAAGCAGCCCGGGAAAAGAAGTCTGTAACATACAATGGTAAAAATATTAGATTGGCAGCTGACTTATCCACAGAGACCTGGCAGGCCAGAAAGAGCTGGCATGATATTTTCAGAGCACTAAACGAGAAAAACATGCAGCCAAGAATACTATATCCAGCTAGGCTATCATTGAAAATAGAAGGAGAGATTAAAAGCTTCCAGGACAAACAACAACTGAAAGAATTTGCAAATACCAAACCAGCTCTACAGGAAATCTTGAAAGGGGTCCTCTAAGCAAAGAGAGAGCCTACAAGTGGTAGATCAGAAAGGAACAGAGACCATATACAGTAACAGTCACCTTAAAATACAATGGCACTAAATTCATATCTCTCAATAGTTACCCTGAATGTGAATGGGCTAAATGCCCCTGTCAAAAGACACAGGGTATCAGAATGGATAAAAAAACAAAACCCATCTATATGTTGCCTCCAAGAAACACATTTTACGCCCGAAGACACCTCCAGATTTAAAGTGAGGGGGTGGAAAAGAATTTACCATGCTAATGGACATCAGAAGAAAGCAGGAGTGGCAATCCTTATATCAGATCAATTAGATTTTAAGCCAAAGACTATAATAAGAGATGAGGAAGGACACTATATCATACTCAAAGGGTCTGTCCAACAAGAAGATATAACAATTTTAAATATCTATGCCCCCAATGTGGGAGCAGCCAACTATATAAACCAATTAATAACAAAATCAAAGAAACACATCAACAATAATACAATAATAGTAGGGGACTTTAACACTCCCCTCACTGAAATGGACAGGTCATCCAAGCAAAAGATCAGCAAGGAAATAAAGGCCTTAAATGACACACTGGACCAGATGGACATCACAGATATATTCAGAATATTTCATCCCAAAGCAACAGAATACACATTCTTCTCTAGTGCACATGGAACATTCTCCAGAATAGATCACATCCTCGGTCCTAAATCAGGACTCAACCGGTATCAAAAGATTGGGATCATTCCCTGCATATTTTCAGACCACAATGCTCTAAAGTTAGAACTCAACCACAAAAGGAAGTTTGGAAAGAACCCAAATACATGGAGACTAAACAGTATCCTTCTAAAGAATGAATGGGTCAACCGGGAAATTAAAGAAGAATTGAAAAAAATCATGGAAACAAATGATAATGAAAACACAACGGTTCAAAATCTGTGGGACACAACAAAGGCAGTCCTGAGAGGAAAATATATAGCGGTACAAGCCTTTCTCAAGAAACAAGAAAGGTCTCAGGTACACAACCTAACCCTACACCTAAAGGAGCTGGAGAAAGAACAAGAAAGAAACCCTAAGCCCAGCAGGAGAAGAGAAATCATAAAGATCAGAGCAGAAATCAATGAAATAGAAACCAAAAAAACAATAGAACAAATCAACGAAACGAGGAGCTGGTTCTTTGAAAGAATTAATAAAATTGATAAACCCCTGGCCCGACTTATCAAAAAGAAAAGAGAAAGGACCCAAATAAATAAAATCATGAATGAAAGAGGAGAGATCACAACTAACACCAAAGAAATACAAACTATTATAAGAACATACTATGAGCAACTCTACGGCAATAAATTTGACAATCTGGAAGAAATGGATGCATTCCTAGAAACATATAAACTACCACAACTGAACCAGGAAGAAATAGAAAGCCTGAACAGACCCATAACCAGTAAGGAGATTGAAACAGTCATTAAAAATCTCCAAACAAACAAAAGCCCAGGGCCAGACGGCTTCCCGGGGGAATTCTACCAAACATTTAAAGAAGAACTAATTCCTATTCTCCTGAAACTGTTCCAAAAAATAGAAATGGAAGGAAAACTTCCAAACTCATTTTATGAGGCCAGCATCACCTTGATCCCCAAACCAGACAAGGATCCCATCAAAAAAGAGAGCTATAGACCGATATCCTTGATGAACACAGATGCGAAAATACTCAACAAAATACTAGCCAATAGGATTCAACAGTACATTAAAAAGATTATTCACCACGACCAAGTGAGATTTATTCCAGGGCTGCAAGGTTGGTTCAACATCCGCAAATCAGTCAATGTGATACAACACATCAATAAAAGAAAGAACAAGAACCATATGATACTCTCAATAGATGCTGAAAAAGCATTTGACAAAGTACAACATCCCTTCCTGATCAAAACTCTTCAAAGTGTAGGGATAGAGGGCACATACCTCAATATCATCAAAGCCATCTATGAAAAACCCACCGCAAATATCATTCTCAATGGAGAAAAACTGAAAGCTTTTCCGCTAAGGTCAGGAACACGGCAGGGATGTCCATTATCACCACTGCTATTCAACATCGTACTAGAGGTCCTAGCCTCAGCAATCAGACAACAAAAGGAAATTAAAGGCATCCAAATCGGCAAAGAAGAAGTCAAATTATCACTCTTCGCAGATGATATGATACTATATGTGGAAAACCCAAAAGACTGCACTCCAAAACTGCTAGAACTTATACAGGAATTCAGTAAAGTGTCAGGATATAAAATCAATGCACAGAAATCAGTTGCATTTCTCTACACCAACAGCAAGACAGAAGAAAGAGATATTAAGGAGTCAATCCCATTTACAATTGCATCCAAAACCATAAGATACCTAGGAATAAACCTAACCAAAGAGACACAGAATCTATACTCAGAAAACTATAAAGTACTCATGAAAGAAATTGAGGAAGACACAAAGAAATGGAAAAATGTTCCATGCTCCTGGATTGGAAGAATAAATATTGTGAAAATGTCTATGCTACCTAAAGCAATCTACACATTTAATGCAATTCCTATCAAAGTACCATCCATCTTTTTCAAAGAAATGGAACAAATAATTCTAAAATTTATATGGAACCAGAAAAGACCTCGAATAGCCAAAGGGATATTGAAAAAGAAAGCCAACGTTGGTGGCATCACAATTCCGGACTTCAAGCTCTATTACAAAGCTGTCATCATCAAGACAGCATGGTACTGGCACAAAAACAGACACATAGATCAATGGAACAGAATAGAGAGCCCAGAAATAGACCCTCAAATCTATGGTCAACTAATCTTCGACAAAGCAGGAAAGAATGTCCAATGGAAAAAAGACAGCCTTTTCAATAAATGGTGTTGGGAAAATTGGACAGCCACATGCAGAAAAATGAAATTGGACCATTTCCTTACACCACACACAAAAATAGACTCAAAATGGATGAAGGACCTCAATGTACGAAAGGAATCCATCAAAATCCTTGAGGAGAACACGGGCAGCAACCTCTTCGACCTCTGCCGCAGCAACATCTTCCTAGGAACAACGCAAAAGGCAAGGGAAACAAGGGAAAAAATGAACTACTGGGATTTCATCAAGATCAAAAGCTTTTGCACAGCAAAGGAAACAGTTAACAAAATCAAAAGACAACTGACAGAATGGGAGAAGATATTTGCAAACGACATATCAGATAAAGGACTAGTGTCCAGAATCTATAAAGAACTTAGCAAACTCAACACCCAAAGAACAAATAATCCAATCAAGAAATGGGCAGAAGACATGAACAGACATTTCTGCAAAGAAGACATCCAGATGGCGAACAGACACATGAAAAAGTGCTCCATATCACTCGGCATCAGGGAAATACAAATCAAAACCACAATGAGATATCACCTCACACCAGTCAGAATGGCTAAAATCAACAAGTCAGGAAATGACAGATGCTGGCGAGGATGCGGAGAAAGGGGAACCCTCCTACACTGTTGGTGGGAATGCAAGCTGGTGCAACCTCTCTGGAAAACAGCATGGAGGTTCCTCAAAATGTTGAAAATAGAACTGCCCTATGACCCAGCAATTGCACTATTGGGTATTTACCCTAAAGATACAAATGTAGTGATCCAAAGGGACACATGCACCCGAATGTTTATAGCAGCAATGTCCACAATAGCCAAACTATGGAAAGAACCTAGATGTCCATCAACAGATGAATGGATCAAGAAGATGTGGTATATATACACAATGGAATACTATGCAGCCATCAAAAGAAATGAAATCTTGCCATTTGCAACAACATGGATGGAACTAGAGCGTATCATGCTTAGCGAAATAAGTCAAGCAGAGAAAGACAACTATCATATGATCTCCCTGATATGAGGAAGTGGTGATGCAACATGGAGGCTTAAGTGGGTAGAAGAAGAATAAATGAAACAAGATGGGATTGGGAGGGAGACAA